>NC_091985.1:95080412-95380412 GCF_044704955.1 Pristiophorus japonicus
TCAGAAGAACTAAAATTCTCTTGAAGATATTTCCTGTACAGTTCAATAATCTACAAAACAGGTGAATGAAAATATTTCACAGACTTGCAGATTCAATGTCTTATGTGGGTGACACGATGCTCGATCAACCTCATAGAATTCAACTTCACAAACAAACTGAGCTAAAAATATTGAGAAAAGCCTGTGATATTTATCCCAGTTCACAGGCTTCTGAATAAAACGCTATCAGTCAACCAAGTTCAAAGATACAGTGGAGCATCCAATGCATAGACTCAAGTGATCAACAAATGATTAGACCTCATCCAGGCTCTGCATCTGTTAATGCTTCAACAATATATAATCTGATTTGCACATATTCTACCTAATTTGTCAATTAAACAACTCCGTACTCCAGTTGTTCTTTGTAAGCATCTTGCCACAGACCAAAGAGATTGCTTTCCAGCTACAGCCAAGGGAAAGTGTTTTTTAAATCACACCTACCATATCTATCTAAAGTAGAAAAAATTACAACAAAGAATCATTATACGATTATTATATGAGTGTTGAGCTATATCAGCTAATATAGACTCTCATGATTTGTGTAAAGTCCAGCGAGGTCAACTACATTTCCATTGGGAAGAAAATATGTTACTGCTCACAGGTGCATGCTCCTGTTGTGATTGCCTGGGCTCTTTCTTCCACAATTTGCGCTTGATTTCATCTTCTGCGTTAGTTACAACAAATGACATGCTCATTATGTTTGAATCTCAAGCATCTGGCCTACTTCAGCTGCTTTCAGTGATGATTGCCTTGTCTATAAACATTCCTTCAGAGAGAAAATACTAGGATATTTGTGGCTGGAAATAGAAACAACTATATATCCAGCCTTGGGAGGAGAGTGCCAGGATATATGTTTATCAACTGTTTTTGGAGCAGTTTTGAGAATATTTGAAGAACTTGTGTTGCTGCGTGTCATGCAAGGTCTAGCTACTATTGGTTGTTGTCTTTCCTTTCCTTTGCTTCTCATGTAGCTTGCAGACTTTTTTCCATAGAAATTAGACAAAGAATAGAGAAAATTAAAAAAACAGTTGTGAGAGGATAAAGTCAAGGATATATGTCATCTTTTATATGGAAGTTTCAAACATCACCTTACACCCCTGATTAGGTTATAGCCTTGCAATTTGCTTGTAGTTATACATTATTCCATAGTATAGGCCACTATTCCAATTTAACCATTTTTTTCAAATTCAAAAATAACTGATGTATTCCAGCAATTCATTCTGCAAAATCTTTGAGTGTAATTTGTAGGTGTGAATTGCTGATGCTCTGTATGATCTGCCTTACCTGTAACTACTTAACTTACTTTTTGTGTTCTACAGTATGTGACTATAGCCAGTTAATACCTGTACAGTCTTGAAAAATAGCTTATCAAAAACCTATTACATGCAAATCTAGTTTTCAGTTAAACACAGCGATACAACTAATCGAATGAGACGGTTATTTTGAGCGCTAAACGTGAAGATCAAAGATTTATGCAAGTCATGTAATTTTGCTCAGGCATTGTTGAAGGATTTGGGACACTTATTTAGTAATTTTCATGAATGATATCCTTAGTTGAATTTGACATTTTTCCTTCTTCAGCATATATCTTTTGGGTTGCCAGGGCTACAATGAAGGTTTAAAAATCCACATTGTATCTGAACTTTGCAATTACTGTGAGATTCAGCGCAGTCATTAGTTCGATTGATTTAAAAGTATTTAAAGATTGATGTGAACTCCAGTGACACCAGCTGTCTTGATCATGATCAGGTGCTTATCAATGCTGTGTGATCTTGGAATTTAAATTTTTTTGGAAGATGCTGAAAGGAAACGGTTGTCATCTGAGTGCTCGACTGAATTAATGAAATGTGACCATTTACTCTTTGTTTCAGAGCCAGCACTTACCTATGTTAAACAACTGGAGACTAGAGTGAAGCAGCTAGAGGAAGAAAACCGAATGTTACCCCAGGTGGGTCCATGTCTTTGTTCATTCCATCTGGAAAGTGACAAGCTTTTAGTACTTCTTAGCAACTGGGGATAGTAAGTGAAAGTGACGGTATTCTTTAACGGTTGTCCCATTTAGGGACATTTTTCTAAACTATCAGAACTCAATGGTACAGAACACATTTAGTGCCTACAACCATCTTGGGGAAGGTTTGTGTGTTAACTGTATTGCTAGAACAGTTTGAGGAACTTGCTTCATGACATTTTCAGTATCTACTCTAGACTACCCGCTGTGGTTGGCTTTAATACAAAACGATTTAACTTTGAAAACAATTCCAGAAACAACATTGTCATATTTGTGCAGGTAATAGGCTGTTGACACTATCAGATAGAGTAGGAGCTTGAAAACTGTAACCCTAAGGCCACCTGTGATCCCCCTGCCCTGCATAATGTGGCTCTTGAAGCTAGGCAATGAAAGAAAGAAAGACTTGCATTTATATAGCGCCTTTCACAATCTCAGGCTATCATAAAGTGCTTTACAGCCAATTAAGTACTTTTGAAGTGTAGTCACTGTTGTAATATAGGAAACATGGCAGCCAATTTGTACATAGCAATGAGATAATGACCAGAAAATCTATTTTAGTGATGTTAGTTGAGGGATAAATATTGGCCAGGACATAAGGGAGAACTCCCCTGCTCTTCTTCAAATAGTGCCATATGATTTTTTGTGTCCGCCTGAGTGGGCAGATGGGGCCTCGATTTAATATCTCATCTGAAAGACGCCACTTCCGATAGTGCAGCAGTCCCTCAGTACTGCACAGAAGTGAAAGCCTAGATTTTGTGCTTTAGTCTCTGGAGTGGGACTTTAACCCATGAACTTCTGACTCGGAGGCGAAAATGCTACCCACTGAGACACGGCTGACACCTGTGCCACTATTAAGCACTATTCACATTTATGGCCAGGAATTTCCTTGGACCTGCACCTGCTCCACCACCGTAACTTCACTGGAAGTGCAATGGAGAAACCATTTCAACCACACTTCCATTGAAGTTACAGCAGCAGTGCGAGAGCAGCTCTGAGGAAATTCCCAGCCTATATATATTTCTTATTTGCCTAATTTGTCTTGTTTGAATTTTATGGGCGTGGAATTTTGGAAGGGATGTTCTTAATGTTGCTATTTCATTGGTTGATCATTTCTAAACCAGGACATCAAGTTTATTCATAGCTTGAGATGAATACAGATTAATGGAAAGATTAATTTAAACATACATGCGATCCTGATTGTGCATGAAAATGAAACGAGATAGATCATATTTATAAGTGTGAAATTGCTCTCCAAGGTTTTCTTGTGACAAATGCAAAATGCTTTGAGTATTAAAACTTCAGTCTACTTGCTGAATGCTCAATAGCTGGATACTCAATTGCCGTAAAGTGAATCTTTACTAAAGTTTATACCCAACTGAGCTAAACTGGTGGTCTGAAAGTACATAGAACCGGGGCTTTGAAAGCTATGATACCAAGGGGCAATTTTTCCCCCAGATACTTCAGGTGCTAAAGAGCCTCCGAGGTGGCCAAGATTGAGTCTAAAGCTGAAACATTGGTTTAGCCTGTGTTTAGTGCAAATCACCATCTTGGTAAGGATCTGGAATGCACTGCCTGAAAGAGTGGTGGGGGCAGACTGAATCGTGGCTTTCAAAAGGGAATTGGATGGGTACCTGAAGAAAAAAAACTTGCAGGATCTACGGGGAAAGGGCGGGGAAGTGGGACTAACTGAAGTGCTCTTGCAGAGAGCCAGCATGGGCTCGATGGGCCAAATGGTCTCCTTCTGCGCTGTAACCATTTTATGATTTAGTAATGACAAGAAAAAAGTATTTATTGTAGAAGAAATTATTGCAACATAACTTGCAGTCTGCTAATGGCAGTGTTGGAACTATCTGTACAAAGCACAACTGCATCCAGAACTTAAAGGGAAGATTCATATTATTGTCCTGGACTCCAAATATCTGTACGTGTTTTACAGTTGAAAATCATAGAATTATAGAGCTCACTGTGTCTGTTCCGGCTCTTTGAAAGAGCAATCGAATTAGTCCCACTCCCCTGTTTTTTCCCCATAGTCCAACATTTGTTTCCTTTTCAAGTATTTATCCAATTCCCTTTTGAAAGTTATTATTGAAAGGTGCTTCCACTACCTTTCAGTCTGTGTATTCCAGATCATAATAACTTGCTGCACAAATGTTGTTTCTCATGTTGCCTCTGATTCTTTTGCCAATTACCTTCAATCTGCACCCTCTGATTACTGATCTTTCTTCCACGGGAAAGAGTTTATCCTTATTTACCTTGTCAAAACCCTTCAAGATTTTGAACACCTCTATTAAATCTCCCTTTAACCTTCTCTGTTCTAAGGAGAACAACCCCAGCTTCTATAGTCTCTACAAATAATTGAAGTCCCGTATCCCTGGTACCATTCTAGTAAATCTCGTCTGCACACTCTCTAAAGGCTTGACATCCTTCCTAAAGTCCGGTGCCCAGAATTGGACAGAATACTCCAGCTGGGACCTAACAAGTGTTTTACAAAGGTCCTTGCTTTTGTACTCTATACCTCAGTTTATAAAGCCAAGGATCCAGTACGCCTTTTTAACCACCTCTTCACCTTGTCCTGGCAGCTGCAATGACTAGTGTGGGTGTACCCCTCGGTCTCACTGCTCCTGCATGCCCTTAGAATTGTACCATTTAGTTTATATTGCCTCTCCTCATTCTTCCTACCAAAATTAATCATTTCACACTTTCCGGGTGGGAAATGGGCAGGAAACAGCTGTCGACCTCTGGAAAATTGGGTGGCCTTTGGTTGGCTGCCGGGACTTGGGTAAGTGAGGGGGTAGAGGGTTCCTGGGGGGAGGGGGTCTTGTGGTACAGAATGAGGCGAGTTTGGGTTGGGCGACCTAAACTTTGAGTGAAGCCTGGAGGAGCGTACATGCCCCTCCTTGCCCCACAACAGAAATTTTAAAAACATACCTGGAGAGACACTTCAGCTTCCCAATCCTCTTCACGCTGGCATTCATCTGTCAGGAAAGACATGATGGCTTCCCTGCTCAGGCCGAATTTAGAATCACTGTCAGGGCCCAAAGGCAGTGATGGAACTGGATAGTAGGGAGCTTGGTAACTGCTGACAAAGCGCTGGGGCAACTTCGCAGCATTGTCCAAGATCAGTCTTGTATGTATTCACCAGATTCCGCCTGTTGGGGGAAGTTCACTGTCAGATTGGCGAGAAATACCACACAGCTGCAACTCTTAAATCAACTATTTAAAGGTGATGCTTGATTGTTGCTGGGGAAAATAATGGAAATAGCTGGTCGATGCAGAGAGCACCTCCATTTGCAGATGCTGCTTTGTAAACTCTTATCCATGAAGTGCAGCAAAGGAATGTTCCACTGTTTCAGATCACAGAACACCCTTCCCAAAGAAGAACTATGCACTCTGCTTGGCAGTAGGTGATGGACACTCGAAATGCTGTATCAAACAGTCAGAAGACATGAGAGCAGATAAGCAAAAAGATTAATAGCCTTGGGAAATCTGCCTGTTAGCTGTTAATGTCACTATATCAAGAAGATGGGCAAATTATACATGCCACAAAAGGATTATTCTCACTCTGTTAAACCAAGAATGCGGCTGCATGCCAAGCACACACAGAACCACTCTTTCCAAACTTCACACATAGGCCTACACTGAAGGAGTGCTAACATTATTACTGCTACTACAAACTGCAACTGTTATTTTACCATTTCGAAAAAGGAACTTACAAATCAATCGTACAACACAACTACCCTGGAATATGCAGGTTGATTTAATCACAAACAACTGGAATAGCACCAGAAGAATGGAATACCTATTGGACTGTCCATATCCAGAATTTTGATTGCAACAATTATAAATCTTGCTGCTAATAATCTGGAACAAAAACATTTCAAAATTACGCTAACTGCCAGATAAAAACCAACACTGAAACATTCAACCACCACAAACCTAAAGTTAAAGCTCACGTTCATATATACTGACATGTTAAAGTGTCACGAATGATATGATGGAAACCCAAATGATATGATAATCTCCACCAGATTACTGCCCATGTGGCGAAGATTGTGAGCACTGGATTTTTGGTTGCCTAATGCCTCAGTTAGCAGCCAGAGAGGGCGTTAAATGGAGTGTAAGAGGTTACCAACCGGGAGCGCAGTTTTTAGCGCCCCAACCAAAAATTCATTAGAGATTCACCGAGGATGCAAACCAGTAGCGCCTGCTGACAATCGGTGCGATTCTGACGTCAGTCCCGGTGCAACGCCCACGCATGCACGCCGGTCGGCAAATTAGGTGCGGTCGCCTCATTTAGCGGCCGCCAAGTACAACATCTGAAAAAACAGTCGGTACAGGCATGCAGAGTCGTTAACTGATGGTTATTTAAAGGGATTAGGAAATGCTTCCCTTGGAGGTCACAGCCAGTGCAATGTTTACACACAGCACGGTGGTGAATCTCCGAGTTTGCAGCGGCAGACAGACATACTAGTTCAGCTTGAGAGAAAATAATTTCTAAAATTTTAATGGGAGCATTACTAGTTCGCCAGCGTCGCATTCTACAGGCCGCAGGAGGAGCGCCCCTAGATGTCGGGCAGGAGGCCTTACCCCCGACGGCTTTACGGGCAATGCTCATACCTGGACCTGCCCAAGGAGCAGTATGTCAAAAGGTTGTGTAAAGGAGGTCGTTACAGAGATATGCCATCTCCTGCAGGCAGACCTGCAGCCTCACATCAGCACCAGGACTGCGCTGCCCGTCACAGTGAAGGTCACAGTGGCACTCGCCTTCTATGCCTCCGGCTCCTTCTAGGCTGCATCAGGGGACATATGCAGTGTCTCACAATTCGCAGCACATTACTGCATCCGGGACATCACACAGGCTCTCGACAGACACTGAATGGACATCATTACCTTCCCGATGACCAGGGAGAAACAGGATGAGCGTGCATGCGGGATTCCTGAGGTTGCAAGGAGCAATTGACTGCACGCACGTGGCCTTGCGAGCATCATTCCAGAATGCAGAGGTTTCAGAAGCAGAAAGGGATAAATGTGCAGCTGTTGTGTGACTACATGTAACACATCCTCGCAGTCAATGCTCGCTATCCTGGAAATGTACATGATGTCTTTATCCTGCGGGAGAGCACTGTGCCTCGACTGTTTCAGCCACCATGGCAAGGCTGAGGTTGACTGCTCGGGGACAAGGGATATGACCTGGACATCTGGCTAATGGCCCCCTCGGCCCTCCCCCTTCCCCCCCCGCACAACCCTACCACAGAGCTGGAGGAGCAATGAGAGCCATGCCACAATTCCGATGCCTGGACCGCTCTGGAGGCAGCCTTCAATACTCCCCTCAACAGGTCTCATTGTGATGTGCTGCATATTGCACAACTTGGCCATCATGAGGGGCCAGGCCTTGCCAGTGGGGATCACAGGCCCACCTCAGGAGGAGGAGGAGGAGGAGGAACTGGAGCCTGCCGACACCCTGAATGTCCAGCAAGATAACGACGACCAGCAGCAGCCACGGAGGAGGCAGCCTGCCAATGTTGGCGGCGGCAGGGCTATTCTGCGGCAGCTCATAAAGGAGCACTTTGCTTAAATGAAGGGAGTTGAGGGATGCAGCTAATAATGACAGCATATTGTGCCACGATAAGGCCACACCTCCGTAATAAGTCAACAGTTATGCATCAGAGGCTGAAGGAAACGATCACTTACATTTTAATTACAACACATTCCTCCAACAATCTTAAAAACCCCACCTCCTCAAATGAAACAAAATGGAGCACCTGCCCCTTCAAATTATACAACATATGAATAACATGTCCACCATGACGTAAATGGGACCTGTGGGGTCACCTTTAATCAATGTGTTTTCCATTGGCATTTCTCACCCCTCTGCCTCACCCCCTCCCTCACCTACTGCTTGTCCTCAGTGCCTGCAGCAAGGCCGCTTGAGGGCTGCTGTGTGTCTGAGGAATGCAGGTCAGATGGCCTCGGAGGATGCCCTCGAGCAGCTGTGGGCATGGAAGGCCTGACTGCTGACTGCACAGCCTCAGGATGGGCGGCAGCAGGGTTTGATGGCCGGGGTGCAGGCCATGGTGGGTGCAGAGGCGGACTGGCAGTGGCGAGAGCCGGAATGCTGTCATCATGAGGAAGGACAGCACCTTCCATTTCCCACGGCACACTGCCACTCCTCCGGGGCAGTGCCAGAGCATCAGGAGCAATATGTGCCCCCACAGATTGCTGACCTGCTGCATCACCGTCTGTTCCCCGTCCGACTGTGGGGAAGAGAGAGAGGATAGCGGCAGACTCCGCTTGCATGGCATCACTCTGAGACTGAAGGAAGCAGGGAGCGCCTGAAACGCTGCAGTCTGCACTTGAACCGCTGCAGTCTGAGAGTACATGCCAGCAACCGGTGGTTGCATGACATCATGAAGAACTTGATTGGCTTCGGCCTGTGATGTCATGGCTGCGGCCATGTCAACCATGGCATGCATTATCACCTCTGGGACTCAACCGTCACTTGTTGAGGCAGTTTGCTGGTGTAGACAGGCAAGGATGGTCTCAGTGGACAACTGAGAGGCGCGGTCCATGATGGAGATGGCCTCCGCCACATTCACACCAAGTGCAGCCATACTCTGCGGCTCAGTCCCCAAGCTACCCATCATCTCACGGTGCATCTGCGATGACTCCCTGTTCAGAGCCTCCCAATCGAGGTCCTCATCTGCCTGAGTCTTAGCAGGACTCCTGGGCTGACTTACCCTCCAGAGAGTTGGGCCCCGAGCTTCCCCTTGCGCTGCGCTTTGCAGCATCTGGGAAGCCCCGGAAGTTGCTGGTGTCCTCCACCGAGCTGATGTCCCCACTCGCGGGCACTGGGGTCAAGTCCCGGTCGGTGGCCACACATGTCCCGACATCCTCCTCATCCTCACCCTCGTGTGAGGATACTGGATGATGGACAGGCTGCGGCACATTTGGTTCATCATCTGCAAGCACAAAGCAACACAAGTGTGGGTAGCAGTTGGAGAGGTTGCAGGAAAGCAAGAAGGAGGGGGCATCGTTATTTTGCAGATACATGTTGTAAGGCATGTGGGATGAAGGGTGAGGGATGTCACAGAAAACGGACATCTCATTGACAAACCGTCAGTGTCCTGTGGGGCCTCTGCCTCGCTGGCTGCCACCGGTCCGACTGCTGGGCCCATGAGGGTAGATACTCGCTCCTCAGTGACCGTGAGGTCCTGGAGGTCTGGCTCCCCTCCTCCCATCCGCCCCTGCTTTCGCCTGTTGTGGGCGAGCTTGGCCTGCAATGAGCAAAACAAGATGTTGTTTGTGGATCTGTAGCTATTGGTGTGCAACATCTGTCTGTAGTAAGTGAGTCGCTACTAATGTCACGAAGTGTGAATGTCTGCATCTCAACCTGTGTGGCAGCTCAGTGGATGTGGAAAAGGTGGGGCTTGGGCACAAGGTGGTACAAGTAAGTATGATGCTGAAGGCCTGTAACTGCACATGGAGAATTAAAAGGTCTTGTTGGTATCCTCAGGATGAATCAGGAGCTCGACGATAAGAGACGCTTGGATGGGCGGCGTATGTCTGGGGAGGCAATAGAGAGCTTTCAGGGTGTGTACAGCAATGAGGAGCATGGCCTGGAAAACATAGAGAAGGTGTGGGCAGTGTCGAGCAGTGAGGCTTATATGAAGGCATTGTAAGGGGTACTCACCCTGAGGACTCTAGTCGGGTCATTGAATTTTTTCTGACAATGAGTCGCGGTCCTATGCACCATGTCACGGGCAGAGACGTGCTGTGTGACCTCCTGCCACAGCTTCCAGGGGATGGCCTTCGTCCCCCTCCAGGCAGCAGGGCATCTTGGCGCTGTTCCATGGCCTCCAGGAGCGCCTCAAGGGCCTCGACCGAGAAGCGGTGCACACGTTGTCGACCTGACTCCGCATCCATCCTCCTGAGTGAGAGTTTTGAACTGCTCATGCTTATACTTAACTTGCCGTGCCTTTGTCGGCTGTTCCCAGGGTCTGATTCGGAGTTCCGTGTATGTGCAATGGATCTGCCCAGTTTACCGACCAAACTTTCATTATTGTCACCCCAGCTGCAGTGTCCAATGGCTGATTTAGCGACCCTGCCAGCACTTCACCTGATTCTGTTGAATTTCTGGGAGGAGGGCGCAAATTTTTTCAAGGCGCTAAAATTACCACTCCACCTTGGTTACCGCCCCAAATGAGGCGCGGCTGAATTTCTCACCCCTTGATGTTTCATCAATCACTTTCCCACTAAATGGTGATGGATTTATTTGGTGTTATAGATACTTATTCAATGGAAACATAGGTTGGAGAAATTTAATAAGCATAGCTTCATTATAAACATTAAAGTCTTGTTATCTCAGATCATGCCTGCGCTGATTTCCGTCTTATCAACATTGATTTTACTATTAAAATGAAACCCCTGCACATTTTGCAGAAAAGCAATTTAGGTCACGAGAAAGCTGTCCTAAGGATCAATGGATGGAGATCCAACCAAGGCAATCTCTGCCCAATTCAAAGTTCCCAGTTGGTCATTACACTCCAGCCACAATGGCATGTGGAAACTAAATTTAAAAACCTGAGTGGACAAAAACTGAGCTGTTACAGGTTTATTTGTGAATATTGCAATTATTTTTCAATTACAGTTTTTCATGTGCATGCGGTTTCATTGGAGAGCAGAAATATTTGAGGGCAGTTTGATGATACTTTAGTGCCAGCTCTAAAGAGGGTAAATTTCTCCAATCTATGGGCCCAAGTTTGAACTGTTCAGTAGAACAATGCACCTCCGAGACTTGCGCCGATGTTTTAGAATTAAAAGTGCGCCTAAAAAATACCTCGCTATTCTGAACTGTCTGCAGGCCTCCATTCCAGTTGGCACAGCGCAGCTTGAGCTACGGGGGGGGTGGAGCTATCGATGTGCTGTGTCTACACAGCCAGCATGGGGGCGGGGCTAGAGCCCAGCGTGTCTGTGTGCTGGCAGTGTTGTGCATGCGCATTGGAGCATGCGCACATGCGCAATGGCACAGAAACATTGGCAATCGGCCATCTTTAAACGGCCAAAGAAATGTTGCTGTGTGATTTACTTTACTGCTGGGTGAGCGCTTTCCAGCCCCTGGCTGAAGGGATAGGCGCTGCGTGCTGCAGTAGGTGAGGTAGGGACTTTTTAAATTTATTTATTGATTTATTGATTGATTTTTTATTTTTTTATTTTTTATTTTTTATTTATTATTTATTGATTGATTGATTTATCATTTATTATTGATGATGGTTCTTTATTTTTAAAAGTGAAAGTGTTTAGTGCTCTCTCTTCCCTTTCCCCTGCCCGTCCCCATCTCTGGCTGGCTGCGCTGATTTCTTAACGCGACACAAAGTTTTTCCTGGCGTACAAAAGTGGACACTTACTCTGTTCTAATTTAGTTTGGAGTAACTTTTCACAGTTCAAACTTGCAAAACAGGCGTAAGTGGCTGGACACTCCCCCTTTTGAAAAAAAAACTGAACTATAACGAAACTGGAGCAAACTAAATGTGGAGAATTGCAATTTCTAGGATACTCCAAAAAAAACTAGTTGCACCAAAAAAATAGAAGCAAATCCAGTTGAAACTTGGGTCCCATGGGTTCAATTCGGCCTAAGTTGTTCCTATTTTTTTGGAGCAATTAGTTTAGAATGGAGCATCTTAGAAATTGCAATTCTCGCCATTTAGTTTGCTCCAGTTCTAGTGAGTTAGAATAGTTTAATTTTAGAACAGATTTTTATTTTCAAAAAGGGGCGTATCCAGCCACTTACGCCTGTTTTGCAAGTTTAGGCAGCGAAAACTTACTCCAAACTAACTTAGAATGGAATAAGTGTAGATTTTTGTACGCTCAGAAAAACCTTGCCTACACTTATAAATCAGGTGTAGGGAACGAGAGATGAGGGGAGGGGGTGCGGGAGGAAGTTTACAAACATTAAACACTTCACTTTTACAAATAAAGAGCCATCATCAATAATAAATGATAAATAAATCAACCAATAAATCAATCAAAAAAAATGTAAAAATAAAATATTTTAAAAAATCAATCAATAAATAAAAAAATATTTCTACTCACCTACTGCAGCACCGGGAGCCCTCCAACAGCATGCAGGAATGCCCCCCCCCCACCCCCCCCGCCCGCATTCTGTCTCTCTCTGTCAGTCTCTCTCTCTCTCTGTCTCTGTCAGTGTCTCTGTGTTTCTGACAGCGAGGGGTGGGGGGAAAGTTGGGGGAGGGGGAGAGAGGGAGGGTGGGGGGAGGGGAGAGGAGAGAGGGAGGGAGGGGGAGAGGAGGGAGGCAGGGGGAGAGGAGGGAGGGGGAGGGGGAGGGAGGGAGAGGAGGAGGAGGGGGAGGAGGAGGAGGGGGAGGGAGGGAGAGGAGGGGGAGGGAGGGAGGGAGGGAGAGGAGGGAGAGGGGAGGGAGGGAGAGGAGGAGGAGGGGAGGGAGAGGAGGAGGGACAGGGAGGGAGAGGAGGAGGAAACATAGAAACATAGAAACATAGAAAATAGGTGCAGGAGCAGGCCATTCAGCCCTTCTAGCCTGCACCGCCATTCAATGAGTTCATGGCTGAACATGAAACTTCAGTACCCCCTTCCTGCTTTCTCGCCATAACCCTTGATCCCCCGAGTAG
The DNA here is from genome assembly GCF_044704955.1 of Pristiophorus japonicus. NCBI lineage: Eukaryota > Metazoa > Chordata > Chondrichthyes > Pristiophoridae > Pristiophorus > Pristiophorus japonicus. Next base: position 95,093,104 of record NC_091985.1, read on the forward strand.
TAAGGACTTCATCTAACTCCCTTTTGAATATATTTAGTGAATTGGCCTCAACTACTTTCTGTGGTAGAGAATTCCACAGGTTCACCACTCTCTGGGTGAAGAAGTTTCTCCTCATCTCGGTCCTAAATGGCTTACCCCTTATCCTCAGACTGTGACCCCTGGTTCTGGACTTCCCCAACATTGGGAACATTCTTTCTGCATCTAACCTGTCTAAACCCATCAGAATTTTCAACGTTTCTATGAGGTCCCCTCTCATTCTTCTGAACTCCAGTGAATACAAGCCCAGGTGATCCAATCTTTCTTGATAGGTCAGTCCCGCCATCCCGGGAATCAGTCTGGTGAACCTTCGCTGCACTCCCTCAATAGCAAGAATGTCCTTCCTCAAGTTAGGAGACCAAAACTGTACACAATACTCCAGGTGTGGCCTCACCAAGGCCCTGTACAACTGTAGCAACACCTCCCTGCCCCTGTATTCAAATCCCCTCGCTATGAAGGCCAACATGCCATTTGCTTTCTTAACCGCCTGCTGTACCTGCATGCTAACCTTCAATGACTGATGTACCATGACACCCAGGTCTCGTTGCACCTTCCCTTTTCCTAATCTGTCACCATTCAGATAATAGTCTGTCTCTCTGTTTTTACCACCAAAGTGGATAACCTCACATTTATCCACATTATACTTCATCTGCCATGCATTTGCCCACTCACCTAACCTATCCAAGTCACTCTGCAGCCTAATAGCATCCTCCTCGCAGCTCACACTGCCACCCAACTTAGTATCATCCGCAAATTTGGAGATACTGCATTTAATCCCCTCGTCTAAATCATTAATGTACAATGTAAACAGCTGGGGCCCCAGCACAGAACCTTGCGGCACTCCACTAGTCACTGCCTGCCATTCTGAAAAGTACCCGTTTACTCCTACTCTTTGCTTCCTGTCTGACAACCAGTTCTCAATCCACGTCAGCACACTACCCCCAATCCCATGTGCTTTAACTTTGCACATTAATCTCTTGTGTGGGACCTTGTCGAAAGCCTTCTGAAAGTCCAAATATACCACATCAACTGGTTCTCCTTTGTCCACTTTACTGGAAACATCCTCAAAAAATTCCAGAAGATTTGTCAAGCATGATTTCCCTTTCACAAATCCATGCTGACTTGGACCTATCATGTCACCATTTTCCAGATGCACTGCTATGACATCCTTAATAATTGATTCCATCATTTTACCCACGACTGAGGTCAGGCTGACCGGTCTATAATTCCCTGTTTTCTCTCTCCCTCCTTTTTTAAAAAGTGGGGTTACATTGGCTACCCTCCACTCCATAGGAACTGATCCAGAGTCAATGGAATGTTGGAAAATGACTGTCAATGCATCCGCTATTTCCAAGGCCACCTCCTTAAGTACTCTAGGATGCAGTCCATCAGGCCCTGGGGATTTATCGGCCTTCAATCCCATCAATTTCCCCAACACAATTTCCCGACTAATAAAGATTTCCCTCAGTTCCCCCTCCTTACTAGACCCTCTGACCCCTTTTATATCCGGAAGGTTGTTTGTATCCTCCTTAGTGAATACCGAACCAAAGTACTTGTTCAATTGGTCTGCCATTTCTTTGTTCCCCGTTATGACTTCCCCTGATTCTGACTGCAGGGGACCTACGTTTGTCTTCACCAACCTTTTTCTCTTTACATACCTATAGAAACTTTTGCAATCCGCCTTAATGTTCCCTGCAAGCTTCTTCTCGTACTCCATTTTCCCTGCCCTAATCAAACCCTTTGTCCTCCTCTGCTGAGTTCTAAATTTCTCCCAGTCCCCAGGTTCGCTGCTATTTCTGGCCAATTTGTATGCCACTTCCTTGGCTTTAATACTATCCCTGATTTCCCTAGATAGCCACGGTTGAGCCACCTTCCCTTTTTTATTTTTACGCCAGACAGGAATGTACAATTGTTGTAATTCATCCATGCGGTCTCTAAATGTCTGCCATTGCCCATCCACAGTCAACCCCCTAAGTATCATTCGCCAATCTATCCTAGCCAATTCACGCCTCATACCTTCAAAGTTACCCTTCTTTAAGTTCTGGACCATGGTCTCTGAAATTACTGTTTCATTCTCCATCCTAATGCAGAATTCCACCATATTATGGTCACTCTTCCCCAAGGGGCCTCGCACAATGAGATTGCTAATTAATCCTCTCTCATTACACAACACCCAGTCTAAGATGGCCTCCCCCCTAGTTGGTTCCTCAACATATTGGTCTAGAAAACCATCCCTTATGCACTCCAGGAAATCCTCCTCCACCGTATTGCTTCCAGTTTGGCTAGCCCAATCTATGTGCATATTAAAGTCACCCATTATAACTGCTACACCTTTATTGCATGCACCCCTAATTTCCTGTTTGATGCCCTCCCCAACATCCCTATTACTGTTTGGAGGTCTGTACACAACTCCTACTAACGTTTTTTGCCCTTTGGTGTTCTGCAGCTCTACCCATATAGATTCCACATCATCCAAGCTAATGTCTTTCCTAACTATTGCATTAATCTCCTCTTTAACCAGCAATGCTACCCCACCTCCTTTTCCTTTTATTCTATCCTTCCTGAATGTTGAATACCCCTGAATGTTGAGTTCCCAGCCCTGATCATCCTGGAGCCACGTCTCCGTAATCCCAATCACATCATATTTGTTAACATCTATTTGCACAATTAATTCATCCACCTTATTGCGGATACTCCTTGCATTAAGACACAAAGCCTTCAGGCTTGTTTTATTAACACCCTTTGTCCTTTTAGAATTTTGCTGTACAGTGGCCCTTTTTGTTCTTTGCCTTGGGTTTCTCTGCCCTCCACTTTTCCTCATCTCCTTTCTGTCTTTTGCTTTTGTCTCCTTTTTGTTTCCCTCTGTCTCCCTGCATTGGTTCCCATCCCCCTGCCATATTAGTTTAAATCCTCCCCAACAGCACTAGCAAACACTCCCCCTAGGACATTGGTTCCGGTCCTGCCCAGGTGCAGACCGTCCGGTTTGTACTGGTCCCACCTCCCCCAGAACCGGTTCCAATGCCCCAGGAATTTGAATCCCTCCCTGCTGCACCACTGCTCAAGCCACGTATTCATCTGCGCTATCCTGCGATTCCTACTCTGACTATCACGTGGCACTAGTAGCAATCCCGAGATTACTACTTTTGAGGTCCTACTTTTTAATTTAGCTCCTAGCTCCTTAAATTCGTTTCGTAGGACCTCATCCCTTTTTTTACCTATGTCGTTGGTACCAATGTGCACCACGACAACTGGCTGTTCTCCCTCCCATTTCAGAATGTCCTGCACCCGCTCCGAGACATCCTTGACCCTTGCACCAGGGAGGCAACATACCATCCTGGAGTCTCGGTTGCGGCCGCAGAAACGCCTATCTATTCCCCTCACAATTGAATCCCCTATCACTATCGCTCTCCCACTCTTTTTCTTGCCCTCCTGTGCAGCAGAGCCAGCCACGGTGCCATGAACTTGGCTGCTGCTGCCCTCCCCTGATGAGTCATTCCCCTCAACAGTACCCAAAGCGGTGTATCTGTTTTGCAGGGGGATGACCACAGGGGACCCCTGCACTACCTTCCTTGCACTACTCTTCCTGCTGGTCTTCCATTCCCTATCTGGCTGTGGACCCTTTCCCTGCGGTAAGACCAACTCACTACACATGCTACTCACGTCATTCTCAGCATCGTGGATGCTCCAGAGTAAATCCACCCTCAGCTCCAATTCCGCAACGCGGACCGTCAGGAGCCGGAGGTGGACACACTTCCCGCACACGTAGTCGTCAGGGACACCGGAAGTGTCCCTGAGTTCCCACATGGTACAGGAGAAGCATAACACCCGACCGAGCTCTCCTGCCATGTCTTAACCCTTAGATACACTTAAACTGGTAATAACAATGTTAAAAGTTACTGACCAATATAAGAAGAAAAAGAAAAACTACTCACCAATCACCAGCCAATCACTTACCCCCTAGGCTGTGACGTCACCTTTGTATCTTTGCCTTCTCCCTGTAGCTGCACCGGCACGTCTCTCGCCGACCCCGGACTCGCGCTGCTCCGAGCTCCCGCCTCCTCGACTGACTGCTTGAACTGCTCGACTCCCGCTGGCCTTTATAGGCCTCTCGCCGACCCCGGACTCGCGCTGCTCCGAGCTCCCGCCTCCTCGACTGACTGCTCGAACTGCTCGACTCCCGCTGGCCTTTATAGGCCTCTCGCCGACCCCGGACTCGCGCTGCTCCGAGCTCCCGCCTCCTCGACTGAGGGGGAGGGAGGGAGAGGAGGGGGGAGGGAGGGAGGGAGAGGTCCCGGCACTGTTTTCAGCGCCGGGACCTGGCTCAGCCCCCGACCCCTTGTGCTACGCCACGCCGAGTACGAAGACATCCTGAGGAGACCGGAGAATCACAAGGTAAGTTTTCTGCGCTCTTTTTCTTCCAGAAAGTCGCCGCACCTTATGGAGATGCGCTGTTTCCTAGAGGGCGGAAACCTGGGCCCCATGTGTCCATGAAGTGAGAATCTGTAACTCCAAAAACATCCCTCACCGTTTCGTGGTAAAGTGACTGATGAAATATCAACAATGTTAAAACCCATGGAGTATATTTTCATCTTCACCGCATTTGCCATAATCTGGTGGACGTGATCGTACTTTTTGGGTTTTCACCATATCATTCATGACACTTTATTATGTCAGTATAGCTAGGAACTATGGCAACAGAGATTGGGGGCTAGTGTACTTTAACTTGGCACTACTGCATATATTTTCAAGCAATACGTACTGCCTTTTGAAGTCTGGAGGGATGAACAGTTTTGGTCTATGATCAAGAAAAAGAAGTGATGTGTTTTCAGTGACCTGGTTGAAGGCCTGAGATGAATTCCAGAAACTAATTAATGTGCAGCACTCTAGAGGGATGAAGAGAGCGAGCTCAAGCACGTTTCAAAAAAACAAAAGCTTAAATTCACCTGAATCAGAACAGTTACTTAATGTGCTTTTGGCTCATTCATTTTCCTACATAATGAAAGTGACTGCACATCAAAAATAACTAATTCAATATTTTGCACTCTGGGATCTCCTGGGGATGTGATATAGTGCTATATCAATGCAAATTAATTCTTTCTATCTCCCTGACACAATACCAAATCAGAAACATAAAGCCCCTTGAGATTACATTGTGCAAAAACTATTAACCCCAGTAAGAACATTTTGAACATTTTCCACTGAGTAACCTTTAACCCCAACAAACTAGAGTTCAGAAGAATGAGAGGGGACCTCATAGAAACATATAAAATTCTGACGGGGTTAGACAGGTTAGATGCAGGAAGAATGTTCCCAATGTTGGGGAAGTCCAGAACCAGGGGTCACAGTCTCAGGATAAGGGGTAAGCCATTTAGGACCGAGATGCGGAGGAACTTCTTCACCCAGAGAGTGGTGAACCTGTGGAATTCTCTACCACAGAAAGTTGTTGAGGCCAATTCACTAAATATATTCAAAAAGGAGTTAGATGAGGTCCTTACTGCTAGGGGGATCAAGGGGTATGGCGAGAAAGCAGGAATGGGGTACTGAAGTTGAATGTTCAGCCATGAACTCATTGAATGGCGGTGCAGGCTAGAAGGGCCGAATGGCCTACTCCTGCACCTATTTTCTATGTTTCTATGTTTCTAAATAATTGCTATCTGGTCTTTCTTCCACGAAAAGAAATATTTTTGTGTGATGTCCTTTGTCTGCAGCCTGACATTGAACGATGTACATAATTCCAGTCCAAGTTTACTGTGCTGTCAGAGTTGTGAGCAAAAGGTTATGACAGAAGTGCATATTATATGTGTTAATGTCATGCAACAGCCATTAAATACCACAGAACTCAGCTCACATGTCATGTTTCCCTCCTTTTATCAGTATGCTGTTAGATACGTGGTGCCACTTAGACACAAACAAAACTGAGCTTTTGTAGTCTAAAATATGACAACAAAATAACGGAATAAAAATGTATTCCATTAGGTATTTGCTGCTTGATGTCTGCATTGCACAGGGGGAAGAAATATAATTTAATAAATTATGAGGTTTGTGATAAACTGACATAAAACAGAGATTGTTGAATTGTCCTATTTGATTTGTTTCATTCGTATCAATTCACTACTATGTGTTGATAAGTAGCATCAGATAGACAGTCTTGTCTCAGCTAGTTCTTCCACTTTATTATTATTACATTTTACTTATCCTGTCCTGCACTTTAAAGGTTAATTATTATTTTGGGCTGGTTTTGTACTGTATTTAAGAAGCTTTTGATCGGAATTAACGCTGCATAGCTACAACTTGGCTTTTAAATAAAAACTCCATCTTGCTTATTCTTGTGGGGAAGTTAAATGCAGCACATTAACAATGGAAATATGGCCATCTAGATCCAAATTGCCCCCCGACTGAAACGGGGCACACCCAACGTTTTTAAAGATTTTTCTCCGTCCCAGTCCATGGAGCGGAGAGTGGAACGAGATTGAGCTCTTTACGTTTTCTTTCTTCTGGGCGGTGTTCGGGGTGGAAGTCGACATGCAGCAGGGCAGATGTCGGTCGGTGTCATTAGCACCGCACTGATGACGTCAGCGTGACGTGGATGTCCCGCATCACGTTGATGCGTAGCAACGTCCCTCCCTTTCAGTTATAGGGGAGGGCCGCTGTGAACTCTGCAGCCACATTAGTGGTACCCATTGAGTCACCAGAGAAGGTTTCGGCAGGGTCTGGCACCCAAGAGGAGGGGCCAGGCTGCCTGCTGGTGACCCGGCCGAACTCATGGCTGCCATTGTCGGCCCGAACTCGGTGTTGGCTGACAATTAAAATAAAATAGCGGTGGCAGTGCCCTTTAAGGGTGGACTTGCTGGCCAGCCATAGCAGCTTCCCGAAGGGGCAAGCTGTCGGTGGCACTGCCTGGCAACTGATCCTCTCCCGGGGGGCAATTTCCTTCAGGACATTTTCTCGCGGGGCAATTTCCCTTGCGGGGCGGAAAGGGGGTCGCCGCCAGTTGGAAAAGGGTTGACGGGGCGGGATCAATGAGAGCGATTCCGTGCCAACCGAGCGGTGAGTGCTTTCTGGCTCTTAATAAAAGGGGCAATTTCAGTCCCTTGAACTTTCTAAACCATGTTATTGTCCGTTGCTCATTTTTTACTATAAATTCTTCTGCTCATGCAAAGACAACTTGATGGTTTAGTCCACCACTTGTCATTGTTATATATCTCCCTCAAATTACCTGCCTTTTGTCAGGATTAATAACTGAACTTCTGTGGGCAACTGCAGTAGAGCTGTTAAATAGTGTTTGTTGAAACTGAAATGCTTTAGTAAAAAAATATATCAAACTGGAATGAGGAAAGAACCTTCTTGTCTGCCATAGGCTTAATTTGCAACTTTCTCTTTATCTCTTCCTCTCTGTCTCGTAGGTGTTGGCAATTAGAATCTTTGAGGATAATTTTAATCCAACTTGTTGGTTGGTAAACGCATGGGATCAGTGGAATGCTGGTTTTATACCCATACTACTGTTGCTCTGCACTGGCTTCAATGGAGACAAAAATTTAGCACGGTGTAAATCCAGTGTTGCACACAATCCTGTTAGTTTTCCGATGGGCGTGGGTAGATTAAAATTCATCTATGTCTCACTGGAGAGATAATTAGTTGATTTCAAAATGCAATTGAATACTTAAAAAAAAATGGAAGCAATATTACATGAAGAAAGACACATTTGGGTCTATAAATTTTAGAGAAACAAAACAAACACATAGGGCTAGAACCTCCACTTTTTTTGCATGCTTAATGCCCACTTAACGCCCATTTTACCGCTGAAATGACGTATAACGCATATATATCGCCCATTTTGGCACAAAATGTAAACTGGCGGGCATTTTTCGAAAACTTATCACCGAGCGTTACTTTCCCCATGGGCTTAACGCCGGGAAAAAATATTGCTGCCCGCCCACTTTTTTGGGGCGGAATCAGCAGAATGGGCGAATTCAATGGCCATAATATCGCCCAGCATTACTTTCCACACAGAATTAACGCCGTGATTCAATATTAACGATACTGTTTTTTGTCGTAAAGAGCATATTTACCTAAACTAGTGGCCACGGTGATTGCCCATTGTCAATTTCACCTCCTCGCACACATTTCGCCCACAATATCGCTCGCTCAAAAAACGCCCACAAAAAGTGGAACTAACCGGAGCGAATCACAGCGTTATGGACGCCATGTTCTAGATCACAGGTCGCGTCCTTTAAAAGGCTGCTGTGCTTCCACCTCGGCGGCGTTTGAATGTACTCTGCAGGTCGTTGGAGTTGATGTGAACATCTCAAAACATCTTGACCACACTGTGATCGATTGGAATTGAAGAGGCGTGTTCGTCGGGACATTACTTGTTTGTGAGCAATCGTGGAAAACAGAGAGCTACTGCAATGGGGCCTGTCCTTTCTCACCCTCTCTTGGTGACCAAGTACATGCAGCAGACTCAACATTGCCGAAGGAGCGCTCCACTGCATTATGTGCCCAATGTACGAAGTGACAGACAGATGAGGAGGACCAGACATTACACACCCCGCAAGTACAAGGAGAAGCATTCTTACCTCGACTTGCCCGACACCACCTGCCTTCGGAGACTGCACTTCCACAAAGAGGTTATTACTGAGGAATGCCAGCTGATAAGGGCAGATCTGCAGCCTGCCAGCACCATCAGTACTGCACTGTCCGTCGAGGTCAAAGTCACTGCGGCCTTGAGGCGTTCTACGCCTTGAGGTTTTTCAGGCCACAGCTGGAGACATTTGCAGACTTTCTCAGCATGCCACACATTGCTGCATTAGACAGGTCACTGAAGCCCTGTACGCATGCAGGATGGACTTGATCAGCTTCCCTATGACCAGGGAGGCAGAGTGAGAGGGCTCTAGGATTCTCCGGAATTGCAAATTTCCCCAAGGTGCAGGGAGCAATAGACTGTTCACACACCGCGATGCGGGCACCTTTTCAGGATGCTGAGGTTTTCAGGAACCGCAAGGGATTGCACTCCCTGAATGTCCAACTGGTTGTCGACCACCAGCAAATTATTATGGCAGTGAATGTTCAATTTCCGGGCGGCATCCATGATGCTCACATCCTGCGTGAGAGCACTGTATCTGACTTGTTTTACAATGATTCACAAGGTCAATGCTGGATGCTTGGTGACAAAGGATATGGCCTCGCTACCTGGCTGATGACCCCCCTGCATGGCACCCACACCGAAGCCGAGAGGCGATACAAGGAGAGCCACAGAGCAACTCGCAATATTGTGGAGAAAACCATTGGAGTGCTGAAGCAACGCTTTAGATGCCTGGACCACTCAGGAGGCGAGCTCCAATACCACCCTGAGCAGGTAGTTAAATTCGTGGTGGTGTGCTCTATGCTGCACTTGGCTATCAGATGGGGACAACATAGAAACATAGAAAATAGGTGCAGGAGTAGGCCATTCGGCCCTTTGAGCCTGCACAACCATTCAATAAGATCATGGCTGATCATTCACCTCAGTAACCCTTTCCTGCTTTCTCTCCATACTCCTTGATCCCTTTAGTCGTAAGGGCCATATCTAACTCTCTCTTGAATATATCCAATGAACTAGCATCAACAACTCTCCGCGGTAGGGAATTTCACAGGTTAACAACTCTCTGAGTGAAGAAGTTTCTCCTCGTCTCAGTCCTAAATGGCTTACCCTTTATCCTTAGACTATGTCCCCTGGTTCTGGACTTCCCCAACATTGGGAACATTCTTCCTGCATCTAACCTGTCCAGTCCTGTCAGAATTTTGTATGTTTCTATGAGATCCCCGCTCATCCTTCTAAACTCCAGTGAATACAGGCCCAGTCGATCCAGTCTCTCCTCATATGTCAGTCCTGCCATCCCGGGAATCAACCTGATGAACCTTTGCTGCACTCCCTCAATAGCAAGAATGTCCTTCCTCAGATTAGGAGACCAAAACTGAACACACTATTCCAGGTGAGACCTCATCGAGGCCCTGTACAATTGCAGTAGGACCTCCATGCTCTTATACTCAAATCCCCTAGCTATGAAGGCCAACATATCATTTGCCTTCTTCACCGCCTGCTGTACCTGCATGCCAACTTTCAATGACTGATGTACCATGACACCCAGGTCTCGTTGCACCTCCCCTTTTCCTAATCTGCCGCCATTCATATAATAATCCGCCTTCGTGTTTTTGCCACCAAAGTAGATAACATCACATTTATCCACATTATACTGCATCTGCCATGTATTTGCCCACTCACCTAACCTGTCCAAGTCACCCTGCAGCCTCTTAGCATCCTCCTCACAGCTCACACCGCCACCCAGCTTAGTGTCATCTGCAAACTTTGAGATATTACACTCAATTCCTTCATCTAAATCATTAATGTATATTGTAAATAGCTGGGTCCCAGCACTGAGCCCTGCGGCACCCCACAAGTCACGGCCTGCCATTCTGAAAAGGACCCATTTATCCCGACTCTCTGCTTCCTGTCTGCCAACCAGTTCTCTATCCACGTCAGTATATTACCCCCAATACCATGTGCGTTAATTTTGCATGCCAATCTCTTGTGTGGGTCCTTGTCAAAAGCCTTTTGAAAGTCCAAATACACCACATCCACTGGTTCTCCCTTATCCACTCTACCAGTCACATCCTCAAATAATTCTAGAAGATTTGTCAAGCATGATTTCCCTTTCATAAATCCATGCTGACTTGGACCGATCCTGTCACTGCTTTCCAAATGCGCTGCTATTTCACCTTTAATAATTGATTCCAACATTTTCTCCACTACTGATGTCAGACTAACCGGTCTATAATTACGTGTTTTCTCTCTCCCTCCTTTCTTAAAAAGTGGTGTTACATTAGCTACCCTCCAGTCCATAGGAACTGATCCAGAGTCGATAGACTGTTGGAAAATGATCATCAATGCATCCACTATTTCTAGGGCCACTTCCTTAAGTACTCTGGGATGCAGACTATCAGGCCCCGGGGATTTATCGGCCTTCAATCCCATCAATTTCCCTAACACAATTTCCCATCTAATAAGGATATCCTTCAGTTCCTCCTTCTCAAGACCCTCGGTCCCCTCGTATTTCCGGAAGGTTATTTGTGTCTTCCATCGTGAAGACAGAACCAAAGTATTTGTTCAACTGGTCTGCCATTTTTTGTTCCCCATTATAAATTCACCTGAATCTGACTGCAAGAGACATACATTTGTCTTCACTAATCTTTTTCTCTTCACATATGTATAGAAGCTTTTGCAGTCAGTTATCATGTTCTCAGCAAGCTTCCTCTCATATTCTATTTTCTCCCTCCTAATTAAATACTTTCTCCTCCTCTGCTGAATTATAAAATTCTCCCAGTCCTCAGGTTTGCTGATTTACATGTCTCTTCCTTGGATTTAACACTATCCTTAATTTCCCTTGTTAGCCACGATTGAGCCACCTTCCCCGTTTTATTTTTATTCCAGATAGGGATGTACAATTGTTGAAGTTCATCTATTAAATGTTTGCCATTGCCTATCCACCATCAACCCTTTAAGTATCATTCGCCAGTCTATTCTAGCCCATTCACGTCTCATAGCATCGAAGTTACCTTTCCTTAAGTTCAGAACCCTAGTCTCTGAATTAACTGTCACTCTCCATCTTAATAACGAATTCTACCATATTATGGTCACTCTTCTCCAAAGGGCCTCGCACAACAAGATTGCTAATTAGTCCTTTCTCATTACACATCGCCCAGTCTAGGATGGCCAGCCCTCTAGTTGGTTCCTCGACATATTGGTCTAGAAAACCATCCCTAATACACTCCAGGAAATCCTCCTCCACCGCATTGCTACCAGTTTCGTTTGCCAAATCTATATGTAGATTAAAGTCACCCATGATAACTGCTGTACCTTTATTGCACGCATCCCTAATTTCTTGTTTGATGCTGTCCCCAACCTCACTACTACTGTTTGGTGGTCTGTACACAACTCCCACTGGCGTTTTCTGCCCTTTGGTATTCCGCAGCTCCACCCATACAGATTCCACATCATCCCAGCTAATGTCCTTCCTTACAATTACGTTAATTTCCTCTTTAACCAGCAATGCCACACCACCTCTTTTTCCTTTCTGTCTATCCTTCCTGAATGTTGAATGCCCCTGGATGTTGAGTTCCCAGCCTTGGTCACCCTGGAGCCATGTCTCTGTGATGCCAATTATATCATATTCGTTACTTGCTGCCTGCGCAGTTAATTCATCCACCTTATTACGAATACTCTTCGCATTGAGGTACAGAGCCTTCAGGCTTGTCTTTTTAACACACTGCCCCTTTAGAATTTTGCTGTAATGTGGCCCTTTTTCCTTTTTGCCTTGGGTTTCTCTGCCCTACACTTTTACTTTTCTTCTTTGTATCTTTTGCTTCTGTCCCCATTCTACTTCCCTCTGTTTCCCTGCATAGGTTCCCATCCCCCTGGCCATATTAGTTTAACCCCTCCCCAACAGCAATAGCAATCACTCCCGCTAGGACATTGGTTCCGGTCCTGCACATCCAGCAGTGTGTCAGCCTGGTCAGTCTGACAGTCCACCTCACCAGAGAGAGGAAGAGGAGGACGAGGAGGTGGATGCTGACATCGGCCCAGACAATCAGGCTGATGCTGAAGCCATGCCTCCTCCCCCCTGTAGACCACATGAAAGGACCCATGGTAGCATGATAGCTGCAAGAGCCTTACGTCAGGAGCTCATCAATGATCGCTTTGCCTAAAAGAACGTTGGTGTTATTTACAAGCCTCACACACTGTTGGGTGTGCAGGTCATACATCAATGGTAGCCATCACTTTGGTGACAGTTAAAGTTTAAGTTGATTGAAGTTAACTGTGATTATATCCTTTGATGTTAAGGAATCACCAGCGTGTAATGGTGCAGCTTTCTGAGCCAATGTGCTTCAAGGTTTTGTTAAATAAAAAACATTTAAACCAAACATTAGTCTGAAATCATCAGTATTTCTGTACAAATCACCCCTTCTCCCCCCCAGCCCCCTCTCCCCCCCCGGCTTCTGCTCCCTACCTCTACCCCTTTCCCTTCCCCTCCTGACTTCAAGCCACCTGGCCGAGGAGGTCCTCAGGCGATGCTTCATTGGGGGGTGGGGTGATGGCCGAAACGCTGCTTGGACGGATACGGGAGAGGAAGATCCTGAGGTGGGAGCATGCTCCGAGCCATAAGCAAGATGTTGCTGCTGGCTCTCATGTGTGGTTGGTAATGGGGGTGCTTCACCTTGAGGTGCAGTGCGGCGCTCCGGGACCACTGGGAGCCCTCTGCCACCAGTGTTCCTGACTACCAGCTCCAGGGCCTCCTCCATCTCTTCCATGTTATATCTTATTTGTTGGACAAAAACTCGGTGCCAACAATGTCCTTGGTGCTTAATAGGCCTTTTGCTACTGGTGAATCTCCGTCGTTCCTCCCACAACAGTAGGACAAGCACACACCACAGCCACACACGCGTTCAGTGCCTCTGAGCTCCCTCTCTCTCTGTCTCCTCTTCTGTGCATGTCATGATGACTCTTGACCTCCTGAATCGCGAGAATCAAGCGTTGCCATGCCGTTGCTAAGGACTGCCACTTTACGGCAGAAGGTCAGAAAAATTTAACGCTACCACCCATTTGATATCGCTCACGGTAACGCCCATTTTCAAAAAGGTAAACTAGGTGTTTTTAGAGTGGGCGGGAAGCCGGCGATGTGAAAACCCATTTTTACAGCCCACGCCGAAAATAACACCCATTTTTGTGCAATAAGCTCAAAAGTGGAGGTTCTAGTCGATAGCCTTTTAATTTTAAAACAAAACATAATATAAATTTTACCTTAATAAGGATTTTGAAATTTTTCATCGAATTTACTTCAAATAATTGTGAAAAACTTTGGAGCAGAAACTGGTCGAATCTAAAGAAAAGTATCCCTCAGTATAGCTGACCAAATGGTACTGATGCATCCTGGGAGATTAGGCCATCACACATGTCCAGACAGCACCATCCACATTCAACTCGCAGCATTACAGCTCTGGACAAAAATATCAACTCCAACCCTAGACTTTTGGGACAGACTAAGGGCTCAATTTTCCCCAATGCCATTTTTTGGGATATTTTATTTGGCCCCGACTACTCCAAACAAAATAACTAGCAAGTTTCCCTGTTCTAGTTTTTAAAATTGGGTTGCACAGCCTGTCCGGTAGCCTTGAGGGGTGGAGCCTAATGTCTGCGCTGAAAAAACTATCTCCGCCCTTCTGCGCATGCACGAAAAAAAAAATGAAATTTTTGACATAACTGCTATGGACGCGCATGCCCAGTACACCTCCCAGTCTGCATTCGGCCATTTTTAAAGAGCCAGTTGTGTGTGAGAACTTTAATTCTCACTGGAAAAATCGGAGCTGCAATACAATATGCAATGCGGCTCAAGGACCAAGAATTTCTTACAGGATGAAGTGGAGGCACTAGTTACTGTGATTGAGGGCAGATGGCAGGAGCTGGACACCAGCAGAGGTCACATAAAAGTTCCACCAACAGAAATGAAGAAATGCTGGAACCAACTTGCAGAAGATTACTGTGCAATAGTGACCACCCCGAGATCTGGAGGCCAGTGCAAAAAGAAGTGGCAGGACTTTGGTCAAGTCGTTAGTGTAAGTAATATTTTCATTTATTCCCTGGAATTGCAATTGTAAATGTAACCAGCTGTATATGTCCCACCCAGCAGAAAGACAACCTCTCTAAAAAGTTATATTTTCATCTTTGCAGAGGAAGGTGGCACAGGACAAAAGGGAAAGTACTCGAGCAGGAGGAGGACCAACAAATCTGCACCTAGACATTCTTGGGAAGACAGGGTCGCTGCTTTGATAGGTCTTGCCTGGAGAAAAGCAACCACCACTGCACAAGCTGGGCCCACACTCGCTGGAGAGGGTAAGTCCTGCAAATTCCACAGTCTGGCTTTCCTAAATGTTAAGTATTGCATGGGCTAGTCATGCTTCAGTTCATGGGGATGTCTGCCTCAGCTACGCTTTGGTTGATGCAATGTGCTATCGTTCATCGTGGTCTTTCAAATGATCTTGCTGCCTGCGCTGTGTGTGCCTACTCATGCCACCCTGCCCCCTCCTCTGCTGCTGACCATTTGTCTGGTCTGTTATATTTTGCAGAACTTGAGGCCAACTCTGACGAGGCTGAAGCTGATGCAGAAGATGATTCAGACACAAACGAGCCTGAAGAGAACATCTTCCAATCACACCATCCGGACCAAGAGCATGGGGGTGAGGGGCAGGCGATGGATGAAGCCCACATTATTGTATTCACTCTGGAGGAGATGCAGGCGCCACCCATTGAGGTGCCAGGCCCTTTCCCGAGTGGTATAAGTGTTGGGACATTCCATGGTTTCTCACAGTCCGAGGCTCGGGATTCCAGTGGGGTGCAGCGAGGCACACCCAGGGCCCCACCATCCAAGGCTGCGGATCCCAATGGGATGCAGTGGACCACACCCAGGGTGAGGAGCTCGACAGCGCTCTCCTGAGGTGCAGGATCTAACAGATGTAGTTCAGATGATGGCAATGAGTGCGGAGAGCATAGACTTAACACAATCACTCCTGGACACCATCAGTGGGTGGGTGATGAGGTATCAGGACTGTTGGGAGAAGTAACAACACTCTTTTGAGAAATGGGAACACTGTTTGGGTACATGAGGGAGGGAATGTCGCAGGGAGTTGAAACACTGTCGGTGAACATGAGGGAGGGAATGTTGGAGTTAGCCGCTGCAATAAGGGTAGATGCCCAGACCCCGCACCCATTGACAGAATCAACTGCCACACCCACTCCAATCCCCAGTCCAGCCTCTGAAGGGGCCCATGCCAGGCCTTCCACATTAGCGCCTGCGCCCCCCGCCCCCCCCCCCCCCCCATCAAGTAGTACGCATTACCTGAGATGTTTAAAAGAATAAGTTTGGTACCAACCCGAGAAATGCTGCATCACCGCCTGGGGCAGGGGTGGAGTCACCAAGACCAAGCACAGCGGGCGGTCTTAGAATAAGGTGGAGGAGAGATGGGTGCAGCCTTTCTTTGCTGTTGTTGTTGTTGTTATTATTATTGTTATTACTGTTGTAACTGTTCTCAAATTAAAAGTTTTTTGTAAGTTATGTAAATTTACAAGTTTAAAAGCTTGTAAGTGACCTTAAAGTTTTTAAGTGATCTTAACTGAAAACTTTAGTTTGATACAAGAATATTTTTAAAGTTAATTTAAGTACAAACAAGTGTTTGTTAAACTTTTGAATAAAATATATTTTACATTTTTACTGAATCATTTCCATTATTTGTTCCATTATTAACACATCTTTTTGAAGTAAAGAAGAATCATTTCCATTATTTGTTCCATTAATACAACACAACAATACGGAACAGGTCCAAACAGTAAACATGGTCCATGTGGAATAGTTGCCACTGAGCCTTCAGGCAGCAAAGCATTCACAGATGAGCTGCTGGCGCAAGGCTCGAGCAATTGTTAAAGGGGCCCACCCTCCTCCGCCGTCGTGCTCCGGGTTCAGGTACTTGCATGGCTTCCTCATCCTCTTCCTCTTCCTCCTCCTTGTCATCTGCATCTTCCTCCTCATCATCAGCCACTCTCACCTCAGCTGGGTCTTCTACTACCAGCTGCTGCTACCTCATGATGGCTAAATTATGCAGCATGCAGCACACAACAGTGAACTGACCGACAATCTCAGGGGAGTATTGCAAGTAGCCTCCGGAATGGTCCAGGCATCGGAAACGCTGTTTCAAGTTGCCACTGGTCCTCTCAATGATGCTGCGCGTTGCAATGTGCGGCATGTTGTA
The DNA here is from genome assembly GCF_044704955.1 of Pristiophorus japonicus. Classification (NCBI taxonomy): domain Eukaryota; kingdom Metazoa; phylum Chordata; class Chondrichthyes; family Pristiophoridae; genus Pristiophorus; species Pristiophorus japonicus. The sequence continues at coordinate 95,109,973 of NC_091985.1, forward strand.
TTGACGGTCAGCTTCCGTCCTGATTACGCGTAAGGGCGTCATGAGCCAGGTGGCGAGGCCATACCCTTTGTCGCCCAGCAGTCAGCTCTGCCCATGGCAGATATAGTGCTCTCACATAGGATGAATGTATCATGGTGCTCCCATGGTATCTCACATGAGCTGCACATTAATGGAGTGGAAACCTTTTCTGTTCCTGTACATCTCGGAATCCTCCAAAGGTGCTTGCAAGGCGATATGGGTACAATCAATGCAGCCCTGTACCTTTGGGAAGCCAGCAATCCTGGAGAAGCCCACAGTCCTGTTACACATTGCCTGGGCAGTCATGGGGAACTTTATGCAGTCATTCCTCCGGGCATATAGTGCAGCAGTCACCTGCCGAATGCAGATATGGGTTGCATGTTGAGAAATGGCACACACATCCCCAGTTGTGGCCTGGAATTATCCAGATGCATAGAATGAAAGTGCAGCTGTAAACTTCACTTCAACTGACAAAGCAGTCCTCCTCATGCTTCTGGGTAGCACATCTGCTTTTACTAACTCACAGATCTCGGTGACAACTTATTTGCGGAAACGCAGCCTTCTGACACAGTCTGCATCACTCAGGTGCAGGTATGAATGGCTTGATATACCCGACATGGGTAAGGCCTCCTGCCCATCATCCTGCATGCTTTGAGGTTCCTCATGCGATGACGTCGAATCAATTGTCTCTTCCACAGCACCATCATGCAGAAGGCTTGTACGAGGTATGGCATTGTCAATATTGCCCCCATGAATAAATTGTACCTTTGCAAGAAGCTCAAAACAGCAGGACAAGCTCTTTTGTTCTCTCTCTCCCCAAGGTCGACGCACTAGTTTGGACTACACCCAGGTCTGCGCATGCACAATAGGCTTGCTTAGAACAGGAAGCTAAGCATCTAAATGAGGACATTGGGGCAACGAAGTCTAATGCAATTCTTTAATTTTAGATTTTTTTCAAAGTACCACCCCACTACCGACCGAATGTCTCTTCACTGGGCTCAAAGGTCAGCCAGCAGAATCGTTCCCAGACACAGGGGCTCGGCAAACACCCCCAGGGCTTCTTTCGATGCTGCTGCATAGTGTAAGAGTTCTCATCCCTTCAGTTCAGGCTTCCACCCTGCCCCCCGGGCTTCGTTTGAAGCCAAGTCCCGGGCTCCTGTGTCCGGGCGAGGGACTGATTCTGCCGACCAACGCTCCGACCCTCGAGCCCGCTTTAGAGACATTCGGTGGTGGCATGGCACTTTGAAAAAAATCCAAAATTAAAGAATTGTATTAGACTTCCATTTTCTGCGTTTTAAGTTTGAACAACTTAAGCTTCATGATGCATATTTAATGTGTTCTTGACTCCCTCCAAAACTTTGCCTAAAAACAATGGCGTCTTTTTGCGCCAATTCTTTAATGCGCGCTGGTTTTTCTTAAGTGCCCAGAAGAATTTTTGGGAGTGGTCACATACGCCGTCCTAGGAAAAATGTAAGTTGGCCAAACTTGCATAAATGTCAAAAACTGGCGCAGACATCAGCTTATGACGCAAAAAAAAAATGAACCTAAAAAAATCGTAACAATATTTGGGGAAACATGGATATTTTAATTTAGGCCAAAAAAAGCGGCGCAAGCCAAAAAGACAGCGCAGATAACGGGAAAATTGAGCCCTAAAGCTTTCCAATAAGACCTTTCATAAAACCATTGAAAGACACACAAGGCAAATTCAATGGATAAAGGTGAAATGTGTACTTTAAAATGTAAAACTTTCTAGTTAAACCATTATTTTGGACAGTATAAATTTCAGTTACTGAGGAAAAAGTAGTAGATAAAAAGAAACAATTGCAGAAAGCATTTTGTGAGTAATGTGGGAACTCAGTAGCCAGATTGTGCAATCTGAGTGATGAGTTCACATAGACATTTCCATTATAAATGGGGACATACAAATTTATAATGGAATAAATTGGGGAAAAAGCAGGGCAAAACATGATAATGAAGTGGTGCAAACAGGAAGTGAGTGCTCAATCACAGTTTTTACAGAGCATTGAACAATAAACAAGGTCGCGGAATTTAAACCCCAGAATACTGTTTTTTGAAGATGGAAGTTGATTTGTTTAGTCACTGAATCCCTGATATTATCCTTTACTTCTTATACAGTCCTCCAGAGTCGAGGATGACTTGCTTCCACACTAAAATAAATTCCAAGGTGACTGATGAGACCAATGCGGGATCTACAGTCTCTGTCACAGGTGGGGCAGATGGTGGTTGGCGGGATGGGGAGGGGGTGGGGTGCTTGGTTTGTTGTACGCTCCTTCTGCTGTTTGTACTTGGCTTCCGCTTGCTCACGACGAAGAAACTCAAAGTGTTTGCCGCCTTCTCGGATGCTCCTTCTCCACTTTGAGCAGTCTTTGGCCAGAGATTCCCAAGAGTCAGTGGGGATGTTAAATTTTTTTCAAGGAGGCTTTGAGGGTGTCCTTGTAGTGTTTTCTCTGCCCTCCTAGGACTTGCTTGCCATGATATAGCTTGGAGTAGAGTGCTTGTTTCTGGAGTCTAGTATCGGGCATGCGGACAATGTGACTCGTCCATCAGAGTTGATCAAGTGTGGTCAATGCCTGGGAATGTTTCCTGAGATAGAACGCTGACGTTGGTGCAGCTGTCCTGCCAATGCATTTGCAGGATTTTGCGGAGGCAGTATTGGTGCTACTTCTCCAATGCTTGAGGTGCCTACTGTACATAGTCCACATCCCTGAAGCATATAGGAGGGCAGGTATCACTACTGCTCTGTAGACCAAGAGCTTGGTGCCTGGTTTGAGATCCTGGTCTTCGAGCACTCTTTTCCTCAGCTGGCGAAAGACTGCACTGGCACGCTGAAGGCGATGTTTTACTTTGTCATCGATGTCTGTCCTTGCTGATAGTAGGCTCTGAAGGTATGTGAAGTGGTCCACATTGTCCAAGGACTCATCATGGATCTTGATAATTGGGGAGTAGTACTGTATGGCAGTGGCAGGTTGATAGAGAACCTTTGTCTTATGGATGTTTAATGTAAGGCCCAGACTCTCGTATACTTCAGTAAAGGTGTCAATGATGGTTTGGAGTTCGGGCTCCAAATGTGCACAAATACAAGCGTCATCTCCATATAGTAATTCAATGACAGAGTTGGAGCAATCTTGGATCTGGACTGGAGACATCGGAGGTTGAACAATTTCCCACTTGTCTTGTAGATTAACTTCACTCCAGCAGGGAGCTTGAAGAATCAGCTAGTCGTTCGTTGGGACTCGGGACAGGGGTTAGCATTGAGATGAAGTATTGCAATGAGGAAGATTGAGAAGAGCGTTGGTGTGATGATACAGCCTTGCTTGACCCCGGTCTGCACTTGTATTAGGTCTGTGGTGGATCCGTTGGTAAGAATCACGGCTTGAATGTCATCGTGAAGAAGATGGAGCATAGTGACAAATTTTTGAGGACAGACAAATTTGAGAAGGACACTCCATAATCCCTCATGGTTGACCAAGTCAAAGGCCTTTGTGAGGTCAAAAAAAGCCATGTACAGAGGTTGATGCTGCTCCCTACATTTTTCTTGGATTTGTCATGCGGTGAAGATCATGACCATTGTTCCCCTTAATGTGCGGAATCCACATTGCAATTCTGGGAGGAGCTCTTCAGCTTGGAACGTTGTACTGCTATCATCTCACAGGAACTCAATTGCTTTGAGATCGACATCGCTGCCCTGAGCGACACACAGCGGACAGGAGAAGGTCAACTCAAGGAACAAGGCAGTGGATACACCTTCTGGAAAGACAAACCAGAAGAAGAGCGCCGTCTCCAAGGGGTTGGCTTCACCATCAATAATGAGCTAGTTTGGTATCTTAGAGATTCCCCTTACGGGATAAACGAATGCCTCATGACCCTTCGGCTCACTCTAACCCGGAACCAGTATGCTACGGTCATAAGTGCGTACGCCCCAATCCTGGAAGCTATGGACAAGGCCAAAGAGGAATTCTACTCCAGCCTTGAATAATCCCTCTCCTGAGTCCCAATGGGCGACAAGCTGATTCTCCTTGGCAACTTTAATGCCAGAATTGGAAAGGACTCAGATCTCTGGAGAGGTGTGATTAGTAGGGAAGGAGTCGGGAAAACCAACTCCAAAGATATCCTCCTCCTGATGAAATACTTAGAACATGGTCTTGTCATAACCAACATCTTGTGTTGTCAGAGAGACAAGCACAAGACCTCATGGCAACACCCTCATTCCAGGCACTGGCATCTGTTAGATTATGTGATCGTCCGAGTGAGGGACCGCAAGGACATCCACATCACCGGACTACTGGACTGATCACGCCTAATCTGCTCTGTTATCTCATCAATGTAGCTTCAAAATGTTGGCTGCAGCAGAAATGCTGCAACAGAAAAATCAATGCTGAAGCATTCAAAAACCTTGCAAAGAAATTCCTACTCAGCCAACGCCTCACAGCCAACCTGACGACTTCTGATGAACCGGTGCCTCAGAGTGTCCACAGGGCCTGGTCTGCCCTCACATCCACCATAATTAGTACCTGTGAAGAGATTCTTGGTTACGCTACAAGGAAACATCAAGACTGATTCAATGGGAATGACTAGGAGATCCAGGAGCTAATAAACCGTAAATTGAATATATTTTTGAATTGTAAACAACCCCACAACTCGAGTGAAAGAAAGCAGATCTACAGGCAACTGAAAGCCGAGATCCAACAAAAAACTCGTGACCTAAAGAACAGATGGTGTGTGGAAAAAGCACAAAGATCCAGCAACTAGTCGACAACCACGAATTGCGTGGATTTTTTTAGCGCAGTCAAGTCTACCTACGGCCCAATCACTCAAGGTCCTATCCCACTGAGAGCCAAGAACGGAAAGGTGCTCATCAAGGACAGAGAGGCAGTCAGTGCCCACTGGAAGGAGCATTTCGAAGATCTCCTTAACCAAAACTATGTCTTTGACATGAGTGTCCTTGACTTCATCCCACAGCATGCACCTCGGCAAAATCCCAGCCTGGCATGAGGTTGAAATGGCCATCCACCAATGAAAAACAACAAGGACTCAGGAGCAGATGGAATCTCTGTCGAAATACTACAGCATGGTGGAGAAGTACTCTTGGCATGAATTCATGATCTTATCTCTCTTATCTTGAAGGAGGAGAGCATGACAGGGGATCTCAGAGATGCTATAATTGTGACCATCCTCAAGAAAGGTGACAAGTGCGATTGCGTTAATTACAGTGGTTGAAGAGCTCCTCCCAGAGTACCTTTACATGGCATGAACAGAGAACAATGAACTTTTTGACTCATTGTGAGCCATGGGAGATCTGTTAGTACCTTTGCTTGGGCTGTCGGTGGACTTAACTGCGGTGAAGAATCCTCGCACGTCATGGCTGTCAGCCCAGCTGCTGAATCTCCTATGCTTTCTCCATCTATTCTTCAGGTCGCGGGTTTTTTGTTGGACCTCGGCCTTCAGCTGTCTGTAGAGCCGCTTTGTTGCTCCCAAATTGGGTTGCTGCTTTAAGTTCAGATCTCAAGGAGATCTCAGAGATGCCATAATCGTGTCTATCTTTAAAAAAGGGGACAAGTCCGACCGGCAACTACAGAGGAACTCCCTGTTGTCGGCCACTGAAAAAGTCATCGCTAGAATCCTCCTCAACTGTCTTCTCCCTGTGGCTGAAGAGCTCCTCCCAGAGTTGCAATGCAGATTCCGTCCACTAAGGGGTACAACGGACATGATCTTCACCACGCGACAATTACAAGAGAAATGCAGGGAACAGCACCAACCCTTGTACATGGCCTTCTTTGACCTCACAAAGGCCTTTAACACTGTCAACCATGAGGGACTATGGAGCATCCTCCTCCGTTTTGGCTGCCCCCAAAATTTGTCACCATCCTCCGCCTGCTCCACGACGACATGCAAACCGTGATCCTGACCAACGAATCCACCACAGACCCAATCCATGTCCGGACCGGGGTCAAGCAGGGCTTGATGATGATCTTAGTACTTTTAAAATATTTACAACCACTACAAAGTTTAAAGAGGTTGGCCACTTAAAAATCTGTAGAAGAATTTTGCCCTCTTCTTCCATTTACCTTTTAAATAGCCAATGCCATTAAATTTTAGCAGAATTCCTTTGAAGAGTATGAATATGTATTGGTTTTCCCCTCTCTCAATGGTTTCCAATGCCGGTGCCAATATGGGCTGGGGGCTCTCTTCCAACTATTCCTTAGAACTGACCTGGAAACCCCCAAAGTTCAGCGCTGAAAGAAGTGAATTAATGTAATATCATGGGACTCTGGTCCCATTATGTCAGTATCAAGGCCAGAAAATGAACCAACAATACCCAAGACAGCTGCCTGCATCTCATCTGAGCAGGGAGACAATCACTACTCTATATTGATTGTTTAATGCAGCCCTACAGATAGTATCAGAGTCACCTTTAATGAGTTGTATTTTGAAACAAATTGTATACACACAAATTAAAATAGGGACGTGCTTATTTGTACTGCAAAAATGGCCACCATACTCCACCCTTTGTCTATGATTGGTCCCCTTGGAGGATAAGTCACACCCTGAAGTTTCACTGGAATGTGTAACTGGAACCGCCCATCCCAAGGTCTCACTGACTTTGCAAATTGTAACTTGATCCACTTCCTGAAGTGACAGAGGACAGAGCTCCCCAGAAGACAGCAAGGGCCAGCCAAAGTGCCTTACCACAGTCCACGTGCATCCTGCACCCCCCCACCCCCACCCCACCATAGATGGGGCAGGCATTGTGTATGGATTGTTAACAGGTTTATTTGGGTATGAAGTGAATAGTAGTGACATGGCTTCTGGATATCATCCACTCCAACGATGTCCCTTGTAGAGGGTTGGAAGAACGTGCTCTGTCTTCCCTGAGTCTCTCTCTCCCCTCCAATAACCCCACCCCCCACCCGTGTCTCTCTCTCACTCTCCCCCCAGCCTCTCTCTCCTCCCAGCCACTCTCTCTCCGCCCCCGTGCCCCCCTGCCCCCCAGCCTCTCTCTCTCTCCCAGAGCGCCTCTCTCTCTCCCCCAGCCTTTCTCTCCTACTCGGCACCCTGCCGCTTCTCTGCTCATTGCCGCACCCCTCTCGGCCCCACAGCTGGCCGCGGGGAGAGAAAAATGGGGGGGGTGGGGGAGAGAGAGTCGGGGGGGAGAGAGAGTCGGGGGGGGAGAGAGAGTCGTCGGGGGAGAGAGAGTCGGCGGGCGGCGGGGGGGGGAGAGAGTCGGGGGAAAAGAGAGTCGGAGGTGCGAGAGTTGCGGGGAGAATCGTGGGGTGGGGAGGATTGTGGGGGGTGGGGGAGAGAGTCAGAGCCTCAGGTCCTTATCGGCACCATGTGGAGGGAATGATTCGGGCCAGGAGGGGGGAGGCGGAGCTTGACAGGGCGTGAGGTTTGACAGCATGTCTGTCAAAAAAAGTGCAGTACAAATAGTTACACTGTTAAAATAGGCACCGACAAAATGAGCTAAAATTAATACACTAATGAGCTAAAATTCAAAGTTGTTTTCCCAAGCAGTGTAAGCAAGTCATTAGCTTGTTTTGGCAATCAATAAACACACCCATTGTGTTGGCGGTCCTTAGTCCCAGACTCTCCTGTCAGGGTGTGAGCAGAGGGAGATAAAAAAGAAGCCTTAAAATTCATCTGCCACTGGTTTACCCACTTACATACAGGCATGGGCTTTCTGTTGAACAGCTACACAGTTGAAGCGAGCTACAGGGGCACTTCTGCGTGTTCCTGAGGTGCCGCTCTGATTGGCTGGTTTTATGGCCTCGGTCCTTACCATACCATACCATGGCACAGACTGGCTTTCCGGTTTTTGCATTGTGTTATCATGTGCCCACGCACATATAGGCAGGCACAGTTTCTTAGATTGCAGGTGGCCCAGTGAAAGAAGGAGGGAATTAGCTATGCAGCCCAGCATGTCCCTAAGTTGCTTTCCACCTCCACTTGCCTTAGATCCACCAAAAATATCAGTGGGGGAAGAAAGGTGGAAAGCCTCGCCCGCTGGATCTAACTCGGCGGCTGGCCTTTTAGATTATACTGCCATTCCCACCATCCCCCCTCTAGCCCCTATCAAGTATCATCCGTCAATTGACCAGTTTGTATTAATTTTCTAAATCCAAATCATTAACATAACAATGATCCATGGGGTACTCCATTCGGCACCTCCCCACCCTGACATCACTCCCAATCCTACCATTCTAATGAATTCCCAAGTTTTATCTTGAATCCCCACCACTTTAAACTTAATTTTACAGCCCTTCAAGCAGAACCTTGTCAAATATTTTGGAAATCTAAATACACTATGTCATAGATCTTTCCCCAGCCCACTTTGGAATTCACTTTCTCAAAGAAGTCAAGAACATTGGCCAGATAGGACCTCCCAGGTTAGCACTATTGTCTCAGAATCAGAAGGTTGTAGGGTCAAGGCTTACTCCGGGGACCTAAGCATACAATCAGTCTGAAGGAATGCAGCATTGTTGGAGGTTCCATCTTTCAGATGAGACATTAATCTAAGGTCCCATCTGCCTGAACTGGTGGAAAAAAAGATCCTATGGCACTATTTGAAGAAGAACAAGGGAGTTCTCCTTGTACCCTGGTCAACATTTATTCCTTAATATGAAAAATAGATTAACTGATCATTTATCTCATTGCCGTTTGTGGAACTTTGCTGTGTGCAAATTGGCAGCTGTGTTTTTCTATAAAACAAGATTGACTACATTTCAAAAGCAACTAATTGGCTGTGAAGCATTTTGGAACATCTTGAAGGTTTGAAAGTCACTATATCAACGCACATTCTTTCTGATGATCATAAAGATAATTCCCAACATTACTCCTTATAAAATATAGTTCCATCTAGTGGACTACTGTTCCACCCAGTGGATGCTGTGGTAATGCAGCCATTACTGTTTACAATAAGAATAAAAGGAATGGAGCCACCTTGGAGTCCTGTGTGTGTTGTGATGTCATAAGAAGATACCACATTGGTGATGAAGGATAGGATTCCTGGACACTCGAGCTGAAATTTTTGTTGGTGGATGATTCCAGCCAAACAACAGAGAGATTAGAGAGGTCCCTTGTTTGCAGAACAGCTAAAAATCCAAGGTAAATTACAAGCACACTTAGCTGAACTGAAGAATCCAGATGGCCACGTCTATGGGAATAATAGGGCACTTGGGTGGAGTTTCAACACGACCGTGAGACTTTTGGAGTGGCTAGAAATATTTTTCACCATCAAAGTCCCCGATTATGAAAACCATAACCGTGTGGCGTTGGAAAGAAAACAGGCTATTTTCCTCACTGAAGCAGGCCCCGGGGTGTAAAATTTGCTTTTTCCCATCAAGCCAAAGGATACATCATTTACGGAGATTCCAGTACTACACTCCTGAACCCCTGGAAATTGCTGAAAGTTATAGTTTCAGAATACAAAATCAATTATCTGACGAGAGTATCAGTGAGTACATTGTAGCATTAAATAAGCTATCCATTTACTGTCATTTTGGAAACTTTCAGGACCGAACATTGCGTGACCGCTTTGTTTGTGGGATGAAAATTGAAGCGATCAGAAGAAAGTTGTTGACAACCTCTAACTTGACTTTTTATTTAGCTTGTCAGACAGCTATGTCAATGGATATGGCCGACCAATGTTCCCGAGATTTTTGTACCATTTTCAGTCGTCAGATAACCGAGGTGAATCGCCTGCAGGTTAAAAGAAAAAGGCAATTGGGCCCCAAGGTCTCAGCAACTGGCAAAGGTAACAATACATTGAAGTCATGCTATCGGTGTCTGGGACAGCACATTGGTCAAAGTTGTCCATATGCGATGGCAGTATGTTTCTTCTGCAAGAAAACTGGGCATCTTGCGAAGGCATGCCGACTGAATAGTAAACCAATTTTCAATGCTAGAAGTAGAAATTGCCAGATGCTACATAGCATGGAAGAAAAGCGACAGGACCAGGAGATACATGTCATCAGGAGCACAAAGTTATCTATCAGCAAGTTGCGAAGTATCGTCATCCAAGTAAATGTTGCAGGAACCAAAATACCCATGGAAATCGACACTGGTGCATCCGTGAGCATTGTACTAGAATCACTATATCTCGACAAGTTGAGTGATTTTCTGCTGGAAAAGTTGAAGATAGAGCTGCGAGGCTACTCAGGAGAAAACATTCCTGTAGTAGGTCGTATCACCATATCGGTGAAATACAAGGATTAATTTCACAGCTTGCCTCTCTTAGTGGTGGCAGGAGACAAGCCTGCCTTACTAGGTAACAATTGGTTGGGATCACTGAAGCTGGATTGGAATGAGATTTTTCGTGTTGAAACAAGATTTGCATTGAAGGATGATGTCATCAAGAATTATCCGAAGGTGTTCTGCGAAACAGTCAGCCCAATCCAAGGTTTCAAGGAGGGTGTCAGGGTACAGAAGGACGCTAGACCAGTTTACTGCAAGGCATGTCCTGTACCATATGCACTCAAGGAGAAAGTTGAGCAAGAACTCAAAAGACTAGAGACTGAGAACATTATCTCGAAGATAGATCTATATAATTGGGCTATACCCATTGTTGTTGTACCTAAGTCAGATGGTAAGGTAAGGTTATGTGGTGGTTATAAAGTAACTATAAACCAGATTATACAGGGTAATCCCTCCAATACATTGCAAAATGTAAAAGATTTGTTCACAACACTGACAGGTGGTCAGATCCTCTCAAAGTTAGATCTTACAAATGCCGACTTACAACTGGAACTAGATGAGGAGTCCAAGTCATGCTTGACTATAAATACTCATCTAGGCCTATATCAATTTAAGAGGCTACGATTTGGAGTGTCTTCCACCCCCGCCATATTTCAAGGGGCGATGAACCAAATTTTGCAAGGTATTAAAGGGGTAATATGTTATTTAGATGACAATAATTTCAGCACCAAACAGACAAATCCATAATAACATATTGAATGAAATGCTCAAACGGCTAGAGAAACACAGAGTATAAGTGACTTCTTCGAAGTATGAGCTATTTCAAAACTCAGTGGAATACTTCGGGCACAGAGTAGACAAAGATGGTTTACATCCAACCAAGGGAAAGTTGGATGCAATCAGAAAGGCACCCACTCCCAAGAATGTCACTGAAATTCGATCATTTTTGGGTCTTTTACAATCAATAGGGAAGTCGTGTGCTATTTTTCATACATTGATGAATTGCCAATCACAGCTGAAGAGATTGGTAAAGCATCCAAACATGACCCAGTTATGTCAAAGGTGTATGGTTACTTAGCAAATGGCTGGCCAAACCAGGTATCAGAGAAAGATTTTCATCAATACTTCATTCGTAGGAATGAATTGTCAGTGGATAAAGATTGTATCTTTACTTAATAGTGTAGATGAACAAAGGGACCTTGGAGTGCTTGTCCACAGATGCCTGAAAGTAGCAGGCCAGGTAGATAAGGTGGTTAAAAAGGCATACGGAATGCTTGCCTTTATTGGCCGAGGCATAGAATATAATAGCAGGGAGGTTATCTTAAATTGTATAATACTTTGGTTAGGCCACAACTGGAGTACTGTGTGCAGTTCTGGGTGCCGTATTGTAGGAAAGACACTAGAGAAGGTGCAGAGGAGATTTACTAGGATGTTGCCTGGAATGGAGAATCTTAGTTATGAGGACAGATTGGATTAGCTGGATTTGTTCTCATTGGAACAGAGGAGATTGAGAGGAGACCTCATTGAGATGTACAAAATATTGAGGGGCCTGGGAAAAGTGGATAGTAAGGGTCTATTTCCATTGGTGGAGAGGTCTATTATGAGGAGGCATAGTTTTAAGGTGGTTGGTGGAAGGTTTAGACGAGATTTGAGTGGGGGGGCTTCTTTACGCAGAGGGTTGTGGGGATCTGGAACTCACTGCCTGGAAGAATGGTGGATGAAGAAACCCTCACCACTTTTAAGAGATGGTTGGATGGGCACTTAAAGTGCCGCAACCTGCAGGGTTACAGACCTAGAGCTGGTAATTGGGATTAGATTGGATAACCTCTTGTTGGCCGGTGCAGATAAAATGGTAAGTACTGCAGGGAATCAAATATGGCCAGGGTGATGATCTGGACTAGTTTTGGTCGCCTGGATGGGTCGGAGAGGAATTTTCCCAGATTTTTTTTCCCCTAAATTGGCCTGAGTTTTTATCTGGTTTTTGCCTCTCCCAGAAAGTCACATGTCTCCGGTTAGGGTGGAGTGTAGAATGTTTTAGTGTAAGGGGTGTCGCAGATGTGTGAGGCGGACTGGTTGGGCTGGGTGCTCTTTACCTTTCCACCATTGCTCATTGTTCATAGGTTTATATGTAACCTTCAGGGCTGCTGACTGAGGGCCGCGCGGCTCTTTGTCGGTCGGCGCGGACACAATGGGCCGAAATGGCCTCCTTCTGCACTGTAAATTTCTATGTTCTATGTTCTATGTATCATGTGGGGTGCAAGAGTAGTTATCCCAAATAAATTCAGGTCCAAACTATTAGGAGATCTTCACAACCAGCACCTGGGAATGTGTTTGACCAAGAGTTTTGTAAGCAGTTACTTATGGTGGCCAGATCTAGATAAAGATATAGAGTACATCGTCAGGCAGTATACAACATGTCAATCGGTAAGCAAGAAACCACCATCAGTACCATTACAGCCATGGAAATGGCCTCCAGGGTATATCAAAGGTTACATATTGATTTTACTGAGGTAGAAGGACAGCAATTGTTCATTGTGATTGATAGTCATTCGAAGTAGGTAGAGGTGTTTCCAATGCGGAAAATAACAAATAAAACACTAGAGAATTTGTGAAGATTATTTTCTTCCTATGGCCTCCCAGAAGAAATTGTGTCTGATAATGGCCCACAATTTTGTTCAGAAGAATTTGCACAGTTCACAAGCAAAAATGGTGTGAAACATTCCAAGTTTCCACCGTAACATCCTGCTTCAAATGGTGCAGCAGAGCGCACAGTACAAATTGTAAAATGTTCTCTCATCAAACAAATGTTGGATCCAAATCCAAAGAAACGACAGTTGTCGTTCGAACAAATTGTCAAATTTTCTAATTACTTATCGTAATACGCCTCATACAACTAAAGGGAGAACACTAGCAGAATTGTTTATCAAACAACAGCCATGAACCAGGCTTTCATTGTTAAAGCCAAATTTTGCACAGTCAGTAGAAGAGAAACAATTAAGACAGAAAGAGAATCATGACAGAGATAGAGTAAGAGAGAGGAGGTGAGAGTGAAGAACCATCACCATAAATGGTTAAAGTGGTTACCAGGAAGAATAGTAAAGATATGTAGTCTTCACACATATTTGTTCAAGATGTTTGATCATGGAAAGGTTAGGTTTGTTCACATTGATCATATTTTGCTGGACTGATTCAATTATTTCTGATGAGTCAGATAGTCGTGTTACAAGTAGAGTACCAGTAGCAAATCCTACATCAAATGTACTAGAAACATGTCCAAGAGAAAGTCAGAATTTAATTCTGATTCTGAGTCAGGGAGACAAACAGTCTGAAGTTGTAGATCAGTCAAATGTAGATCAAGGGTATCCCTTAGAGGAACATTCTCCTCAGGATCAGCCTAGAATGAGTCTAAGTTCGAAACCATGTTTGGAACATTCTGTTTGAGAGTGAAAGTATCCTCTTTGAAACAAAAAAACAGTGGTTAAGTTTGATTTGTAAATATGGCAAAATAAGTCCATATTTTTTGTTGTGTATCACCATGCAAGTTATGTATGATGATTGTTTGTTAGAATTACTTCTTCATTAAGGAGGGAGAAGTGTAATATATCTAGTGTATTATTGTGGTAATGCAGCCATTACTGTTTACAACAAGAATAAAAGGAATGGAACCATCTTGGAATCTTGTGTGTGTTATGATGTCATAAGAAAATATCACACTCCTCACAACCGATTTCATTATTTTGTTTTGTATTAATGTAAGATTAATGGATTTGTACATGCCTGCGTCTGTTTTGTAACATTTTTTAAATAGGTGCATGTTGGCTTGTTTCCAGTCTAGCAAGACAAATTTGACATTCATTGACTCTCACACGTTGACAGTCCGCACCTCATAAATCTCATCTTGTGTCTCGCTTTGTACTCCCGGATAAATACCTTTGATCCTTGGGGATTTGCTTGCTTTGATTTATTTTCCTCTCTTGAAGACACTCCCTCTTTGTGAGGTACAGTTCCAATGGCATCTCACCCCCTCCAGTATCGTGCCCAGATGGTCAGTCTTCATGTGTGAGCTGAGACACTGAATGTCAACATGTTGTTTGATTGTGTAAGGCAACACAGCCAAGCTGATTATGTTAAAACTTCACTTCCATACATTCACATTTCCCAGCAGGGATGTCACTAGATAGCGATCAGAAGTAGGAGGAGGTTTGTCACAATAGTTCAGGAGATCTGAGGTCAATTGTAACACTCTAAATGCTGTCTTGGCTGAGACAACTAGCTTGAGCCTGTGATCTTCTGGCCTGTATGACGTATCACCACAGCATGTGGATAATTTGCCCACCGTGTCATCAAGACAGGTTTCTCTTTTGTAAAAAAAAAATCCATGTCATTTAAAAAAAATCAACTTTGAATAATTTTGAAAAATGCCATAATTTTTCTTGTCCTAAAGCGGGAAGAGTTAGTGTACAGAAGCTTCCAGGTCTGAAATTGAAAGCAAAGGTCACTTCTTTATGAAGGAAGACCAGAGGCAGTGAAACACTTCTGACACCAGCCAGTTTGCTCACCTAAGCACCATTAATAAAACCTGTGACAGCAATGATTGCCCAGATATCAAATTCTATTGGAAAACACAGGGGGGCCGAAATTCAGTGCAGCCAGAAAGCTGGTGGTGTTAAGGCCTTTTTTCCCTGATTAGCGTCATAAAGTTGCGGCGGCCATTGGATCCAAATTCAGCTTTTTGACCCCAAAAAAGTGTTCCAGTGTTATTAGCCCTGCAAAGCTAAAATTTGCAGTCTTAATTGGGGCATTATTCCCACGGGAAATTCGCCCTTAGGGTGATGTGGCAGCTGCCGTGGCAGCTGCCATTGCAGCACATGCTCATTCCCTCGCTGCTTTGGAGAGGATGGCCGCGGCTCTGCAAGAGTCGATGGAGTGTCGAAGTGCTGTCATATCTGGTGGCTTTCAGACTGTGGCTGCTCGCATGCAGTCTCAGCTGGATGCCCCCCCGAGACCTCGGTGTTGCCACAGCACTGACCTGAGCTCCCTCAGATTGGTGGTGGTGGTATTGTGCCACCCCCGGTGAGTGACTCAGGCTCCTTAGGCCAGGACACGGATGATGTGCTCCCTCAGAATCGCAGTATTCCTGACCCCAGACCCTGTCACTCAGGCCAGTGCCTCCACGCATGGCCTCGTCCGAGCCAAGCCAGACTGAACCCATCCCAGGAGGGAGTTGAGCAATCTGCAGCTGGCCCTTCCAGGCCCAAAGCAGCTCGAGGACATCCTAGAAGGACATCTGCAGCTTCCAAACAGGGAACACAGCAGCCTTCCCAGACCCATGAGGTAGCCACACGGGAGACACTGAGGCGAAGTCGCAGGTTAGGCACGTGTCAGAGGGATTATAAGGAAATGCACACAGGTAAATTATGTTTATATGTTATTTTTCAGCACTGTTTATTGTTCTGGTAGTTGTTTGTAGCTATATTGGTTATAGAAACATAGAAAATAGATGCAGGAGTAGGCCATTCAGCTCTTCTAGCCTGCACAGCCATTCAATGAGTTCATGGCTGAACATGCACTTCAGTACCCCCTTCCTGCTTTCTCGCCATACCACTTGATCCCCCGAGTAGTAAGGACTTAATCTAACTCCCTTTTGAATATATTTAGTGAATTGGCCTCAACTACTTTCTGTGGTAGAGAATTCCACAGGTTCACCGCTCTCTGGGTGAAGAAGTTTCTCCTCATCTTGGTCCTAAATGGCTTATCCCTTATCCTTAGACTGTGACCCCTGGTTCTGGACTTCCCCAACATTGGGAACATTCTTCCTGTATCTAACCTGCCTAAACCCGTCAGAATTTTAAACGTTTCTATGAGGTCCCCTCTCATTCTTCTGAACTCCAGTGGATACAAGCCCAGTTGATCCAGTCTTTCTTGATAGGTCAGTCCCACCATCCCGGGAATCAGTCTGGTGAATCTTCGCTGCACTCTCTCAATATCAAGAATGTCCTTCCTCAAGTTAGGAGACCAAAACTGTACACAATACTCCAGGTGTGGCCTCACCAAGGCCCTGTACAACTGTAGCAACACCTCCCTGCCCCTGTACTCAAATCCCCTCGCTATGAAGGCCAACATGCCATTTGCTTTCTTAACCGCCTGCTGTACCTGCATGCCAACCTTCAATGACTGATGTACCATGACACCCAGGTCTGGTTGCACCTCCCCTTTTCCTAATCTGTCACCATTCAGATAATAGTCTGTCTCTCTGTTTTTACAACCAAAGTGGATAACCTCACATTTATCCACATTATACTTCACCTGCCATGCATTTGCCCACTCACCTAACCTATCCAAGTCACTCTGCAGCCTCATAGCATCCTCCTCGCAGCTCACACTGCCACCCAACTTAGTGTCATCCGCAAATTTGGAGATACTACATTTAATCCCCTCGTCTAAATCATTAATGTACAATGTAAACAGCTGGGGCCCCAGCACAGAACCTTGCGGTACCCCACTAGTCACTGCCTGCCATTCTGAAAAGTACCCATTTACTCCTACTCTTTGCTTCCTGTCTGACAACCAGTTCTCAATCCACGTCAGCACACTACATGTATTAAATCTTTATTTTTCGCACCTTTTTCTGGGCTGCTGTATAATGTGAGGTGAGCATCAATATCATTGGCAGTCCCTCGGAGTCAAGGATGACTTGCTTCCACTCTAAACATGAGTTCTCAAGTGACTGAAGAGTCCAATGTGGGACCTACAGTCTCTGTCATAGGTGGGGCAAACAGTAGTTGAAGGAAAGGGTGGGTGAGGAGCCTGGTTGGCCGCATGCTCCTTCCACTGTCTGCGCTTGGTTTCTGGTTGCACTGCCTCAGTGCCCTCCTGAAGGCTCTTCATTCGTTTTGGGTGGTCTTGGGCTTGGGATTCCCAGGTGCTGGTGGGAATGTTGCACTTGATCAAGGAGGCTTTGAGGGTGTCCTTGAAGCATTTACTCTGCCCACCTGGGGCTCGCTTGCTTTGGGAGTTTCCTATCGGACATGCGGACACTGTGGCCCACCCAATGGAGCTGATCGAGCATGGTCAGTGCTTCGATGCTGGGGATGTTGGTCTGTGTGAGAACACTGACGTTGGTGCGTCTGTCCTCCCAATCAATTTGCAGGATCTTGTAGAGGCAGCGTTGGTGGTACTTCTCCAGTGCTTTGAGGTGTCTCTACTGTATATATCCCACATCTCTGAGCCATATAGGAGGATGCGTATCACTACTGCCTTGTAGACCATAAGCCAGGTGCCAAATTTGAGGTCCTGGTCTTCAGGTACTCTCTTCCTCAGGAGACCGAAGGCTGCGCTGGCACACTGAAAGCAGTATTGGACCTCGTCACCTTTGCTGACAGTAGGCTCCCGAGGTATGGAAAATGGTCCACGTTGTCCAAGGCCTCACCATGGCAGTGCTGTTTGGTGGGGTCAGGTTGGTAGAGGACCTTTGTCTTATGGATGTTTAATGTAAGGCCTATGCTTTCATACGCCTCAGTGAAGGTGTTAACGATGGCTTGGAGTTTGGACTCCAAGTATGAGCAGACGCAAGCATTGTCTGCATTTTGTAGTTCGATGACAGAGAATTTGACGACCTTGGATCTGGCCTGGAGGCAGCAGAGGATGAACAGATCCCATTTGTTACCGCTCGGAATGCTGAGCTGGGGCAACGTTTCCAGTCTGAGCCCCTAGATTGAGATTTCCGTTTTCCCTCTGTGAATCTCGGGATCTCTATTTCTCTCTCTCTCTAGTTTTTTCCCCCCTTTTCTCTTTCTCTATTTCTATTTCTCTATTTTCCTCTCTCCCAATCAAATTTTCTCTTTCTGTCTCATTCCCTTTCCTCACTTCTATCTTTCTCTCCTTTCTCTTTTGCTCCCTTCCCTCTCTCTCTCTCTCCCTCTCTCACCCTCTCTCTTTCTCTCTCGCTCTCTCTCTCATCCTCTCTCTCTCAGCCTCTCTCTTTCCCTCTCATATCTCTTTCCCTTACCTTGAATGCGGATTCTACACTGAACTCCTCCGGTCCATTGAAGAGGTTCCTGGACTTGTTGCTGAGCAATACGGAGCTGGCCCCAGGATCTCGCCCCATCCGGAGCTCGCTGATCTATCCTAGATGATCTCTTACTGGACTTCTGTGCTGCCGACTCAGCTGCTGTCGGCTCCGAAATCTCTGCCACTCTGCACCGGTCCTAAAAGCTAGTGGGGCACCGTCAGCTAAAAGGCCAGCTTCTTAACGGTGAAAATGGATCCGGGGGCGGAGCGACAGTGGTGCGCACTTTTAGCGTGTTACTACTGCCGTTAGCCCCACACCGCCACGAGAGACGGTGGTGGCCCACACTGCTGCAAGACCTCCCGGGCCGAATCTATGTCGGGACGGCCAGTTGAGCCCAAAGCAACGGCCATTCGTAACGGGCAGTAACTATCCTTCCCGGGACCGTGAATTTCGGGGCCAGGAGCTCCACAGTCGAACAAGTCCTGGTGGCAATTCTCTGCTCAACAGCATTACTTAACTGGACAAGAATAGATACTTACCGTACTGATCAGTGACCTTTTAGCCCTTCCACAATACTTCTTGCTCTCAAACCAATTTTCCAGCCTGATGAGTTTGCACTGAAGCTGTTGGTGCAGCAGATATTTTGTGTTAAGCCCGAATGTTGTATAAATGGCTGTAAATCCTAGATAGATGTTAATGTCATCTAAGATGAAGTTTTTTTCAAACCTATATGTAGGCTTGTGCCTTTGAAAAGGTTAAATTTGTTGTATGCACTTTGTAATGTTAGGGCTTGAATAGTTTCATGCCTTCGAGCACAGCACAGCCAGCTTCTTTCATCTTAGAGCAGTTTATTATTCTCGGGCACAAAATGTTACAAGTTTTACTGCATTGTATATCTATCACTCAAATGTAGACATATATACTAATCTAGATATCAGGAATATTTTGCATTTGTGAAATTAAAAGATTAAACGGCATAATTTTATGGGTAATACATTCAGCCCACTATTCCTATTTCATACTGATTGATGAAATGTGTAAGATGCAGCTTTGTGTGTTATCATTTACTGTTGACATTAAAACAAAACACTGAAGTTCACATTCTCCCTTACAGTCCAAACCCTGTGATTCTTATCACAGCCTTAATCGATCCACTGTTTTCAATCTTACTGATTTTGGAATGAATAGGGCCAGTTATAAAATGTGGCTGTTGAGGATGAAGTAGAAGATTTAAATGATTCAGAAACCAGACGGCAGCATGCGCCACTAAGACCCCAGTCACATGAGTAGCTTTTAACCACTTGTTTTAATCTTCATTCCAGAAACAACGAGTAAGCAATAAAGAGAGATCAGGGCTGCCAGTTACTTTATCTGTTTTAGACAACTTTTAGCCTACACTGCAATATTTTAAAATGATTTTCCCTAATCATCTTTTTACAGTTCAATTAACACCATTTACATCCAAGCAGGACGAAAAGCAAGCTAGCATAAATTATAAACCCCATAATGATTTCTATCACTAATATTACTTAGAAAGGACATCTCACCTTGTGACCAAACTAAAGGCTAGAGTAATTCATTGTCCATGATATTAACAGGTAGGCAGGAAGGGTATGTGGTGGGGGGGGGGAGATTTAGCTGTGACTCAGTGGGTAGCATGCTCATCTCTGAGTCAGAAGGTTGTTGGTTCAAGTCAGAGACTTGAGCACATAAATCTAGAACAGGACCAACCACAGTTGGGGATCTGACGTGGACCAGGGGGTAATCGATCGGGTGGGGGCTGGTCATTGGGGGGGCGGGGCGGTTGGTGGTCGGAAAGTTGGGGTGGGGAGTTGACAAGTTTGCTTGTTGGGCCAGGGGAGAAGCATACATCATAGAATCATAGAAATTTACGGTACAGAAGGAGGCCATTCGGCCTAACGTGTCTGTGCCGGCTGATAAAGAGCTATCCAGCCTAAACCCACTTTTCAGCTCTTAGTCCGTAACATAGAAACATAGAAACATAGAAAATAGGCGCAGGAGTAGGCCATTCGGCCCTTCGAGCCTGCACCGCCATTCACTGAGTTCATGGCTGAAATTGCAACTTCAGTACCCCATTCCTGCTTTCTCGCCATACCCCTTGATTCCCCCTAGTAGTAAGGACTGCATCTAACTCCTTTTTGAATATATTTAGTGAATTGGCCTCAACAACTTTCTGTGGTAGAGAATTCCACAGGTTCACCACTCTCTGGGTGAAGAAGTTTCTCCTCATCTCGGTCCTAAATGGCTTACCCCTTATCCTTAGACTGTGACCCCTGGTTCTGGACTTCCCCAACATTGGGAACATTCTTCCTGCTTCTAATCTGTCTAAACCCGTCAGAATTTTAAACGTTTCCATGAGATCCCCTTTCATTCTTCTGAACTCCAGTGGATACAAGCCCAGTTGATCCAGTCTTTCTTGATATGTCAGTCCCGCCATCCCGGGAATCAGTCTGGTGAACCTTCCTTGCACTCCCTCAATAGCAAGAATGTCCTTCCTCAAGTTAGGAGACCAAAACTGTACACAATACTCCAGGTGTGGCCTCACCAGGGCCCTGTACAACTGTAGTAACACCTCCCTGCCCCTGTACTCAAATCCCCTCGCTATGAAGGCCAACATGCCATTTACTTTCTTAACCGCCTGCTGTACCTGCATGCCAATCTTCAGTGACTGATGTACCATGACACCCAGGTCTGGTTGCACCTCCCCTTTTCCTAATCTGTCACCATTCAGATAATAGTCTGTCTCTCTGTTTTTACAACCAAAGTCGATAACCTCACATTTATCCCCATTATACTTCATCTACCATGCATTTGCCCACTCACCTAACCTATCCAAGTCACTCTGCAGCCTCATAGCATCCTCCTCGCAGCTCACACTGCCACCCAACTTAGTGTCATCTGCAAATTTGGAGATACTACA
Organism: Pristiophorus japonicus; assembly: GCF_044704955.1. NCBI lineage: Eukaryota > Metazoa > Chordata > Chondrichthyes > Pristiophoridae > Pristiophorus > Pristiophorus japonicus. The sequence goes on from NC_091985.1 coordinate 95,131,155, forward strand.
TTTAATCCCCTCGTCTAAATCATTAATGTACAATGTACACAGCTGGGGCCCCAGCACAGAACCTTGTAGTACCCCACTAGTCACTGCCTGCCATTCTGAAAAGTCCCCATTTACTCCTACTCTTTGCTTCCTGTCTGACAACCAGTTCTCAATCCACATCAGCACACTACCCCCAATCCCATGTGCTTTAACTTTGCACATTAATCTCTTGTGTGGGACCTTGTCGAAAGCCTTCTGAAAGTCCAAATACACCACATCAACTGGTTCCCCCTTGTCCACTCTACTGGAAACATCCTCAAAAAAATTCCAGAAGATTTGTCAAGCATGATTTCCCTTTCATAAATCCATGCTGACTTGGACCTATCATGTCACCTCTTTCCAAATGCGCTGCTATGACATCCTTAATAATTGATTCCATCATTTTACCCACTACCGATGTCAGCCTGACCGGTCTATAATTCCCTGTTTTCTCTCTCCCTCCTTTTTTAAAAAGTGGGGTTACATTGACTACCCTCCACTCCATATGAACTGATCCAGAGTTTATGGAATGTTGGAAAATGACTGTCAATGCATCCGCTATTTCCAAGGTCACCTCCTTAAGTACTCTGGGATGTAGACCATCAGGCCCTGGGGATTTATCGGCCTTCAATCCCATCAATTTCCCCAACACAATTTTCCGACTAATAAGGATTTCCCCCAGTCCCTCCTTCTTACTAGACCCTCTGACCCTTTTTACATCCGGAAGGTTGTTTGTGTCCTCCTCAGTGAATACCGAACCAAAGTACTTGTTCAATTGGTCTGCCATTTCTTTGTTCCCCGTTATGACTTCCCCTGATTCTGACTGCAGTGGACCTACGTTTGTCTTTACTAACCTTTTTCTCTTTACATATCTATAGAAGCTTTTACAGTCCATTTTAATGTTCCCTGCAAGCTTCCTCTCGTACTCTATTTTCCCTGCCCGAATCAAACCCTTTGTCCTCCTCTGCTGAGTTCTAAATTTCTCCCAGTCTCCGGGTTCACTGCTATTTCTGGCCAAATTGTATGCCACTTCCTTGGCTTTAATACTATCCCTGATTTCCCTTGAAAGCCACGGTTGAGCCACCTTCCTTTTTTATTTTTACACCAGACAGGGATGTACAATTGTTGTAGTTCATCCATGCGGTCTCTAAATGTCTGCCATTGACCATCCACTGTCAACCCCTTAAGTATCATTCACCAATCTATCCTAGCCAATTCATGCCTCATACCTTCAAAGTTACCCTTCTTTAAGTTCTGGACCATGGTCTCTGAATTAACTGTTTCATTCTCCATCCTAATGTAAAATTCCACCATATTGTGGTCACTCTTCCCCAAGGGGCATTGCGCAATGGGATTGCTAATTAATCCTCTCTCATTACACAACACCCAGTCTAAGATGGCCTCCCCCATAGTTGGTTCCTCGACATATTGGTCTAGAAAACCATCCCTTATGCACTCCAGGACATCCTCCTCCACCGTATTGCTTCCAGTTTGGTTAGCCCAATCTATATGCATATTAAAGTCACCCATGATAACTGCTGCACCTTTATTGCATGCACCCCTAATTTCCTGTTTGATGCCCTCCCCAACATCACTACTACTGTTTGGAGGTCTGAACACCATTCCCACTAGCGTTTTCTGCCTTTTGGTATTCCGTAGCTCCACCCATACCGATTCCACATCATCCAATCTAATATCTTTCCTCACAATTGCATTAATTTCCTCCTTAACCAGCAACACCACCCCACCTCCTTTTCCTTTCTGTCTATCCTTCCTAAATGTTGAATACCCTTGGATGTTGAGTTCCCAGCCTTGGTCACCCTGGAGCCATGTCTCCATGATGCCAACCACATCATATCCGTTAACTGCTATCTGCACAGTTAATTTGTCCACCTTATTCTGAATACTCCTCGCATTGAGGCACAGAGCCTTCAGGCTTGTCTTTTGAACACACTTTGACCCTTTAGAATTTTGCTGCAAAGTGGCCCTTTTTGTTTTTTGCCTTGGGTTTCTCTGCCCTCCACTTTTACTTATCTCCTTTCTATCTTTTGCTTCTGTCTCCATTTTGTTTCCCTCTGTCTCCCTGCATTGGTACCCATCCCCTGCCATATTAGTTTAACTCCTCCCCAACAGCACTAGCAAACACTCCTCCTCGGACATTGGTTCCGGTCCTGCCTAGGTGCAGACCATCCGGTTTGTACTGGTCCCACCTCCCCCAGAACCGGTTCCAATGCCCCAGGAATTTGAATCCCTCCCTGCTGCACCACTGCTCAAGCCACGTATTCATTTGAGCTATCCTGCGATTCCGACTCTGACTAGCACGTGGCACTGGTAGCAATCCCGAGATTACTACTTTTGAGGTCCTACGTTTTAATTTAGCTCCTCGCTCCTTAAATTCGTCTCGTAGGACCTCATCCTGTTTTACCTATATCGTTGGTACCAATGTGCACCACGACAACTGGCTGTTCACCCTCCCTTTTCAGAATGTCCTGCACCCACTCCGAGACATCCTTGATCCTTGCACCAGGGAGGCAACATACCATTCTGGAATCTCGGTTGCGGCTGCAGAAACGCCTATCTATTCCCCTTACAGTCGAATCCCCTATCACTATCACTCTCCCACTCTTTTTCCTGCCCTCCTGTGCAGCAGAGCCAGCCATGGTGCCATGAACTTGGCTGCTGCTGCCCTCCCCTGATGAGTCATCCCCCTCAACAGTACTCAAAGCGGTTTATCTGTTTTGCAGGGGGATGTCTGCAGGGGACCCCTGCACTACCTTCCTTGCACTGTTCTTCCTGTTGGTCTTCCATTCCCTATCTGGCTGTGAACCCTTTACCTGCGGTAAGACCAACTCGCTACACTTGCTAATCACGTCATTCTCAGCATAGTGGATGTCCCAGAGTGAATCCACCCTCAGCTCTAATTCTGCAACGCGGTCCATCAGGTGCTGGAGGCAGATACACTTCCCGCAGATGTAGTCGTCAGGGACACCGGAAGTGTCCCTGAGTTCCCACATTGTACAGGAGGAGCATATCAGGTTTCCGAGCTCTCCTGCCATGACTTAACCCTTAGATACACTTAATTTGGTGACAACAATGCTAACATGTTACTTACTGATATAAAAAGAAAAAGAAAAGCTACTTACCAATGATCAGCCAATCACTTACCCCTTTGGCTGTGACATCACCCTTTGATTTCTTTCTACTTTTTTGCTTTCTCTCCCTGCTGCAGTTGCACAAGCTGGGCCTTTTGTAGGCCTGGGACGCTGCCGCTCCGCCTCGCCACGCACCTCCCGCTGGGCCTCCCCGACTCATGCTGGGCCTTTTGTGGCCTTACAGGTTATGGCACTTCAAGTGCATATCCAATGCAATGAGGGTGTCTGCCTTTACCATTCTTTCAGGCAGTGAGTCCCAGACCCCCACTACCCTTTGTGTGAAAACAATTCTCCTCGATTCCCCTCTAATCCTTCTACTAATTATTTAAATCTATGCCCCCTGGTTATTGACCTCTCTGCAAGGAGAAATTGGTGCTTTCTATTCACTCTATCTCGGCCCCTCATAAATTTATACAACTCAATTAAATCTCCCGTCAACCTCCTCTGTTCCAAAGAAAACAACCCCAGCCTATCCAATCTTTCCTCATAGCTAAAATTATCCAATCCTGGCAACATCTTCGTAAATCTTCTCCTTACCCTCTCTAGTGCAATCACATCTTCCCTGTCACGTGGTGACCAGAACTGCACACAGTATCTAGCTGTGGTCTAACTAGTGTTTTATACAGTTCAAACATAACCTCCCTGCTCTTAAATTCTATGCCTTGGCTAATAAAGGAAAATATCCCGTATGCCTTCTTATCCACCTTATCTGCCTTCAAGGATCTGTGAACATGCACTCCAAGGTCCCTTTGTTCCTCTACACTTCTCAGTATCCTTTATTGTGTATTCCATTGCCTTGATAGACATCCCCAAAAGCATTACTTCACACTTCTTTGGATTGAATTCCATTTGACATTTTTCTGCCCACCTGACCAGTTTATTGATATTTTTCTGCAGTCTACAGCTATCTTCTTCACTATCAACCACACTGCCAATATTGTATCATCTGCAAATTTCTTAATCATGCCCTCTACATTGAAGTCTAAATCGTTGATATATACCACAAAAATCAAGGGACCTTGTACTGAGCCCTGTGGAATTCCACTGGCAACAGCCTTCCAGTCACAAAAGCATCCATCGGCCATTATCCTTTGCTTCCTGCCATTGAGCCAATTTTGGATCCAACTTGTAATTTCCCCTTGGATCACATGTGCTTTTAATTTTCTGACCAACATGTCATGTTGAAACTTGTCAAAGGCCTTGCTAAAATCCATGTAGACTACATCAAATGAACTACCCTCATCGACCCTCCTTGTTACCGCCTCAAAAAATTCAATCAAGTTAGTCAGACACGACCTTCCCTTAACAAATCCATGCTGACTGTCCTTGATTAATCCGTGCCATTCTAAATGACGATTAATACTGTCCTTCAGAATTTTTTCCAATAGTTTTTCCATCACCGAGGTTAGGCTGACTCGGTCTATTCCTTTCTCCCTTTTTAAACAACGGTACATTTGCAGTCCTCCAGTCCACTGATGCCACACCTGTAGCCAGAGATGATAGGAAAATGATGGCCATAGCCTCTGCTATTTCCTTCTTAACAGCTTGCTTCTCTTAACAGCTTGGGATACATTTCATCCGGCCTCGATGGTTTATCTACTTTCAAAGATGTTAAACTCCATAATATTTCCTCTCTCACTGTGTTTATCTCATCTAATATTTCACACTCTTCCTTCTTAATTACAATGTCTGCAGCGCCCCTCTTTTTTGTGCAGACAGAAGCAAAGTATTCAATAAGCACCATACCCAGGTCTTCTGACTCCACACACAAGTTACCTCTTGGTCTCTCTCGGTCCTGCTCTTTCCTTAGTTATTCTTTTGCTCTTTATATATATTTATAAAGTGTATTTCAAGCCCTCTCTGTGTTCCTAATTTCATTTATAATTTCACCCCTGCACTTTCTATACTCCTCCAGGGTTTCTATAGTATTGAGCTCTCGGTATCTAACATAAACTTCCCTTTTTTTCCTTTATCCTTCCCTGTATGTCCCTTAGCATCCAGGAGGCTCTGGATTTGTTAGTCCCACCCTGTTTCTTTAAGGGAACATACTTGCTCTGAACCCTCAGGATCTCCTCCTTGAATACCTCCCACTGCTCTGATACTGATTTAACATCTTCAAGCAGCTGTTTCCACTTTTGCTAAATTACATTTCAGCTCAGTAAAATTGGACTTTCCCCAATTGAGAACTTTAACAATTGGTCAATTTTTGTCCTTTTCCATAACTACACTAAATCTAACTGAATTATGATCACTACCACCAAAATACTCCCCCACTGAAATCCCTTCCATCTGCCCAGCTTCATTCCTTAAAACTAAGTCCAGAACTATCCCCTCTCTGGTTGGTCTCCTGCTCCATTTGTTCCACATGCATGCTCATCCGGCTCTTCATGTCTCCCTTCAGCTGCCGGGTTTTCCGAGGTCGAGGAAACCTGACCTGCAGGTGTTAAAAATAAAAGCAACATGAAGATGGCAGCTCTCAGCCCGACCGACCCAGCTCCGGAGGTGGTTGGGTTGGTGTAGGTTTGCCCAACTTCATTTTTAACCCTCATTTGCCCGGAGGCAAAATTCCCCCCATTATGTGTATTTGAATTTTATTACACTTTCCTGGCAGCAGACCTTCCGGGAGCAGTTAACACTGATTAGGAAGCAGAAGAAGGAGAGAAAGAAAATGATTGCAATTTCTAAGCTCCTTTCATGCCCTCAAGATATCCTCAAATGCTTCCCAACCAGGTAATTATTTTTTCGAAGTACAGTAGCAGTTATTAGACAAACACAGCAGTCAGTTTGTGCAGAGCAAGGTGCCACAAATAGCAAATTAAGTCAACAGTCAGTTTTGGGGGAGTAGGTCGAGGGATGAAAGTTGGCCAGACTCTCTATGTTCTTCAGATAGTGCCACGTGATCTTTTAGGTCCACCTGAACAGTCAGACAAAACCTTAATTTAACATCCAAAAGACAATATTGCTGTCAATGTAGCACTCTCAGTGTTGCCCTGAAATGTAAGTCTACATTTTCTACTCAAGTCCTGCAGTGAGGCTTAAACTGATAACCTTTGGACTCAGAGCTAAACTGACAATTAAAATATTATTTTCTCAAAGCAGAACATTTTGAAATCATTAACCACAAGAACAAGGAAAATGGAAGTGTGCAGAGAGCCTCCTTTGTGGTGATTAGGATTAGAAAGCCGATTATTAAAATAACATTTCCATTTAACAAAGCAACATCACACTAACATAGGATTAATTTTCCTTCATTCAGCTTTCTTTAATACTATGGATTAATACTGAATGGAAAAAAAATCATACTGAAATACTGGGCATGGATGAAGTGTACAACTTGTGCTGTGGTTAAATGTCCACCAGAATCTGGTTGGATTGAAATTGCTCACTTGGAGGGATTGCCAAAGTAAATTCTGAATTTCATTTTTACCACCACTGTCCTCTCCTTGAAAGTGCACACAATTGTCCCCAAGAGATGGGTTTCAGATACTAAGAACAGATAAAACCCAATGTCCAACTTCATTGTCACCTTTTGCTACATCTAAAATCAGATAGAAGAGGAATCAAGATCACAACAATGACAATTTCTGGTTGGGGTGGTAGGGTTGGGTGAGACCATGGATAGATTTGAAAATGAGGGTATTAAAGTCAATACATTGGGAGCCAGTCGTTGTCAGAGAGGGCAGGGATGACTGGTGTGCTGCAGCGTTCTGGATGAGTTGGAGTTTGTATAGTTTATAGCTTGGAAGACTATTGAGAACAGCATTGGGGAAAACAAGCCTTGAGGTGAAGAAGGTGTAAACTTTTCTAAACTACCAATGACAGCCATCTCTGCGTGTAAGTCCATGATCTGTACTCGTCGCCAGTTAATATGTCTCTACTTATCTGTAGAATAACTCCACGAGGCCTAGTGCTGTGCTTTAACTGCTGTAACCGAGCGGGTGAGATAGGAATGTGGGTGGGGGATATTCTGAGGTGGAAGTAAGTGTTCTTGACCATGGGACTGATGTGGGTTTTGAAATTTAGCTGAAGGTTGACCTGGACACCAAGGGTGTGTGTCTGCGGGCTCAGTCTGAACAAGCAGCCAGGGACAGAAATAGGATTGGCACCTATGGCACAAAGTTTCTGGCAGGAGCTGAACATGGTAGCTTCAGTTTTACTAATGTTGAGCTGCAGAAAATGTTGGCTTGTTTTGCACTTGATCTCAAACAGGTAATCAGACAGCACAGCAATGGTCAGGGAATTAAGGGTGGAGACTGAAATGTACTGCTGGCTTTCGTCTGTGTATATATATGGAAACTGACCCCATGTTTTCAGAGATAGCAAGTAGACAAGGAATAGGAAGAGCAAAGCTTATAACTGTGGGCCATGGCTTTGCAGACATGGGTGAAGAAGCTAACTGGCTAAACTGGAATACATAGGAATGGGGCCATGGTGGAGGAGGACAGAAAGATCAAGATGTACTTTAAGTAAAATTATTTCAGTTGGAACCTTAAAAACAAATTTTAATTCAATGCCAACATTGTAAAACAGTAAAAGTATTTTGAAATAATCCTCACATTTAACCGAATAAACATTTAAAAAATGTCACCAAGTTACTGTACTGTGAAAACAATAAAAGTTATCTGCAACGACAGATAATTGTATCAATAAATTATGTTATTAGTCTGGCTTCCAATTCGGACCGATAGTTGGTAGATGTAGTTTACCCAAAGTAAAAGATGTTGAAAGATCCTGTTGATGACTAATTTTTTCAAGGTATCTTTCAGGCGGTAAGCAGACAATCTTCAGCAACATCATCATTCTGGTCCACCTCTGTGTCATTCCTATCAACAATCAGAGATTGACAGTTGGGTCATAGGTCCACTACAGTCTGCTGTGTTCTAACTGCTTCATTCCCATGTTCAGCTCTACATTTTCCACTGTGACATTGCTAGCTTTCTTCACCGGCACAAAGCCAGCTTGATTGTTGCTGGTTTCACAGTACCCTCGGCAGCATTCAGCATGTGAAGTGCATCAAGGATAGTAATCTGTTTGGCCAGTTATGATTCTATATACTTTCTTTCATCATAAATTGCACACAAAATTCGATCCACATTCTATTCCTGTTCAAGTTTTTAATTATATTTTGCCCCATCAGCTATATCTATGATATGTTTGTAGGGAGAAAAATCAGTTTGACATTTGTCGAGCTAAGATGTATAAGCACTCTGTGCAGCTGTGCAGAATGATTGCGATTTTACAGTGCCTGTGCCTTCATTGATCCCTTTTGGCCATTTTGTAGAAAAAAAGAACTGAGATCATCCAAGCAGGAATTTACTTTGCATTGAGTGTGCAGTAGATTTTCAGGAGACTGTAGAAACAATGTGGTTGTTTGCTCTTTCCACTAAACAGTAATTTCATATTGTCTGTGCCTGTCATATTGGCACACACCGAGTCAGAAATACTGTACTTTTGATTTCTTTCCCACCACTTACAGAAAAATTCCAATCTGATCACTGTTTTTGATGTCTTCAGGTGCAGAGTCAGCAAGAAAGGATAGCAGAGCATTTGTTAGCCAAGGTGAATTAGACACTATATCGGCACCTGCCTTTTCTGCAGGAATTCTTTGTATTCAGTGTTTTACCTTTGTTCCTATTGATATTACAGCTATTTGAGGGTTAAAATGGATCCCTGTACCTCCAGCAAGTGCCCAAGCTTTCACATTTAATGCGCCCAAATATTATTGCTTCCTTTTTTCTGTAAATAATCGTTTATATTAATAGTATAGCCTCCATCTCATAGGTCTTTCCCCATGTTTTTTCTACTGTTGATGTCACCATCTTGCTCACATGAGTGCTATTTGTTTTAAGCAATAATGCATATGTGGATGCAGAAGGCTTGAATTGTTCAGCAATGCCCTTGTCTTTGTACTTTTTGGTTGGATCACCAAAGCTATGATTATTTTTACTTTTGCTACATGAGAAGTTGCTCCAGTTTGATAATGCACCATTGCATGGGCTGAAGGGAGTGGCTGTAATTGGCAGCAGACCATTTAATTTGCCATGGCTGAACTGTTTGAAATGAAACTGTGACTGGATGAATTATATTGGCTAGGCAATGCAGCAGTTCACATGTGAAGCATCACAAAGTTAAGCAATACACCCTATGGATTGCAGAAGTACCAAAAATACACATCAGGAGCACAAAGTAGTGTGCACATGATTTTTACATTCACATGTATTGAATTCAAATTAGACATCAGAATTTATGTACAAGAATAGGGGATCCATTAAAATGAGTTGACACCAAACAGGGTCCACTGCAGTATTTCAATCTGCCTGGCCAGGTAGTATATCAGAATCGTGTATTAGTAAGAATGGTAACAGCAGAAATGACACTTTTGACTGTGAAGAAACTACGCCCTGAAATTCCCGACCTTAACGCCATGAGTTGGCACCAACTGGCAACAAATTAAGGTTGCCACTCTAGCGCCCTCCTCAGGCGCGGGAATCAGTGGCTGCTATTTTGTGAGGGCCTAAGCGTTGCCAATAGCATTGCTGGCCCTGGAGATGCAAATGTGGAGAGTGTGACATCACGCTCTGCGAACTTCGATCTTAGCACTGAGTTTAGCGCTGGGCCCTAAGCTCACTCTGAGAAACGCTGTCAGCACTTCTTAAAGGGATATACACATCTTTCAGGTAAGTTTGCCTTTAAGCTTTTGGATTGGAATTTTATTATTTTAATGAACGAACAGCTTGGTGCAATATATGTTAAATGTTTTTTAAAGAGTGCTGGGACTGCTGCTGGATGCTTGCAAGGTCTTGGATGTAAAGGAAGGCCTCTGAGAAGACATAAAATGCTGGAAATACTCAGCAGGTAAGGCAGCATTCGTGGAGAGAGAAACAGAGTTCACACTTCAGGCCAGGATGCTGTCTGACCTGTTGCATATTTCCAGCATTTTCTGCTTTTATTTTAGATTTACAGATATACACTTGCAGAGGGAAGAGGAAAACACAGAAGAGGAAGACACAGAAGAAGAGGAAGCAGAAGAGGAGTAAGTGGAAGAAAGGATGCAACCCAGACAGCCCTTTTCTCGACAGGATATCCGGGATGGAATCATCCGCCTGCGGTCCCAGTGACCACAATCCCAATTCCCTTTCAACATTTGTCCCACACCTTACCTTCCCTCTGTTACTGACCATCACAGTGTCATCTTGGCCACAATGCTAAAATAAAAGTCACTACAAGCAAACTTTCCAATCCAACTTTATATATCTATCTATCCAATATGACATTAAGAAATCAACTCATCACCCTTAAACATTCCCTTAGTGACTGTCTTGTGTGTGCCTTTGCCTATCCTAGTGATGTCATGCAGTGCTACCCCAGTGGCTGCAGCATGGCTGGTCAAAGGCTGCTGACTTTCAGTGGGGGACACTGCAGATGGCCTTGCTGGTCGACCTTGAGGAGCTGGTGACTGGGAGTGTCAAACCGAGTGACGATGTTCCATCTCCTTCTTCTTCTTGTCTCCTCTCTCTCTTCTCAGTCAACCACTGGCTGGGCAGGCTACATTTCTTGGGTGTGTAATGAGGAAGGCATAAGGGTGGAGTCGTGGTGAGGGGAGGGTGGGAAAGCGAGAAGCAGGATAACATATGAGGATACCAGCACCTTGTATTCTTTCAGTCCTGCCACTGACCAAGGGCTCAGCCATGCCCTGCCAATAATGGCCAGCACTGTCTCCTTCAAGGAGGTGAAGTGAAGCAAGGAATAGGATATGTGCCTCGTGATTGGTGCAGATTGCGGGGGGGGGGGGGGGGGAGAGGGGGATGTCGTGCATTGAGCAGTGTGTGAGGCTAGTGGTGTAGTTGGTAAGAGATGGCTTTTTAAGATGCATTCACTGACCTTGTCCATTGCTGGGGTGGGGAGTGTCGAGGGCTACAGAAATGCTACACTGTGCCCCTCATTCTTGTTTAGAAAAATGTTAAAAATATGTTGCCTTACCTTCCTTCAGGGAGTCCAGAGACTTGGTCCATCAATGCCGGCTTCACTTCCACCATCTCCAAGCTAGATATGCCCCTTTCTTCTTGCCATATTGTCCTCTGAGAAGCAGGCCAATGCAGGAACGCCCTGCTCAGGGAACCCCAGTTCCCAATCCCGTCACTTTGGCATCAGTGGCCTTGTTTAGGGTGGGCAGAAGTTAGGACCCAACATATCTGGATGCTGGCCTATTTCCAAGCCGGTCCACCAGACTTCCACTGGGTTTGTACCAGCAGTGCACAGAAGGGCCATGGACCTTTGGCCCTGTAATTTTTTACCTATTGAATTTTTAGCTGGTAGTAACTTCTGTTTTAAATCTTGTCATGGTAATAATGTATGGCAGTGGTTTTTAGTTTTTCTCAACTCTCCAGAACAAGTTGTATGAGAGGGTGTAGGAGCTAACAGGATAATCAAGTGTAATGGAGTAACATCCAATAAACCATGCCTTTCTTCCTGTGCTGATGCTACAGGCAGTGGGGAATAAATCCAGCTAAAAGCTGTCTTTATCCCTGTTGTGATTTAGAAAGTTTTAATTATTAGATCAGCTCTACCATCTGCCACACCTGCAATCCTATTCTCAGTGTGAGGTATGATAGCAGTCAATGGAGCTAGCCCCAGAAGTGTATTGCTATTCTGTCTTAGCTGCAAATATATAATACCTGGAGAATGCAAATGCAAATAGTTAAAGCCACAACAAAGGCCAAGAGCATTTTGAATTAATAAATAGCGTTGTGTCGTACAAGAGGAAAGAGATTTTAATAAAGTGTAAAAAAGTATATGGCAATGGTTAGTCTACAGTTAGAGTATTGTGTGCAACAGTGGGCACCCTATTATAAAAGGATGTTAAAGCCAGAGAGAGAATGCAGCATAGATTCACCAGGATAATATCAGGGATTAGTTTTGCATAACTCGAGCAAAAAGCCAACACAGACATGATGGGCTTAATGGCCTCCGTCTATGCCATAATTTTCTGAATTTACAGTCGGAGGCTTCCAGCGGGCAAATGCCTCCGACTCGCAAATAAAATCCGCATCTACCTGGTGCCTCGAGATCCATGGAGACACGCGCTCCTGGGTGTCTACGCAAAGGCCTTCATGGAGGCCCACGTATCCCGGGCCATACCCGGTTCTCAAGCAACCCTGGAATCATGTGGACCGGCCCAACCAATGAAAGAAGGGGATTCCCATTCATGCTTATGTGGATTCTGTACGTACGCAAACCCCATAATTATGAATGTGAATACCCAAAAAAAACCTTTACCCTTCAAATAATTTTTAAAATAATCACATATTTAAAATTAATTAAAATACAATTTAATTAAACATTTAAAACAAAAATGTTACATTTTGAAAAATAAATGTTACCGTTTTAAAGGAGCTCAAAATAACCTTAACCTATTTTACAGGTGTTTTAATGTTTAAATAATTTTTTTAAAAAATTCTTTATTCATTTCAATTGTTTTTACCGAGCGTAAGAATTTTACAGGAATTCACTGGGCAGTAGTTGGAAAAATAGTCCAACGCTCTGCCCGTGAATGCCCTTTTCCCGGGGCTGGGTTGGTATGTCAAGTTCTGGGTTTTTGTGCATGCGCTTCGTGTGTGAAAACCCAGAATTTGCGGGGGCCCTACGCCCGGAAAATATGCGCTAATGTTTCTTTGGATACAGCCATTTAAAGATAATGACTACAAGCAGAAAAAAAGGCTGCAAGTACTTTCACTCACCTCTGAGTCAGAAGGTTGTGGGTTAAGCCCCACTCCAGAGATTTGAACACAAAATCATTGCTGATACTTCAGTGCAGTACTGAGGGAGTGCTACACTGTCAGCGGTGCCGTCCTTTGGATGAGACAGTAAAGACCCATCTGCCAAAGTAAAAGGTCCCATGGCACAATGTTGAAGAAGAACAGGGGAATTCCCCCAGTGTCTTGGCCAATATTTTTCCCTCAAGCATCATCACTTAAAAAAACAGATTATCTCACTGCTGTTTGTGGGACCTTGCTGTGCATCAATTGGCTGCCACATTTCCTACATTACAACAATGACTACACTTCAAATGTATTTTATTGACTGTACAGCACTTTAGGATGTTATAAGATTGTAAAGGATGTAATATAAGTGCAAGTTCTTTCTTTTTTCTCTTTCTCTTTCTCTCTCTCTCACTCTTTCTCTCTTTGTATTTTCCACCTTTCCAAAGACTTCAAGGGATCAAAGAATTGGTTGGTGCAAGTCTAATTATTTCAGGCTGAAAGTGGAGTCTGTTGCCAAATGATGATATGTTGCAGTACTGAGATCCCCTGTTTGATGTCTTGCAAAGTGGAGGTGCTGCTGAGTGAGGTTGTTTGTTTGAAGATTGCCCTGTTTGGTATTCCAGGGCACCATCCCCAGAGAACAGTGGCATGAAGAGGTGCCAGAGCCATTTACCATATAAATAGCACAATTATACATGCCACAAATTATGATGCATGCTAGCCTATTCCACATTTACTACAGTTCTACACCAATCCCACAAACAGTTTTACTGCTCTTTCATTGCTCATCATGTATGCCTATCATATACGGCATACATTCAAGCTGCAGCTTAAAATTGCCATCCTTGGCATCTTCACATTTTCAAAGGCTTCACATATAAACCTATTGTAACAACAACAACAACTTGTATTTATATAGCGCCTTTAACATAGTAAAACATCCCAAGGCGCTCCACAGGAGTGTTACATTCACAGGAGTAACACATTCCAACTGCATGAGGCTTGGAATAGCCCAGATGGATGTACTGGAGGGTCCATAGTACAAGCCTCTGGAGCTTGAGTATTGCTTGTGTGCAAGGGGTTGCGTGTGGGCCTGGCTCTGCTGGAGTCTGTTGGGTGTCTGAGTTGGGAAGGGGAGGGAGGGGGTATCCTTCATAACCATCTTTTTCATGGAATACAAGTTTGGCTGTTTATTCTGAAAAGACTCTGACAGTTCCCCTATCCATCCCACAAAATCTCTTTCCCGTCAATATGCAATTGTAGTAGTTGTTGCTATAAATCCCATGGGTGCAATGCTAAACACAGCATTGCTAGTGTATGGAGCAATACATCGCAAACTGCATCTTGCTGCCCAGATAAATCAACAGAATGTTTAGATGTTCTTATAACTGATCAATCCAACCTAGTCATGTAGAGAGAGGTTGGAGACGTTGTATCAAACCTAAGGCAATAAGAGACAGGAAGCAGAGATCTTTTAGGATGTGAAAAGTTCACTATTATTGACATCCTTTCCTCTGACAAGCACAACATTCAGCCAAAGTATTTTACTATTCTTATGTGTTTAGTGTTTATTTAATTGGTAAAATTATAAAGTGGATCTTTTGATTCATATCTACGCTTTCAAAATCTGAATCTAATTAAGAAATACACTGGATTACCAATAAGACTGTTTAAATCTCTTACTGTGTTTTAGATATTCATGAATTTATTTTATGAAATTGATGTCCAAATAAAGCCTTTTTTTACTAAGTGTACTTTTAAATCCCTATGTTCCACGTCATATGGGCTCGGATTTTGCAGTAAATATAACAGTGAGGCTATTAAAGTGTTATTAAAGTGTAAATCAGACAGCAGCTTCCAGCAACCGCACATGCACAATTCAATGCAGAAATCAGGAGGTTGCTGTCTGAGTTGCTCTGCTCCTCCAGAAACTTCGCTATACCGATATCTTGTCAATAGAATTGGCATTCAAATACATGGAACGGCATGAAGTTGCTGTACTTACCCATTAGTTAGTCACTAAATATGCCAGAAAAAGTTAGGGCTTGTACATTCCAGTTTAAGTAAACTTTTAATAGTGTGATTACTGCCAAACAAGGTCTCTCACACTGAAAATTAACTTTTACAAGTGCGGAGTCTCATTCCTTCAGATTTAATTAGTGTTAGAGATATA
This sequence comes from Pristiophorus japonicus, assembly GCF_044704955.1. Taxonomy (NCBI): domain Eukaryota; kingdom Metazoa; phylum Chordata; class Chondrichthyes; family Pristiophoridae; genus Pristiophorus; species Pristiophorus japonicus. The sequence continues at coordinate 95,146,259 of NC_091985.1, forward strand.
ACATAAATAAAAAGCTGCTTCTGGATTCGAACTGACAAACTAATCCAGTGAACATGGTCAAGTTTCAGTGAAAGTCAAGGCTGGTATTCAACAATCCAATGAACTACCATAGGCTACGAAGTCATCTTTCCATCGACTGTGAGGTCTGCAGCTCTAGCTTTTAAACCAGCCTGACAGCTGCTCTAGAGCTGCCTGATCTCAGAGTGATCTCTCGGGTCAGGCAGCTCCAGAGCAGCTGCCAGGCTGGTTTGAAATCTCACCCTGGCACATTCCAGATATTTATCATCAAGGAATAGCAGAGAAGCGAGACATAGGACAAGTGAGTCATAGGGCTTAATTTTCCCCAGTGATTTGCGCCGTTTTTTTGGCTGCTTTTTTTGGCCTAAGTTTAAAAAACCACAGTTTCCCCAATCAATTTGCACCAGCGTAACTCAGTTAGTTACGATTTTTTTTGGTAAGTTTTTTTTCAGCCAAAGGGGGGCGTAAGCTGCCACCCGTGCCAATTCTGGCCATTTGGGCAAGTTTGGCCAGCTGAGAGTTACTCCAGTTCTTCTTAGGCCAGCGTATGTAGCCTCTGTATAAAAACCTTCTGGAGAGTTAAGGAAATCGGCGCAGGTAAGTGCAGCAGCTGCCGGGACAGCAACAGCAGGAGAGGTAAGAGAGAGGGTGGAAGCCTTTCAGGTATAGTTAGATGCAGGGACCGAGAGGGAGGAGGCCATTCGGCCTGAGAAAGTACAGGGGAGCAGACCAGGAGGCCACTCGGCCTGGGCTAGGGATGGGGGAGTGGACCAGCAAACCATTTGTTCAGGGTTAGGGGTGGGGGAGTGGACCGACAAGCCACTCGGCCAGGGCTAAGGACGGGGGAGTGGGACCAAGAGGCCTTTTGGCCAGGGCTAGGGGCGGGGATCGGCACCGGCATCGGGGAGGAGGGGGGAACTTTAATAATTTAATGGAGGTAAGTTGCTCCAATGTATGTTAATGTGTTTGTGAAGTTGCTGCAATGTATTTTAATGTGTTTGTGAAGTTGCTGCAATGTATTTTAAGGTGCTTGCGCAGGTTGCGAGTTGGCTGTAAGTGTCAGTTTCCAGCCTCAGCCTGCATTGTGTCCCAGGTTACCGTGGCAACCCGATCTTTTTGGCGCAGATCAAGGCTCTACCCCCAAAACTAAAGTACAGGGTAGGCTGCGCCAAAATGAAGAAATCAAACGGGGAAACTTAGAATATATTTTTTGGCGTACTTGGGCCCAAAAAAACAGGCGTAACTCTTCAAGTACGCCAAAAAAAAGCTTTGGGGAAAATTGAGCCCTTCATGTTGTCAAGAAAACAGGTATCTAAGAAAAAGGACAAAAAAATTTATGATTGTCTTATTTCCTTCCATTAAAATGGGGAGTACAGTACTTCGAACAAAAAGTACGCCTTGGGGATCTCCTTTTCCTTTAAATCATAACTTCGGACTGCTTGTACTTCAGCTGGAAATTCTGGAACTAACCATAGGCAGGTGAATCTGCTGCTTTAGTGCTTTGATTGACCTCGATTTTCTGTTACAGTACAAGCAGAACCCATTATTATTACCTTGATCACAGTGTCTGCTACTGTTTCAGGTATTACCATGGTTTTCTGGCACTCAGGAACTTTGAAGAATTGATGCCTGGGTTCGGTCATGCAGAACTCTCCACTAGTGCTGATGCACTGAATTGGATAATTGATTGACATGTTGTGGATGCATTTTCAATGAGAACTGACTGTCGTCAGTCAGTAACTCAGCTCAATAGTCAACTGTATGTCCTTGTGAACCATTATATGCGCAGATATAACCATGAGTGACTTATTACTGCATAGCCACCATAACAAGGCAAGCAAGTATTCAGTATTCAGCAAATTAGAAGATACATTGTCAAACCCTTGATTGATTTGGCTATAACAATGTACAATTAATCTTGTGAGTATTTATATTATTGATACCTAGCTTTTAAAACTGTTGTTTCTGCTACACTGTTCAATTTTTAAAGTGGAATAAATATTACACAATAGAAATACATAAACGTTATAACAGTGAAATGGGCCATTTGGCCAAACCAGTCCGTATCCTTTACCCTCCATATGAACAAATAGTCAAAATCACATTTATCGACACTGTTGCCATATCCCTTTATCAACGTTTCCTTCATCCATCTATCCAATCATACTGGAATGTTGACATTGTTTCTGTCTCAACCACTATCCCTGGAAGTGAATTTTACAGTCTCATAATTTGTTTTTTAAAAAGATTCTTTTGCATTGAAGGTTTATAACTTTACCATAAGAACATAAGACTAAAGAAATAGGAGCAGGAGTAGGCCATTTGGCCCCTCGAGCCTGCTCTGCCATTCAAGAAGATCATGGTTGATCTGATCCTGGCCTCAACTCCACTTCCCTGCCCGCTCCCCATAAACCATGACTCCCTTATCATTCAAAAATCTGTCTATCTCCACCTTAAATATATTCAAAGACCCAGCCTCCACAGCTCTCTGGGGAAGAGAATTCCAAAGATTCACGACCCTGTGAGAGAAGAAATTCCTCCTCATTTCCATTTTAAATGGACGACCACTTATTCTGAAATTATGTCCCCTAGTTCTAGATTCCCCCATGAGGGGAAACATCGTCTCTGCATCCGCCCTGTCAAGCCCGTTCAAAATCTTATATGTTTCAATACGATCCCCTCTCATTCTTCTAAACTCCAATGAGAATAGGCCCAAACTGCTCAATCTTTTTTCATAAGACAATTCTTTCATCTCAGAAATCAACCTCGTGAACCTTCTCTGCACTGCAAGTATATCCCTCCTTAAATAAGGAGACCAAAACCATACACAGTACTTCAGGTATGGTCTCACCATCGCTCTGTACAATTGTAGCAGGACTTCTCTACTTTTATACTCCATCCCCTTTGCAATAAAGGCCAACATTGCATTTTCAAAATGTCCTGCTACCACTTCCTTAATAATGGACTCCAGCATTTTCCCAATGACAGATGATAGGCTAACTGGTCTATAGTTGCCTGCTTTCTGTCTCCCTCCTTTCTTAAATAGGAGCGTTACATTTGTGGTTTTCCAATTCACTGGGACCTTTCCAGAATCCAGGAAATTTTGGTAGATTACAACCAATGCATCCATTATCTCTGCAGCCACTTCTTTTAAGAACCTAGGATGCAGGCCATCAGGTCCAGGGGACTTATCCACCTTTAGTCCCATTAGTTTGTTTAGTATGTTTCTCTCTCATAATAGTGATTGTATTTAGCTCCCCCTCCCAATAGGCCCGTGATTATCAATTATTGGAATGCTTTTAATGTCTTCTACCGTGAAGACCGATACAAAATATTCGTTCAAAGTCTCTGCCATTTCCCTGTTTCCCATTAATAATTCAACAGTCTCATCCTCTAAAGGACCAACGTTTACTTTAGCTACTCTCTTCCTTTTTATATACCTGTAGAAGCTCTTATTGTCTGTTTTTATATTTCTTGCTAATTTACTCTCATAATCTATCTTCTCTCTATTATTTTTTAGTCGCCCTTTGCTGGTTGCTAAAAATTTCCCAATCTTCTGGCCTTCCACTATTTTTTGCAACATTATATGCCTTAGTTCTCAATTTGATACCATCCTTTACTTCCTTAGTTAGCCACGAATAATTCATCCTTGCCTTAGAGTCTTTCTTTCTTACTGGAATATATCATATATAAAAATACCATATATTTCACCTCACAATTTCGAGCCCTACAGTATTGATATTGTTAATATCTAAATAATTTTTCAATCCAATTGTTAGCATGCAGCTTTTTGCACCTTTTGCATCGTTAAGTTATTGGCTTTCTTAAATTTGTGTTCCTTTTAGACAATTGGAAATGTTAACTCTTTTAGTGAATTATTTGACACTAAATTTGTGTTATGGTAGCTGTATTGCTATCTGCATTAAATGACTAGCCAAGTAAATTATTTGTGAAACACACCTTGTTGCCTCATCGCTACTTATGACACCTGTGGCTATGGCCTTTCTTCATTAATTTCAGTGAAAATGTAGACATGAGGACAACGCCTTATACTCATGTTTGCTCTTTTTTGGTGAAGGATCGTGTACAGAGTAGCATATATTTCCTGATATTCACAAGTCACCGTTTCCATGATCTGAACAGTTTTGTGATCTATCGTTGCATTTAGACATGCACATTTTACCATTTCAATTAAAAGAAAGTTACAATTTTCCCTCTTTAATGCACAGTGCTAACGTAAATATTATAACACAGTGGGTCGAACATTAATGAACAGTCTTATAGAGCACCTGTATTGAATAACCTTCATTGAATGTGCTAAAAAATAAAATATCTTAATCTACTGAACATCATAACAGTCGTGGGGGTCTCCAGCCCCTCTGCTCTTTTACGCACTCCCTCCCCGGCTATACTTTCGGCACCAGTTCCAGCTGTTTTCCATTTTCCTGCTCACTCCCCCAGTAGCCCTCATCTCAGCTCCCAGGGTTCTGTTCTTGTTCACCCAGTGCAAAGACAGAAGTTGCAGCTCACTGACAAGGAAGGATGAAGCTATTGGAGATTGTTGATTAATAAAGAAAGTACCAGGAGCGGAAAGTAAAAGGAAAGAAGCACAAAGAGCAAGGGGAACAATAACAGACACATGAAGAGAATAACAAAAATAGAAAAACAGGAGACTGTAGTGAGGAACTCTGTGTTAGAAGAGCGCACTTCAACAAAGAGGCAATAGAGGAGCTTTGCCAGCTACGAAATGAAGATCTGCGGCCATGATCATCTGCCCAGAGAGCTCTGCCCATGGCTCTGAAAGTAATGACTGCACTTAGCTTTATTGCCACAGGATCATTTCAAGCAATATTACTCAAAGAGCTATCTGGCCATGTACTTGTCAGGACACTGACACAGCTTTCAGAAGATCTGGGGAATTTAACAAAGTGCAGGGTGAAAAAAGATGCTGCCGTATCATTGTGAGCTCCTACTGTTGACCCCTCAACTTTCTGAACAGAAAGGGATATAACTCACTGAATGTCCATATTGTGTCTGATCAGATGCGAAAAATCCTTCACAGAAATGTCACTTTTTCCCTTTTGGAGCTCTTCAAGGAAAGTAGTCAAGTGAACAGATGGCGATGGCCTATCTCTTGCTGCTGTAGATAATGGCTCCTCTAAGAATTGAGCATTACTATTATGAAGTGAATGCATCTACCAGAGTGATGATTGAGAGGATCACCGGGATCTTGAAGGAATTCTTTTACTGTTTTGATAGATCAGAAGGAGCTTTGAAATATGTTTCAGAGTCCATATCCCACAATGCTGTGCACTGCACACATTTTTCATCCAAAAAGGCTTCGAGTTGGAGATTCCTGGTGTAATGTATTTGCTTCATAGGTTCTTTGCTTAAGAATTCATAGCAACACATTGCTATCAAGAACTAGTTGGTTTATTAACAAAGGTTTAACAATCACACTACACATTACAAGTTCATCCACTAGGCTCACAACTACATACCTCATCGTGGATAACCAAAACCGACTGAGGTTTTATTGAGTCTTGTGAACATCACTTAACTGGCTAAGCCACTCTCAATGCCTGTGAGTGTACCCATAGGTGCATACATTATACCTGGGGAGGTGGCCTAGTTGCTTGACAGGCAGAATAGCCTAGAGTAGAGCACCAGAAGGACTATCATTCAGCTAATTCCTAAATGACAACTGCAAGGGGCATCAGAACTCAACTTATCAATAAGGATCTATTTAACTCAGTCTATCTTTGTCACCACTGCTATAACTCCTTCTCCTCCACCTTCAAATAAATGACAACCCTTCAATACAGTTACCATCCTAGAACATCACATCACATCAGACTTCATTGCCTCTACAGGCCCATGCAAGTCTTAATCCTCTCATTGATTATGTCAGTGTGAATGGAAAAAAATGCATTATATAGCAACTTTCAAAATGTTGGGACATTCCAAAGTGGTTTACAGCCAATGAAATACATTTTTGATGTGTAGTTACTATTGTAATGTAAGCTAACGCAACAATCCATTAGCGCACAGCAAGGTCCCACAAACAACAATGAGATAACTGACCAGATAATATGTTTTGGTGGTGTTCACTGAGGGAAAAAAATTGGCCTTGATACAGGAGTACTCTACTCATTCAAATTGTATGCTCTTCTTTTCTGCATGCTTGCAATATCCTGCTCTGGTCTGTGGCTCCCTCTGCCTATTCCTCCATTTGAAGCCATGCTGTAAAAGTGGCATAAAATCACACACGAGCCATCCATTAAGAATTATCTTTTACTTTCTTCTCTCATTGCAGATAGTGATAGTTTAAAATTGACCAAAAGGGAAGCTTGTTGGTATTCTTTGCAAATGAATGTGAATTGTATCACTACATATGCTTGTATTATTTAATCACTGAAACTAATTATTTTGACTTTCAGTTATACAGTACTATTAAGGTCCTGTTTGGGTTCCAGGGCTTTAATGTAATTGAAATATGCATCCCTTTTATTAAGAATATTGTTATTATTTGAGTTATTGTTAAATGAAATAATTTAATGAAATCCTGCTGAAAGTTGATATGTGTTCCAATCAAAGTAGCTAAATATCCAAGAAGGTAAAATGCACAATAATCCATTTTGTGGCATATACTAATTTTGTTGAAATTGGTTCATGAAATGTAAGCAAGCACTCCTATTTATAGCACAATCTGTAGATATCAAATTTAGTCTAAATTAAGGTAACTGTTATCTAAACAAATCCATAAACTAATCATTGAAGTGGTATGTTAAAGCAAAAAGCTGTGCCTTGACCAAACCGAAAGCACAGTGACTCATGTCCATTTTGGAGGAAGATGTGCAGCATTTAGAACTACCTTCCCACCATCTGTAATCTGTGAGCTCTGGCTGCTAAGGAAGTAGAATGAATTGAAATGAAGAACAGCCATGGGAGCACATTTCTTGCTACAGTCCTTAAGATTAATGTACTGATCAATAACATTGCTATCAGTGTTGTATTTTGGCAGTGGTTCAGCAGTTGGCCCAAGTGAGCAGTGATGTGCAGCCCTACAGCTAATGATAAGGACAAGCAAGCCAACAGCTCGCAATTGGCCAGCAGTATCAAATGCATCATGGAATAATGGATATTTTCCCTTTGACTCAAACCTTGGGGACCTAGCCCACTTATTTTTTATTTAACAAAAAGTATTTAGGGGAATGTGTCTGATTTCATGATTTAAAAAAAAAAAATTTGTTATTCGATATTTGACATGGTAACTTGCTCGTCATTAAATATATTTGACATTGAGTAAAAACAAAAATGCCACAACCTTATTTTCCCCTCTTCTGAAGCTGCTTGCATAAACCTTTGATTTGATGCTTGCCTTGATTTGTACTTAAGGCCCTTCCTGCCTACTTAGACCATAGTGCCTATTCTGGTGAATAGCACATTACAGTCTAGTCTTATGGTAAATACTCAGGGGCAAAAACCTCTGAAATTTGCAACATTTAGTGGGAAAGTTGACACAATTAAAACATAGCAGCATGGAGGTACAAAGTTCAAATAAACTATTCCTCCATGTTTAGAGCGACTACAGTCTGCTCTACTCCTCCAAAAATAGAGTAACGAACATGAGCAAAATATCAGTCAAAGAAGGCAACTTTTATATGTTAAGATGAGAAACTTTTTGCAGCGTTCTGCAGCTATACCAGAGACAACAGCAGAGGGCTAGGACTAGTTCATAAATTCACTCTGTTGGCCAGAAATGGAGCATGTGCATAGTCTTGGAGAAGAACAGAGACAAAAAGAAAACATTTTTTTAAGGTTGATTAAGCTGATCAGCTGGCCAGCAGTGAGGGATTTAGACTTTCTTAAATGCAACACTGAACGCTGATAGTCTCTAAAGCTTTAAGTACATTCCTTCCCCTCTGCTCAGATTTTTCAAATGTTTTGCTATATTAGGATCAAATTTCCTGGAGCCTATGGAAATGAGCACACAACACACAATTGTGACTGGAATAGTGTTGCACCTGATGTCACTTCTCAGTGCCCTGATTTCCAGTCGGGCCTAATTTACTTGTCGTGGATGTTACATGGGTAGGTTGCCATGAGGGCACCAGAAATGGCCCGTAACTGCTTAAAGGAGACGGAACTCTTTAGAACCTCGGAAATGCTTATGGAGTGAACAGGGAAGCTTGAACGGGATATTCAGTGTGGAAGTCTACAACTTGCATACAAGCATTCTGGAGTGCGACTGAGGAATGATTTTTGACGGAGTTTCAAAAAGAATGGCAGTGCAAAGGAGCAAATTTTGAGTCAGCAGTAAAAAAAAATTACAGTTTGCAACCAATCAGCATACCAAAGGCTGACCATACATCCCCATTTTCCGGGACAGTCCCCAGATTAGGTACTGTGTCCCCAGGCAAAAAATATCCTTGGAAGAGACCCCAGTTCAAGAAAATTGTTCTGAATAGAGCCATAGTCATTAGTCCGCTGGTCAGCAGGTGTTGGATTCTAAATTTATTTTTGGATAAACTGGAAAAATTCAATCTTTGTTGTTTTAAACATGAATGTACAGAAATCCCGCGGGAGAGTTTTTCGTCCTGTTCGCGCCTGATTTGAGCTCAGGAGCCGGTTAAACGGAAGCGACAATGGCAGCCTTGCCTTCCCATAATACAGCATGGCAAAGAAAAGGCTCCATCGATAAATTGGGCCGCGCTGCAAGCTGGGGGATTGAGTCACTTGACACCATATTTTGGCCAATGGTGACTGGCTGGAGGGCAGAACCTTTAAAATGCGTGGAAGAAGCTGAAGGCACGGTGAGGGCTGGTGGTGTGTGGATTTACTTTACTTCTGAGATCACTATGGTGCATCATTTTTTTTTAATGAATAAGGCAAACTCTAAGTTCTCCCGCTGGAAGAGGTTTCTAAAACCTTCTGAGACAGAGGGGTGTTTCACACCTTATATGGATAATCTCAGTCTGTTTGGAACAAATTTAAAATGAAGAAATTAAAAGTTGGTGGGGGGGGGGGGGTGGCGAAATTGCCCCTTTCTTGCCCCATTAGTGCCTCTGAGAGGCGCTAACAGGGCACAACGGCCTTTTTGCCCGAGGGAGGGCGGAACTAGCGCCTGTGGGGAAATTGTCTCGGCGGTCTGGGGTGCGGTGTACAATTAGCACTTCAGGCCGGCACGCAACAGGCAGTGATGTCATTGCCGTGTGCGCCGACCCCTCCCAGCCGCTCACCAAACCCCTTACGCCCCACGGGGGAAATTGCCCCGCGGGGCACGAAGCTGCTGAACATCCACCACCGGGGCGCCCCTTAAAGGAGAGGCCTTTATTGCCCCAGGCCGCCATTTTATTTTGTCGGACGACTCTTGAGTTGGCCTGACAATGGCAGCCCTCGCGTCGACCAGGTCGCCATCATGCAACCCAACACTTCATTTTGCATGCCAGGCTGCTGGCCTGGTCGATAGCATCCTGCAGAGTGCACAGTGGCCCTCCCCTTTAACCAAAGGGGAGGGGCGTTGTAGCACATAGCGTTGGTCGTTTCAGTGTGGCATTGCCGTCACGGGATCACCGCTCCATTGAGGCAGAGTGCCAGAGACAGCCCTCCACCTTGTTTCAGGGGCGCACGGCCCAATTCTGTGTCGAGGCGGGACTTCCGGGCCAGGTGATAAAAGTCCCGCCCTGAAAGATTACCGCCCCCAATCGGGGCATGGGGCAAGTTCGGCCCCAGGGTATTCAGGGACGAGTAAAGCCAGAACAAGATTCGAGATATGGTGCAAAGTGAAAATGGCATTATCTCTATTTATATTCCAACAAAGTCATCATGCCAGTTTTCTTGAAACTTGTCCTGGCTATTTTGCAGTGCCCCTGTGTGTCCCTGGATTTGGTTTAGAAAATATGGTCACCCTAGCATACAAGTATAGAGGGTTGGCCACATTAGGAAAATCTGTTATGATGACAAGACCATTGAGAGTTTGCCTCAGGAAGTAGAGTGGAGGAGGGTTGCTCCATCTTCCTGCCATGGAAAGAAGGGCCTGGTAATGGGTGGCTGAGACCATCAATAACAGCATCACCGAGTCGAGGGCACCGGTACAATGTTAACGATAATTTAGTGATCACATCAGGAAGGGAATAGTGAGTGTAAAGCTTTACACTGATTAAAAACTGTTTGTGACCCTAGTGTTTCCCATCACTCATCGTAAAGAACCGGTTCAACAGTATCATGTAAGGATGGCACAGTCTTGTGCACAGTAAGAATTGACTCACAAGTCATACTCCACAAGGATAACGGTAAAACAGCACAATACAAACATAGGATATAAACAGACAGAAAAAAAACAGATGGTCCACTGAGTCTGTCTCATTCATCTATGTTGCAACTAAACCACATGAACCCCAATGCTCTCCACTTTTCAACAGCCACGTAACCGTCTGGGAGAGGTAAAACACCATGGGGGAGAAATTTGGGGCATTTGCGCCTTCTGTTCGCGCCCCATACCAGTCTGCTGGGTGCTCGCGGGGCGATAGTTAAAGGGGAGGTGGGAAATGTAAAACAAAAAGGCCGACTTACATTCGCTGCCTTCTTTGTGCTTGATCACGGGGTCCGTGCCGCAATGTTGCAGCTTGGCACTCCGCTTTTGTGCCATGGCACCCCGCTCCCTGGTGGTTCAGGGATGGCCCCGTTTCCCATCTGCAGAATTGTCAGCTTGGCCCTCCCTTTAATGAAGGGGAGCGTCCTGTCTTCGCGGCAGCACTGCGATTCCACCGTGTGGTGCTGCGCCCTTCGTGGAATCTTTCCGCCTTGCTCCCGCCGCACTGAGCAAGTGGAGGGTGATATTTTGTGCTCCACTTGATCTCGGGGGCGGTTACTCGAATATAGGTCGCGGAGTGGGACTTCCATGCTTGGAATAGGAACTCCCGCCTTGCGGCTGCTAATGCTCCCAAACGGGGTGTTACCTCATTTCGGATCCCAGATTTAAAACAAAACCCTAGACCAATTCATGGAAAAACAAATTCTGGGAAAATCCTCCCTACTCTATCATATGTGGCAATCTATTGTCAGACAACTTGCCAAAAGCTTTTTGATAGCCCAAACATACAATGTGAACTGGGCTGCCTTCACCTATCAAACTAGTAACCACCATGAAGAATTCACCAGGCCGGTAAGACACGACCTTCGTTTCCATGGTGCGTGAGCCCAATAACCCCATCTCTGTCAAGATGGTCGTACAGAGGATTCCTAATGATCCATTCTAACAACTTCCTGCTACTGATGTCAAGCTAATGGGCCTGTAATTTCCTGGTTCTGACTTCCTCTATTTGAATAGCAGTACAGTAGCCTCCTTCCAATCGATTCCAGGTGCCAGCATATGATCGAGGGGCTCACTTAGTACCGCTCCCATTTCTTTAAGCAACCTTGGATAATGCCGCCTGGGCCAGAATCTACTATAACATTTACAACTTCAGTGTTAACTACACATGAATGGTAACTGAGCACTGTCTACCGGAGTAAAAATTGATGCAAACTAACTATTTAAAACTTCCACCATGTCCTAGGAGCCCACCTGAATCTGCCCTAAGGAATTATTTAATGGCCCCAAGCAGTCCTTTATCGCCCTCGGACTCCGAACATAATTAAAAAGGATTTTACTATTGTTGCCGCAATTATACGCAACCTTCACTTCCACTGACCTTTTTGTCACTATAATAGTAGCTTTTGTTACCTGAAGCTGAACACGATACTAATCCTATTCAGCTGAGAGTTATTTTTTTATAATCTGTAAAAGTATTTCTGCTTATGTCTGTTTAGTCCTTGTGCAGCATAGTAACTGCAACTACTTCTGAATGCAAAGGGAAAAGGCACTGCTAATAAAGGGGGCCATGATACTGCAGTTGGTCATTCAAGTTTTGTATGTCTCTGTAGGAGAAGGTGGCATTTAACAGGAGGCAGGCCACAGCTACTGTAGCAGGAACTGCTACAGTTCAGGAAGTTTCCTCGTGAGGAAAGAGCACCAGATCTCCAGCAATGCAACTTGAGAGAGGTGGTAAAAGAGTGAAACGGGTGAACAGATTCACACTGGGGTTCATTCTTTTTCTCCCAGTCCTGGTCAGTGTGTCCAAAAATGTCAACTTTTAGAACCTTGCTGTGTGGATAAGAGTGATGATGTAGCCCATGAGGACATAGTCACGAATTATTCATTTGCATGGGTCTACTGTTTTGTCCTCCTTAATGTAACATGCTTTGAGGCCTCTCCCTGTATGTGAAACGTACTACAGAAATGAAAGTTGTTATTGTTGTTCTTCTAGTTCCCAACAACTTTTAATAGTTCCCTTTGTGTTGCAATTGCAGTAGGTTCCTGGATCAAATCAGTTTAACTATATTATGCTACTGAAACAAATACACCAGATAGCTGTATTTAGATTCACATTTATAACTTTCTGTTTGGCCATGTTTTATCCGTGTTGCTTGGCTTGCTACTTCACTTGAGGTCAAATACCTTCTTGTGGTTATCTCTTTAGTTTCTCCAGGTGTACGATCTTTCATTCACTGCCAAAGAGATAGGCTCTGATACCTGCTTTACGCTCAGGTTATCAGTATTGCATCACAGAAAGCACTTTTCCATACAATCTACTAGGAGCTGCAGATCTTCATCAGTAAATCTGGGTTTGCTTTTTCAAGCATTTAAAATTCAGCAGTGATCAATTTTGTGGCATGGAATCTAGTCAGTTTGATTAAAAGCTAACACTGGAGAGCTGCGAAATCTGAGGGCAATCGAGCTGCAAAGGGTTGCAAGAAGGATGGAATACAGGAGAGATGAGATAGAAAATTAGCTTTAAACTAAACAAGATGGCCTACTGAAGTGCGGTATTATATAGTGTCTTCATTATTTTCATACTGTTACTCAAAGAATCTGCATTGATAAAAATAAGTGAGTCTGTTTGACTATGTTCACCTTATTGTGATCTAAAGCACCTTAATGATTTGTATCAAGCCTTGCCTTGCCTCATGGTTGCTCAGTCTGCTGTCAGAGAGATGGAAGAAATACACATGGGAAAGACACAAGAATCCAGTCCAGATCACAAGGGGATGCTATTAATATGACCCGGGCTACAAAATCACACAAGTAGATATAGAGCGGTGTGAGTCGACTCCCATAAAAGTAAGGTAGTGAGATAGCCTGAGATAGTGACGCACACCACTGAATGTGAGAAAGTTTATGCAGCAAACCTGAATTTGTAACAGTGCAGCAGTTTACTTCCCATGTGAGAGGTTTTCAGGCTGTGGTGGCATTGTTCACTTTCTAAGCTACATAGTACAGCTCTAAATTTATTTTGACTGCATCTGCCAATTCTGTAGGTCCCGGAAAATGCTGGAATCAATTATTAAAGATGAAATAGCAGCACATTTGGAAAGCAGTGACAGGATCGGTCCAAGTCAGCATGGATTTATGAAGGGGAAATCATGCTTGACAAATCTTCTAGAACTTTTTGAGGATGCAACTAGTAGAGTTGTCAAGGGAGAACCAGTGGATGTGGTGTATTTGGACTTTCAAAAGGCTTTTGACAAGGTCCCACACGAGAGATTGGGGTGCAAAATTAAAGCACATGGTATTGGGGGTAATGTATTGATGTGGATAGAGAACTTATTGGCAGACAGGAAGCAGAGATTTGGGATTAACGGGTTCTTTTCAGAATGGCAGGCAGTGACTAGTGGGGTGCCGCAGGGCTCAGTGCTGGGACCCCAGCTATTTACAATATACATCAATGATTTAGATGAAGGAATTGAGTGTAATATCTCCAAGTTTACAGATGACACTAAGCTGGGTGGCGGTGTGAGCTGTGAGGAGGATGCTAAGATGCTGCAGGGTGACTTGGACAGGTTAGGTGAGTGGGCAAATGCATGGCAGACGCATTATAATGTGGCTAAATGTGAGGTTATCCACTTTGGTGGCAAAAACACGAAGGCGGAATATTATCTGAATGGCGGCAGATTAGGAAAAGGGGAGGTGCAACGAGACCTGGGTGTCATGGTACATCAATCATTGAAAGTTGGCATGCAGGTACAGCAGGCGGTGAAGAAGGCAAATGGCATGTTGGCTTTCATATCGAGAGGATTTGAGTATAGGAGCAGGGAGGTCTTACTGCAGTTGTACAGAGCCTTGGTGAGGCCTCACCTGGAATATTGTGTTGAGTTTTGGTCTCCTAATCTGAGGAAGGACGTTCTTGCTATTGAGGGAGTGCAGCAAAGGTTCACCAGATTGATTCCCGGGATGGCAGGATTGACATATGAGGGGAGACTGGATCAACTGGGCCTGTATTCACTGGAGTTTCGAAAGGATAAGAGGGGATCACATAGAAACATATAAAATTCTGACGGGACTAGACAGGTTAGATGCAGGAAGAATGTTCCTGATGTTGAGGAAGTCCAGAACCAGGGGTCACAGTCTAAGGATAAGGGGTAAGCCATTTAGGACTGAGATGAGGAGAAACTTCTTCACTCAGAGAGTCATTAACCTGTGGAATTCCCTGCGGCAGCGAGTTGTTGATGCCAGTTCGCTGGATATATTTAAGAGATCAAGGGGTATGGAGAGAAAGCATATAAGAACATAAGAACATAAGAATTAGGAACAGGAGTAGGCCATCTAGCCCCTCGAGCCTGCTCCGCCATTCAACAAGATCATGGCTGATCTGGCCGTGGATTCAGCTCCACTTACCCGTCCGCCCCCTGTAACCCTTAATTCCCTTATTGGTTAACAATCTATCTATCTGTGACTTCACTACATTCAATGAGCTAGCCTCAACTGCTTCCTTGGGCAGAGAATTCCACAGATTCACAACCCTCTGGGAGAAGAAATTCCTTCTCAACTCGGTTTTAAATTGGCTCCCCTGTATTTTGAGGCTGTGCCCCCAAGTTCTAGCCTCCCCGACCAGTGGAAACAACCTCTCTGCCTCTATCTTGTCTATCCCTTTCATTATTTTAAATGTTTCGAAAAGGTCACCCCTCATCCTTCTGAACTTCAACGAGTAAAGACCCAGTCTACTCAATCTATCATCATAAGGTAACCCCCTCATCTCCGGAATCAGCCTAGTGAATCGTCTCTGTACCCCCTCCAAAGCAAGTATATCCTTCCTTAAGTAAGGTGACCAAAACTGCACGCAGTACTCTAGGTGCAGCCTCACCAATACCCTGTACAGTTGCAGCAGGACCTCCCTGCTTTTGTACTCCATCCCTCTCGCAATGAAGGCCAACATTCCATTCGCCTTCCTGATTACCTGCTGCACCTACAAACTAACTTTTTGGGATTCATGCACAAGGACCCCCAGGTCCCTCTGCACCGCAGCATGTTGTAATTTCTCCCCATTCAAATAATATTCCCTTTTACTGTTTTTTTTTCCAAGGTGGATGACCTCACATTTTCCGACATTGTATTCCATCTGCCAAACCTTAGCCCATTCGCTTAACCTATCCAAATCTCTTTGCAGCCTCTCTGTGTCCTCTACACAACCCGCTTTCCCACTAATCTTTGTGTCATCTGCAAATTTTGTTACACTACACTCTGTCCCCTCCTCCAGGTCATCTATGTATATTGTAAACAGTTGTGGTCCCAGCACCGATCCCTGTGGCACACCACTAACCACCGATTTCCAACCCGAAAAGGACCCATTTATCCCGACTCTCTGCTTTCTGTTAGCCAGCCAATTCTCTAGCCATGCTAATACATTTCCTCTGACTCCGCGTATCTTTATCTTCTGCAGTAGCCTTTTGTGTGGCACCTTATCGAATGCCTTTTGTAAATCTAAATACACCACATCCATCGGTACACCTCTATCCACCATGCTCGTTATATCCTCAAAGAATTTCAGTAAATTAGTTAAACATGATTTCCCCTTCATGAATCCATGTTGCGTCTGCTTGATTGCACTATTCCTATCTAGATGTCCCGCTATTTCTTCCTTAATGATAGTTTCAAGCATTTTCCCCATTACAGATGTTAAACTATCCGGCCTATAGTTACCTGCCTTTTGTCTGCCACCTTTTTTAAACAGAGGCGTTACATTAGCTGCTTTCCAATCCGCTGGTACCTCCCCAGTGTCCAGAGAATTTTGATAGATTATAACGAAAGGGGGAAAGGGGTACTGAGGTGAATGATCAGCCATGATCTTATTGAATGGTGGTGCAGGCTCGAAGGGCCGAATGGCCTACTGCTGCACCTATTTTCTATGTTTCTATGTATCATCTCAATGGGATGGAAGTGGGCAGGTTCTACAACGGGCAGGTGATGCACTCCACCTGATTAATATCCAGGTGCTGACGGTGGGAATTGTCCCCTAATTGCTTCATGTAAAGGACACTCCACATCACGGATGATTGATCCATGCCTCAGGCTAACACTAACCCACAGAAACTGTGCCTTATTTATCAGTGCCTGTTTTAGATATTATTTTTTAAACATGGACTGCAACCTTGCCAGAAATCACAACAAATTTTTTAAAAGCCAAAAAAAAATCTTTCTGCAGATTCTATACTTGCTTCTTTAAGGTGTGATGAAGGAAACATTGTTTGCAATTTAGTTTCCACTGGAGGAAATCAGAGTGACATATTGGCCCAGAAATTGTGGTCGGAAGCTTCCCTCGGGTGGATGCCTCCGACCGCAATAATTTCTACGAAAGTACCTGGTGGCCCCGGAGGTTCGGCGACTTGCGGTCCTGCGGCTCTATGCGAAGGTTAGCGTAGGGGGCCATGTATCCCAGGATGGTACGGATCTCTGGGATCATGTGGGCCAGCCCAACCTATTAGAGTAGGGGGATCCCCATTCATACATGTGAATTCTGTATGCATGAGCTGTTATAAGTATGAATGGGAATACCCTTAAAATCACGCACACACTGAAAATCATTGTATTTTTTTTTTTAAACTCTTACGCTGGTAAAATCAGGCCATACGCGTTTACCAATGTAAGACTTTGAAGGACATTCGCTGGGCAGGAGTAGGACAAGTAGCCTAACTCTCTACCCGTGGAGGCCCTTTCGTTTCGGAGGCGTGCGATCTGTCAAGAAATGTTTTGACCGATCGCAAGTGCCGGGTTTAGGCGCATGCGCCTTGCATACCTAAACCCGGAACTTGCGGGGGCCCCACGAGCACCTGCGCACTTCATATGTGGGCAGCGCGATTTTAGGCCCAAAGAGTGACCTAAAGTGGCTGCTTTGACATTACAAAATAAAGACAGAAAATGATGGAAATGCAGAAAATGATTCCATTGAATATGCTCCAACACATGAACCTATCTCTTCTATTTAGATGGTGACAAACATGTTGTATATTTCCAGCATTTTATATTTATATTTTAGACTTCCAACACTAACATAGATATTTTCTTGTAATCTCTCTTATTTTATATTTTAACTGGTTTCTTCTACTAATTCTGTTTTAAGTGGGAATGAGTTTAACTGTTACAAAAACAATTTCTGGTCAATCTCAATCTCCAATCAAAGAAAGTAGGTTAGAGATGTGCCCATCTATTATTTCATTATTCCTAGCTGTCTTGTCTTTGCCTTTTCTCCTGGATGGCAATAACACTATTCTGCTGTGTTATGCAGCTTAGCACCAGTATTTTACCTGGTTGTCCTTGAACCCTTTCTGTCTGTTTTACTCCAAACATCTATTGATGAAAATGTATCGATGGAAATGTGGAAAAAATAACATGGAAATAAAGAAATCAATTGCATTTATCTAGCACCTTCCATGACCTCCGGATGTACCAAAGTGTTTCACAGAAAATGACTTTTGAAGTGTAGTCACTGTTATAATGTAGGGAAACGTGGTAACCAAATTTCACACAGCAAGCTACCACACACAGAAATGAGATAAATGACGAGATATAAAAACAGAAAATGGCAGAAACATTCAGCAGGTTAGGCAGCATTTATAGAGCAAGAAACAGAGTTAATGGGTTAAACATAACATACATAAGAACATAAGAATTAGGAACAGGAGTAGGCCATCTAGCCCCTCGAGCCTGCTCCACCATTCAACAAGATCATGGCTGATCTGGCCGTGGACTCAGCTCCACTTACCCACCCGCTCCCCATAACCCTTAATTCGCTTATTGGTTAAAAATATATCTATCTGTGATTTGAATATATTCAATGAGCTAGCCTCAACTGCTTCCTTGGGCAGAGAATTGCACAGATTCACAACCCTCTGGGAGAAGAAATTCCTTCTCAACTCGGTTTTAAATTGGCTCCCCCGTATTTTGAGGCTGTGCTCCCTAGTTCTAGTCTCCCCGACCAGTGGAAACAACCTCTCTGCCTCTATCTTGTCTATCCCTTTCATGATTTTAAATGTTTCTATAAGATCACCCCTCATCCTTCTGAACTCCAACGAGTAAAGACCCAGTTTACTCAATCTATCATCATAAGGTAACCCCCTCATCTCCGGAATCAGCCTAGTGAATCGTCTCTGTACCCCCTCCAAAGCAAGTATATCCTTCCTTAAGTAAGGTGACCAAAACTGCACGCAGTACTCTAGGTGCAGCCTCACCAATACCCTGTACAGTTGCAGCAGGACCTCCCTGCTTTTGTACTCTATCCCTCTCGCAATGAAGGCCAACATTCCATTCGCCTTCCTGATTACCTGCTGCACCTGCAAATTAACTTTTTGGGATTCATGCACAGAGACCCCCAGGTCCCTCTGCACCGCAGCATGTTGTAATTTCTCCCCATTCAAATAATATTCCCTTTTACTGTTTTTTTTTCTCCAAGGTGGATGACCTCACATTTTCCGACATTGTATTCCATCTGCCAAACCTTAGCCCATTCGCTTAACCTATCTAAATCTCTTTGCAGCCTCTCTGTGTCCTCTACACAACCCGCTTTCCCACTAATCTTTGTGTCATCTGCAAATTTTGTTGCACTACACTCTGTCCCCTCTTCCAGGTCATCTATGTATATTGTAAACAGTTGTGGTCCCAGCACCGATCCCTGTGGCACACCACTAACCACCGATTTCCAACCCGAAAAGGACCCATTTATCCCGACTCTCTGCTTTCTGTTAGCCAGCCAATTCTTGATCCATGCTAATACATTTCCTCTGACTCCGCGTACCTTTATCTTCTGCAGTAACCTTTTGTGTGGCACCTTATCGAATGCCTTTTGTAAATCTAAATACACCACATCCATCGGTACACCTCTATCCACCATGCTCGTTATATCCTCAAAGAATTCCAGTAAGTTAGTTAAACATGATTTCCCCTTCATGAATCCATGTTGCGTCTGCTTGATTGCACTATTCCTATCTAGATGTCCCACTATTTCTTCCTTAATGATAGCTTCAAGCATTTTTCCCACTACAGATGTTAAACTAACCGGCCTATAGTTACCTGCCTTTTGTCTGCCCACTTTTTTAAACAGAGCCTTCAGTCTGCAAAGCGGGTGGGTTGTGGTCATGTCAGAGACTAAAATGCAAAAAATCTGGAACAGGAACTGAACCCCCCCCCACCCCCCACTTGAACCTGTCCATCTCCGGTTTCAATGAAGGCAGGATGACGGGTGGACGCCCAATTCACTCACGGCATGTGGGTTGCTCATTTAATTATTATAATTATCATTTTAGCAGTGATTTTTAACAACTGGCAGCTAGGCTTCCCGGACCTCGGGAAACTCGCAGCTGAAAGCAGGCAAGAAGGGCTGAATCCATAGGTAAGTGCCTTTACAGCATTGCCTGTGGGCCAGAAGGTGCTTCCTCCAGGCCCAAAAAGCTAACCAGTAAACCAACCCCCCTTCACCAGCCACCCACACAATCTGTCTACTCCCCTCAACTGCAGTCAGACCCCCTGACCACCATCGGACCCCTACCTTCTCTGCAATTGGGAACCCCCGGACCACCATCAGACCCATCCCCCACAATCGGGTGCCCATAGGCTACCATCAGACCTGCGCCCCTCCTCCCCCCCCCATCTGTAATCGGGAACCCAGACCACCATCAGACACCCCTGCAATCCGGATACCCCACAATCTAATTCCCCCAATGTACCCACCTGCTCTGGTAGGCTTCAGCCTTGTGAAGCAGGCTTCCTGTGGGCGGGAACCCCACTTTAAGGAGTCTTGCAGTTAAATTCTGTCAAGTCTGACATAACAGGCGTAAAATGGATACCGACAAGTCCAATATGGTGCACATGGTCATTCCATGCCAGAAGTGTACCACCCACCATGTTCGTAAAGGCTCCTGCCTGTGCAAATCGGGGCCCATCACCTGTTTGAGGCACCCATTTTCAAATGCGTTTGCGACTGAACGCAGCATGCACCACGTATGCTGCAGTCAATGTTCTCAGGCAGTCGGAAGCCAAACCAGTGGTGCTGCCAGACTTCAGGACTTCTCCCTACTTCTGCCAGATGCTCGTGTCCCTCCCAGTGCAGCCAAATTCAAGGACTACCAACCCGCAGAACACCCCCTCCCAGTGCTGGTCAACCTCAGAGCCCCTCACCAGTGATATCATACTGCAGGCCCACATACCCCAGAGATGCCAGACTCCAGAACACTCTGACCAGAGCTGCAAGACCATAATGGAAAGGAAAATTGGGAGAGGTGTATAACAGATGGCCTATCCGATTTCATTCATTGTACTATTACCTAAAGTTAAAATGACCCCCGTGGTATGCAAGTCAGAAGCAAAGCATGGCTTCACCAGAGAGCCTGGACTATCTTGCCAGCGGTCTCGGGGTTAAAGCTGTGTAAGAGTGATTTAACTGTATCCATTTATCAGATTGGGCCATTTTTTTAGCAATCACTGAAGTTAAATAAAGATCTAATGTCAAGCACTTACTCAGATCCTATGTAACCTTGAGGGTTTTTCAATTGCAGAATTCTATAATTCAGTTTTATAAAATTGGTGATAGTTAGTCCCACTGAAGTGAATAGAGACTGGGAACAGAATCGAAGAATAGCGTGGAATTTTCTGGAGCATGGCATCCCTAAAATATTTGTAGTTGCAGCTCTCATTGTTATTTTATTTTAATTATTAACTGGTCTCCCTTAAAAATTGTCTGGAAATGACATGATGTGTATACACAGCAGTAGTAATATATTTTAATTACAAATTTTTAAATAATTTTTAAAATGTAATTTGTATTTTAATAAATTTTGTGAGTAATTTTAAAATAGTTTAAGGATTGTAGAATAACTCACCCAGTCCAGAGCACCCTCAGTATTCAGTAAGTGTTCATTCAGGCTGCAATTTAATAAGATATGCATGCACCTGTCAGACATTGAATTATTCCATTTATATTATGTACATAAATGAGATTAATATAAATAGAATCTTTTTCTTAATGTCCACAATTAACAAAACTTCTCAAGCCCAGTGCGCAGATAATATTTTATTGGCCCAGAAATCCCGGTTTCTCCTTCCTGGACTGGATTCTAGAAAAAAGAAGCGCACTTACCTGAAGCTGCTGCGCCCACGCGAGTTCCCAGTCCTGAGGCCTCCACTGACTGCGCATCGCAGCACGAGCGCGTCAGGACATGCGCAAGGCTGGAGCTGCAGTCACATGGATCTGGGCAGCCAATCAGATAAAGGATGTTCTCATTCATAATAATGGGAACTTTGTAAGTTGGAGTTCCAATTATTATGAATGAGAAACCCCCCCAAACACACAAACATTAATAAAAAATAGAAAAATTACACTACATATTTAACATTAATTTAAATTAAAGTTTTATTTATGTATTTAAAAAATATATTTTTCTGATTTTTTAAAACATTTTTTAAATTATGCTTTAAAATAAATTTAACAGAGTTTTAAAAAATAAAATGTGTTTTTTTAATTGTCTTTTTTATGTTTTAAGTGTGTTTTAAAACACTTATGCCTGTAAAAGTAAGCTATGCGCCTGCTTTTATCAGGCACAACTTTTCAGCACTTCCGCTGGGCAAGATATGGGTAAATACTGCAATCTTGCCCATGCGACTGTCCTAGCTGCCGAGATATGGAAGATCTGGCAAGCTCCAGCTTAACAGATCGGAAAAGCTGCTTTTCAGCGCATGCGCATTGTACGCTTTAAACCGGCTTTTGCAATGCCTTCCCGGGTCCGTCCATCCATCTCTCCGTCCGTCCATCCATCCCTCCGTCCATCCCCCCGTCCATCCCTCCGTCCGTCCATCCCTCCGTCCGTCCATCCATCCGTCCATCCCTCCGTCCATCGATCCATCCCTCTATCCATCCCTCCGTCCGTCCGTCCATCCCTCCATCCATCCGTCCCTCCATCCATCTGTCCGTCCATCCCTCCATCTGTCCATCCCTCCGTCCATCCCTCCATCGATCCCTCCGTCCATCCACCCCTCCGTCCATCCGTCCCTCCGTCCATCCCTCCGTCTGTCCATCCCTCCGTCCATCCGTCC
Organism: Pristiophorus japonicus; assembly: GCF_044704955.1. Lineage (NCBI taxonomy): Eukaryota > Metazoa > Chordata > Chondrichthyes > Pristiophoridae > Pristiophorus > Pristiophorus japonicus. The sequence goes on from NC_091985.1 coordinate 95,168,676, forward strand.
CTCCGTCCATCCCTCCGTCTGTCCATCCCTCCGTCCATCCCTCCGTCCATCCCTCCACCCATCCGTCCATACATCCCTCCGTCCCTCCATCCGTCCATACCTCCGTCCATCCGTCCCTCCGTCAATCCCTCCGTCCATCCGTCCCTCCATCCATCCGATCATCCATCCCTCCGTCCATCTCTCCGTCCATCCATCCTTCCGTCCATCCGTCAGTCCTTCCCTCTGTCCATCCGTCGAGGAGTCTGGAATTTCTGGGCCAATTTTTGTCATTCTTTCTCTGTATTGAGTTGGTGGACAATGGGGATTTCAATTGCTGTGAAACTGGTTCAGGAGGTCCAGATTAGATTTCTGTAGTTGGTTACTTTGGGACAAAGCTGTAAGGCATTAGTCATTATAACACCATTGAGATTAATTTAATCTTCTTTTCATTTAATTAATAACTAAGCCCCTCTGAAACAGCCTTTCAACTCCTCATTTCAGTCAAATATATGGTAAGCCTCCACATCATATTCTTGACAGTACTTTATTAACAAATTGCCTCTGCTCATTACATAAAAAAATCACTTAATAAAAGCTATCAAATGCAATGACAATCCCCTGTTTTTCAATTGAATGCTATTACTGTTTAATATCTTTGACCTATCACTAGTGCTCAGTAAATTAATAGCTGCACAGTTCCCCCGCTACACTTTATTAACATCCTCAGCACCAGGTTGACAGAAAGTTCATTGCAAATCTTGGTCTTTATTAATATTATAATCATCATATCAATAGCATCGCAACAAAACGTCACACTGCTTTACCTTTCATTTTCTGACACTGTGAAATATATAATTTAAGGAATAAATATCGTACTTCAGCCCAAAGCTGTATTAGTCTGAAATTTTCCTTGGTTTACTACAAAGAAAAGCTTGCCATAACAGCAACTTTTCTTGTATATAATGCCTTTATTGTAGAAAAACATCTCAAAATCCTTCACAGAGGTATAATCAACTCAGACGCTAAAGTTTGAACATTTGGCTTCAACCTGAGAGAGTGGCCAGGGAGGGAGATAGAGCTGGCATCAAGGTACGGAACTTTTAGCCCGGGCTAAAGACGATGGCATCGGTCTTCCTAATGTCTGACAACACACAGACAGTGGAGGGGCCGAGGGTAGGGGAGGAAACATAGAGCTGAGTCTTGTCAGCATATATGTGGAAGCTGACCCCATGTCTGTGATTGGTGTCACCAAGGTGCAGCATGTGAATGAAGAAGAGGTGGGAGGTAATGATAGAGAGAGAGAGAGAGAGACTCTGAATGTAATGCTGCAGGGGCAACATACCAAAACACTGTACTTGTATTGTCTATTTATCCTTTTGGAATAATTATAAGCCAACCCAATAGACTAATTGATAAAATATTAAGAATTTCTTCATGCTTGTATTCTCATAGAAAAAGAAGGTTCAGATTACAATAGAGTATTGCGTCCAGTTCTGGTCACCACATTTTAGGAAGGATATGAAGGTCCTTGAAAGGAGATTTATCAGAATGGTTCCAGAGAGGAGGAATGTTAGCTGCAAGGTTAGGTTGGAGAAGCTGGGATCGTTCGCATTGGAGCAAAGGAGATTGAGGGAAGATTTGGTCGAGGTGTCCAAGAAACTGGTTTAGATAAGGTAGACAGAGAAAGGCTGTTCCCATTAGTTGATGGTACAAGGACTAGGGGGCACAGATTTAAGAATTTGGGCAAGAGATATCGGGGGGATGTGAGGAAGAACTTTTTTAACTAGCGCGTGGTAATGACCTGGAACTGGCTGCCTACGAAGGTGGATGAAGCGGCGATGATCAATGATTTCAAAAGGAAATTGGATAGGCACTTGAGGGAAATAAGCTTGCAGGGCTAGGGGATAGAGCAGGGGAATGGGACTGACTGGTTTGCTCTACAGAGAGCTGGCATGGACTCGATGGACTGAATGGCCTCCATCTGTGATGTAATGACTCTACGGGATGGATTTTCAGCTTTTTGTACCTTGTTTGCGCCCCGGCTGTGTCTGGGCGTAATGCCGGGCATCCAGGATTTACCGTCCGGTCTGGTTAGTGCTGGTGACAAAGCTTACTGCCCCACCGTCCATTTTTAGTGTGATGATGACATCAATCGTGCAACGCTGCACTAGCACCCTGGATGGAACTTTTGGCCTTAATGCCTCATTTAACGACCGCTTCAGGAAATGGCTAAAAAAAAAACAGGCGGTCCCAGGGTGCAGCAGGTGGTATTGGCGGCATATTTAAACAGAGGATCTTATATCGCAGTGTCAGTGACTGCTACAATTACACACAGCGCGCTGCTTGAGGCTCCGAGTTGCAAACGGACATTTTATTTGCCACGACAGTTTCCTTACAAGGTCAGTGAGAGATTTGAATGGGAGCAATACTAGTTTGTCAGCGTATCATGCTGGTTGTGATTTGGCAGGCAGCTTCAAGCTGGAAGAAGGGTTCTCGGTCATGTCCGGCCATAGATTAGAAGAGGTGACAGACGTCTGGGGAGGAGGCCTTCCACACCATAGGCTTACAGGGAACATCACTCATACCTCCAACTCTCTGAGGTGCTATGCGTTAGAAGGCTGCGGTTCCGAAAGGAAGTGCTGACAGAGATATGCCAGCCCCTACAAGCAGATCTACAGGCTTCCGGCGCCAACAGAAGTGCGCTGCCCGTAGAAGTGAAGGTGACTGTGGCGATGGCCTTCTATGCCTCCAGCTCCTCCCAGGCAGCAGCAGGGGACATATGCAGCATCTCTCAATACGCTGATAATAGCTGCATTCGCCAGGTTACAAGGGCTTTGTACGCCCGTAGAATGGACTTCATAAAGTTCCCAATTAGTAGGGACAGACAGAATAAGAGGGCTTTAAGGTTTGGAAGAATTGCAGGCTTCCTGAATGTTATACTTATTGTGTTCCTAACACAGATGAGACTGCACACAGGGAAGTTAAAGTAACAGTGACCTCAGTCTTTATTAAGACACTCCAGAGTGAGGAACAGGCCTTAGAGTCCGGCTTATATACAGTGCTCCCAAGGGATGCTGGGATCCCTTGGGATTTCAGGGGATGCACTCCCTGGTGACGGATGCTTTACAGATACACAACATCACTCCTCCCCAAAGTCAAAGTGAAAACTATTTACAAGGTGAGGCAGTCGGGAGCCTTTCTTTCCCTGGTGGACCACCTCGGTACAAATGTCTGTTCTGGTGTGTTGGCTGTTCCCTCGCTGGGCTGGCGTGTTGTTGGCCCTGCAGGGCTGCTGGGTGAGCCTGGCCTTGCTGGGCTGTTGGGCGTGGTGGGTTCAATTCCCTGGTCCGGGTGGTGTTGTTGATCCTTTGGTTGTGTGTTGTGGGCTCGAAAAAGGTGGTGTCTGCTGTGGGTTATTCAGGGCAGTCTGTGAACCGCAGCCTCATTTGGTCCAGGTGCTTTCTGCAAATTTGTCCATTGTCTAGTTTGACTACAAACACCCTACTCCCTTCTTTAGCTATCACCGTGCCCGCGATCCACTTGGGACCATGTCCATAGTTTAGCACATACACAGGGTCATTCAGATCAATTTCCCGTGACACAGTGGCGTGACCATCGTTTACATTTTGTTGCTGCTGCCTGCTTTCTACCTGATCATGCAGGTTGGGGTGAACCAGCGAGAGTCTGGTTTTAAGTATCCTTTTCATGAGTAGCTCAGCCAGGGACACCCCTGTGAGAGAGTGGGGTCTCGTGCGGTAGCTGAGCAGTACTCTGGACAGGCGGGTTTGGAGTGAGCCTTCTGTGACTCGTTTAAGGCTCTGTTTGATGGTTTGTACTGCCTGCTCTGCTTGCCCATTGGAGGCTGGTTTAAACGGGGCCGAGGTGACATGTTTGATCCCATTGTGGGTCATGAATTCTTTAAATTCGGCACTGGTGAAACATGGCCCGTTGTCACTGACCAGTATGTCAGGCAGTCTGTGGGTGGCAAACATGGCCCTCAGGCTTTCAATGGTGGCGGTGGCGGTGCTTCCAGACATTATTTCACATTCAATCCATTTTGAAAAAGCATCCACCACCACCAGGAACATTTTACTGAGAAACGGGCCCGCATAGCTGACATGGATCCTTGACCGGGGTCTGGAGGGCCAGGACCACAAACTTAGTGGTGCATCTCTGGGCGCGTTGCTCAGCTGAGCACACACGCTGCATTGCTGTACACAGGACTCTAAGTCAGAGTCGATACTGGGCCACCACACGTGAGATCTGACTATCGCTTTCATCATTATTATACCCGGGTGTGTGCTGTGGAGATCCGAGCTTTTTGGGTAGCACTACGCAGTTACCCCACAACAGGCAGTCTGCCTGAATGGACAGCTCGTCCTTTCGCCGATGGAAAGGCTTGATTAGCTCTTGCATTTAAACAGGGATGCTGGCCCAGCTCCCATGCAGTACACAGTTTTTTACTAGGGACAGCAGAGGATCTTGGCTGGTCCAAGTTCTAATCAGGCGGGCCGTGACAGGTGATTTATCATTTTCAAACACTTCCATGACCATCAACAAGTCTGCGGGCTGTGCCATTTCCACCCCCGTGGTGGGCAATGGTAGCCGACTGAGAGCATCCGCATAGTTCTCGGTGACTGGCCTGTGGCGGATGGTATAGTTATGTGCTGATAGTGTGAGTGCCCATCTTTGTATGCAGGCTGAGGCATTCATATTTATCCCCTTGTTTTCAGCGAACAGGGATATGAGGGGCTTGTGATCGGTTTCCAGCTCAAATTTGAGGCCAAACAGGTACTGATGCATTTTCTTTAACCTGAACACAAACGCTAATGTCTCTTTCTCAATCATGCAGTAGGCCCTCTTGGCCTTAGACAAGCTCCTGGAGGCAAAGGCAACAGGTTGCAACTTCCCCGCAATGTTAGCTTGTTGTAATACACACCCGACTCCGTATGACGATGCATCACATGTCAGCACAAGTCTTTTACATGGGTTATACAATACAAGCAGCTAGTTGGAGCTTAAAATGTTTCTGGCTTTCTCAAAAGCAATTACTTGTTTTTTTCCCCCATACCCAATTCTCACCTTTACGCAATAACACATGTAGGGGCTCTAAGAGGATGCTTAACCCTGGTAGGAAGTTACCAAAATAGTTGAGGAGTCCCAGGAATGACCGCAGCTCCATGACGTTCTGTGGCCTGGGCGCATTCCTGATAGCCTCTGTCTTGGCGTCTGTGGGCCGAATGCCGTCCATCGCGATCTTTCTCCCCAAACACTCCACTTCTGTTACCGTGAAGACCAATTCGACCTCTTCAGCCGCAGCCCTACACGATCCAGTCGCTGGAGGACCTCCTCCAGGTTTTGTAGGTGCTCGACGGTGTCCCGACCAGTGATCAATATGTTGTCCTGAAAAACCACCGTGTGTGGTACTGACTTGAGTAGGCTTTCCATGTTTCTCTGGAAGGTCGCTGCAGCCGACCGAATTCCAAATGGGCAGCTGTTGTAGATGAACAGTCCCTTGTGCATGTTGATGCAGGTGAGGCCCTTCGAAGACTCCTCCAGCTCCTGCATCATGTAGGCCAAAGTCAGGTCGAGCTTGGTGAACGTCTTGCCTCCTGCCAGCGTCGCAAATAGGTCATCTGCCTTAGGTCGTGGGTATTGGTCCTGTAGCGAGAAACGATTAATAGTTACTTTATAATCGCCACAAATCCTGACCGTGCCATCACTTTTGAGTACTGGAACAATCGGGCTGGCCCACTCGCTGAATTCCACTGCGGAGCTTATGCCCTCGCGTTGCAGCCTGTCCAGCTTGATTTCCACTCTCTCCCTCATCATTTGAGGTACCACTCGCACCTTGTCATGCCTCTGGGACCAAGTGGATTCGTACCTTCACCCTGGAAAAGTTTCCAATGCCTGGCTCAAAAAGGGAAGGAAATTTGTTAAGAACCTGGGTACTTGAGGCCTCATCGACATATGATAGCGCTCAGATGTCATCCCAGTTCCAGCGGATTTTGCCCAGCCAGCTCCTTCCAAGCAGTGTGGGGCCATCGCCCAGGACAATCCAGAGTGACAGTTCGTGCACCGTGCCCTCGTAGGTGATCTTGACCATGGCGCTGCCCAGGACAGTGATGAGCTCTTTGGTGTACGTTCTCAGTTTCGTGTGGATGGGGCTCAGGGCTGGTCTGAGTGCCTTGTTGCATCACAGTCTCTCAAACATCTTTTTACTCATGATGGATTGGCTAGCGCCAGTGTCCAGTTCCATGGCTATGGGTAAGCCTTTCAATTTTACGTTTAGCATTATAGGTGGACATTTCATCAAAAATGTGTGCATCCCGTGTATTTCAGCATCTGCCTCCTCTCTCTGAGGCTCAAAATTGCTTTGATCCACCATGGACTGATCTTCCTCTGCCACTGGTGGTTAGCAGGTTTTGCCGAGCTTGCAGCTCGTGTGCAAGCTCATTGGAGGTGCGCCATTGTTCCACAGCTCTTGCAAATATACCCTTTGAAGCGGCATGAATAGGCTGAATAGAAGCCTCCACAACGCCAACAAGGTGTGAATTGCCTTGCATTCATCCTTTTTTGTGGACTCTGAGTCATCTGGGTCAGCTGAGGCCTGCTGGCAATTGCAGACTCATGGTTTCTGCACTGTACATTTCTGCTCGCAAACACAGTTCCAGTTAATTTATGAACATTGCTAGCACTTGTGTGCTAAGAGATTTGTTTGGTGTTATCACTGGTGGACATAAATGCCTGTGCTATCACAATGGCCTTACTGAGGGCCAGTCCCTTTTTGAGCCAGTCAAAAGTTTTTGTAGGATGGTCTCGTCGCCAATGTTCAGTACAAAAAAGTCTCTGAGCATTTGCTCCAGGTAGCCATCAAACTCACATTGTCCTGCAAGTCGCCTTAGCTCGGCGACGTAGCTCGTCACTTCCTGACCTTCAGATCGCTGGCACATGTAAAACCGATACCTCGCCATCAGCACGCTCTCCCTCGGGTTAAGATGCTCCAAAACCAGTGTACACAGCTCCTCATATGACTTATCTGTTGGTTTCACCAGAGCCAGATGATTCTTCATGAGGCTGTAGGTCGGTGCCCCGCAGACCGTGAGGAGGACCGCTCTCCTTTTTGCAGCGCTTCTTTCTCCGTCCAGCTCGTTGGCTACAAAGTATTGGTCTAGCCGTTTGACATAGGCTTCCCAGTCCTCACCCTCCGAGAACGTCTCCAGGATGCCCACAGTTTGCTGCATCTTTGCGTTGTACTCGTATACTCGTCGGCAGTTATTGTGTTCCTAACACAGATGAGGCTGCACACAGGGAGGTTAAAGTAACAGTGACCTCAGTCTTTATTAAGACACTCCAGAGTGAGGAACAGGCCTTAGAGGCCGGCTTATATACAGTGCTCCCAAGGGATGCTGGGATCCCTTGGGACTTCAGGGGATGCGCTCCCTGGTGGCGGAACATTGGAGTGCATGCTTTACAGATACACAACATAGTAAATGGTCAGACCGAGTACTGTGTGCAATGAGCAAGTGTGACCTTAGCTCCTTTATTGTAGTTCCAGAGTGCCAGTACCTCGTGGGTGGCCTGCATACATACTATACTCCCAAAGGATGCTGGGATCCCTTGGGACTCCAACAGGTAGGCTCTCTGGTGAACAGGCGTGATGCAGGTTGCAAGGTTACAAGGGCTTTAATACTAACATCACTCCCTCGTGAAGTCAACAATACACTTATTTACAAGGTGAGACGATCTGGGGCTTTGCGCTCCCTTGTCGATTGTCTCAGTACAAATGTTGGTGTGGTTGGGTTGGTCAGTTCTTCATTGGGCTGCTGGGCAGCCGGGCTGCTGGGATGATGAATTCTGTTTCTTGGTCAACTGTGATGTCAGTTGCCACTTGTGTGTGTGTGTGTGTGTGTGTGTGTGTGTGTGTTGGAAGGTCAAAGTTGGTGGTGTCCTCTTCAGGTTGTACATAGCTGTTGGTGAACCGCAGTTTAATTTGGTCCAAGTGTTTTCTGTGCGTTTATCCATTGGTCAGTTTGACCTGAAACACCCTACTCCCCCCTTTGGCTGTGACTGTGCCAGCGAGCCATTTGGGACCATGTCCATAATTGAGCACAAACACAAGATCATTGATCTCAATATCGCGTGACAAGTTTGCGCGGTCATGGTGCACACTCTGTTGATGTCGCTTGTTGTCCACGTGATCATGTAGATCAGCGTGGACCAGAGAGAGCCTTGTTTTAAGTGCCCTTTTCATGAGCAGCTTGGCTGGGGAAATTCCTGTGAGTGAATGGGGTCTGGTGCGGTAGCTGAGCAGTACTCGGGACAACCGGATCTGCAGGGAGCCTTCTGACACGCGTTTCAAGCTTTGCTTGATGGTCTGAACTTCCCGTTCTGCCTGGCCGTTGGATATGGGCTTGAACAGCGCAGATGTGACATGTTTGATCCTGTTGCGGGTCATGAACTCTTTGAATTCGGCACTTGTGAAGCACGGCCCATTGTCGCTGACTAGGGCGTCGGGCAGGCCGTGCGTGGCAAACATAGCTCTTTGACTTTGAATGGTGGCCGTGGATGTGCTTCCAGAGATTATTGCACATTCAGTCCACTTTGAGTAAGCATCCACGACAACCAAAAACATTTTGCCTAGGAATGGGCCTGCATAGCCCGCATGGATCCTCGACCACGGTTTGGATGGCCAGGACCATAAACTTAGCAGTGCCTCTCTGGGCGCATTGCCCAACTGAGAGCAAGCGCTGCACTGATGTACACATGACTCTAAATTTGAGTCGATACCTGGCCACCACACATGGGATCTGGCTATGGCTTTCATCATTACGATGCCTGGGTGGATGCTGTGCAGTTCCCCAATTGTTGGGCAAGACCACACGATTGCCCCACAAGGAACAGTCCGCCTGCAGGGACAGCTCATTTTTGTGTAGGTGGAATGGCTTAATCGCTACCTGCATCTCCACTGGGACACTGGACCAGCTCCCACAGAGGACATAATTTTTTATCAGGGACGGTAACGGATCCTGGCTGGTCCAGGTCCTGATCTGGCGGGCCGCAACGGGGGATTTCTCATTCTCAAATGCCTCCATGACCATAAGCAAGTCCGCTGGCTGTGCCATTTCCACCCCGGTGGTGGGTAGTGGTAGCTGACTGAGAGCATCTGCGCAGTTCTCTGTGCCCGGTCTGTGGCAAATTACATAGTTGTATGCTGACAGCGTGAGCGCCCATCTTTCATTTTTGGATGCAGGCAGAGGCATTGGTATTGATCTCTTTGCTCTCCAAGAATAGCAATATGAGCGGCTTGTGGTCAGTTTCAAGTTCAAACTTGAGGCCAAACAAGTACTGGTGCATTTTTTTTACCCCGTAAACGCACGCCAGAGCCTCTTTTTCAACCATGCTGTAGGCTCTTTCGGCCTTGGACAAGCTCCTGGATGCATACGCAACTGGTTGCAAAATTCCTGTTCATTAACCTGTTGTAACACACACCCGACCCCTTATGACGACGCATCGCAAACTAACACTAGTCATTTACATGGGTTATACAGGACAAGCAGTTTGTTAGAACACAGTAAATATCTGGCTTTCTTAAAGGCAGCCTCTTGTAAATACCCCCAAACCCTTGCGCAGTAGCGCATGTAGGGGTTCTAACAGGGTGCTTAACCCAGGTAGGAAATTACCGAAGTAGTTAAGGAGTCCCAGAAACTACCACAGCTCCGTCATGTTCCGCGGTCACGGCGCATTCTTGATGGCCTCCGTCTTGGCGTTATTGGGTCTGATGCCGTCTGCTGCGATCCTTCTTCCTAAGAATTCGACGTCTTGTGCCAGGAAAACACACTTCGAGCGTTTCAACCTGAGCCCCAAGCGATCCAACCAACTAAGAACCTTCTCCAGGTTCTTCAAGTGCTCATGATGTCCCGACGTGTAACCAATATGTCGTCCTGGAAGACCACTGTACAAGGAACTGACTTTAGCAGGCTTTCCATGTTCTGCTGGAAGATCGCTGCAGCCGACCGAATCCCGAACGGGCACCGGTTGTAAATAAACAGACCTTTGTACGTGTTGATGCAGCTGAGGCCTTTCGAAGATCCCTCCAGCTCCTGCGTCATGTAGGCCGAGGTCAGGTCCAGCTTGGTGAATATCTTACCTACAGCCAGGGTCGCAAATAGGTCGTCTACCTTGGGTAGCGGGTACTGGTCCTGCAGCGAAAAATGGTTAATCGTTACTTTATAATCATCGCAAATTCTAACTGTACCATCCTCCTGGAATACTGGAACAATCGGACTGGCCAAGTCGTTGAACTCCACCGGCGCGATGTTGCCTTCATGTTTCAGCCTGTCCAGCTCGATTTCCACTTTTTCACGCATCATGTACAGTACCGCCCGAGCCTTGTGGTGGATGGGTCACGTACCGGGAATCAAATGGATCTGCACTTTCGCCCCTGAGAAACTTCCAATGCCTGACTCAAATAACGAAGGGAATTTGCTTAGAACCTGCTTGAATGCGGTGTCGTCAACTGACGAGAGCGCTCGGATGTCATCCCAGTTCCAGCGGATTTTCCCCAGCCAGCTTCTGCCAAACAACGTGGGGCCATCCCCCGGCACAATCCAGAGCGGGAGTTCATGTATTGCTCCAGCATAGGAGACTTTGACTTCAGCATTGCCAATTACAGGGATTAGTTCTTTTGTATAAGTCCTTAGTTTGGTGTGAATGGGGCTGAGCTTGGGCCTGTGTGCCTTCTTCCCCCACAGCCTGTCGAAGGCCGTTTCACTCATTGTGGACTGACTTGCTCCAGTGTCCAACTCCATAGACACTGGAATACTGTTCAGTTCAACTTTCAACATTATTGGTGGGCATTGCGTCGTGAACGTGTGTAACCCGTATACCTCTGCCTCCTCCGTACGAGTTTCCAATTCCGTCTGATCCACTGTGGACCGATCTTCCTCTGTAATGTGGTGGTTTTCAGGGTTTACAGGGTTTGCAGCTCGCCTGCACATTCGTTGGAGGTGTCCCATGGTAGAAAGGTAAAAAGCAAGAGTGGAAGGCCGAGTAAACAAAGGCAAGAAACAAAAAAGGCCACACTACATCATAATTCTAAAAGGACAAAGGGTGTTAAAAAAACAAGCCTAAAGGCTTTGTGTCTTAATGCAAGGAGTAGCCGTAATAAGGTGGATAAATTAACTGTGCAAATAGATGTTAACAGATATGATGTGATTGGGATTACAGAGACATGGCTCCAGGATGATCAGGGCTGGGAACTCAACATCCAAAGGTATTCAACATTCAGGAAGGATAGAATAAAAGGAAAAGGAGACGGGGTAGCATTGCTGGTTAAAGAAGAGATTAATACAACAGTTAGGAAGGACATTAGCTTGGATGATGTGGAATCTATATAGATAGAGCTGCAGAACACCAAAGGGCAAAAAACATTAGTGGGAGTTGTGTACAGACCTCCAAACAGTAGAGTAGTGATGCTGGGGAGGGCATCAAACAGGAAATTAGGGGTGCATGCAGCAGTTATCATGGGTGACTTTAATATGCATATAGATTGGGCTAACCAAACGGGAAGCAATACGGTGGAGGAGGATTTCCTGGAGTGCATAAGGGATGGTTTTCTAGACCAATATGTCGAGGAACCAACTAGGGGGGAGGCCATCTTAGACTGGATGTTGTGTAATGAGAGAGGTTTAATTAGCAATCTCGTTGTGCGAGGCCCCTTGGGGAAGAGTGACCATAATATGGTGGAATTCTACATTAGGATGGAGAATGAAACAGTTAATTCAGAGACCATGGTCCAGAACTCAAAGAAGGGTAACTTTGAAGGTATGAGGCGTGAATTGGCTAGGATAGATTGGCAAATGATACTTAAGGGGCTGACATTGGATGGGCAATGGCAGACATTTAGAGACCGCATGGATGAACTACAACAATTATACATCCCTGTCTGGCATAAAAATAATAAAGGGAAGGTGGCTCAACCATGCTATCAAGGGAAATCAGGGATAGTATTAAAGCCAAGGAAGTGGCATACAAATTGGCCAGAAATAGCAGCGAAACCGAGGACTGGGAGAAATTTAGAACTCAGCAGAGGAGGACAAAGAGTTTGATTAGGGCAGGGAAAATAGAGTACGAGAGGAAGCTTGCAGGGAGCATTAAAATGGACTGCAAAAGCTTCTATAGATATGTAAAGAGAAAAAGGTTAGTAAAGACAAATGTAGGTCCACTGCAGTCAGAATCAGGGGAAGTCATAACGGGGAACAAAGAAATGGCAGACCAATTGAACAAGTACTTTGGTTCGGTATTCACTAAGGAGGACACAACAACCTTCCGGATATAAAAGGGGTCAGAGGGTCTAGTAAGAAGGAGGAACTGAGGGAAATCCTTATTAGTCAGGAAATTGTGTTGGGGAAATTGATGGGCTTGAAGGCCTATAAATCCCCAGGGCCTGAAGGGCTGCATCCCAGAGTACTTGAAGAGGTGGCCTTGGAAATAGCGGATGCATTGACAGTCATTTTCCAACATTCCATAGACTCTGGATCAGTTCCTATGGAGTGGAGGGTAGCTAATGTAACCCCACTTTTTAAAAAAGGAGGGAGAGAGAAAACAAGGAATTATAGACCGGTCAGCCTGACATCGGTAGTGGGTAAAATGATGGAATCAATTATTAAGGATGTCATAGCAGCGCATTTGGAAAGAGGTGACATGATAGGTCCAAGTCAGCATGGATTTGTGAAAGGGAAATCATGCTTGACAAATCTTCTGGAATTTTTTGAGGATGTTTCCAGTAGAGTGGACAAGGGAGAACCAGTTGATGTGGTATATTTGGACTTTCAGAAGGCTTTCGACCAGGTCCCACACAAGAGATTAATGTGCAAAGTTAAAGCACATGGGATTGGGAGTAGTGTGCTGACATGGATTGAGAACTGGTTGGCAGACAGGAAGCAAAGAGTAGGAGTAAATGGGTACTTTTCAGAATGGCAGGCAGTGACTAGGGGGTACCGCAAGGTTCTGTGCTGGGGCCCCAGCTGTTTACATTGTACATTAATGATTTAGACAAGGGGAGTAAATGTAGTATCTCCAAATTTGCGGATGACACTAAGTTGGGTGGCAGTGTGAGCTGCGAGGAGGATGCTATGAGGCTGCAGAGTGACTTGGATAGGTTAGGTGAGTGGGAAAATGCATGGCAGATGAAGTATAATGTGGATAAATGTGAGGTTATCCACTTTGGTGGTAAAAACAGAGAGACAGACTATTATCTGAATGGTGACAGATTAGGAAAAGGGGAGGTGCAACAAAACTTGGGTGTCATGGTACATCAGTCATTGAAGGTTGGCATGTAGGTACAGCAGGCGGTTAAGAAAGCAAATGGCATGTTGGCCTTCATAGCGAGGGGATTTGAGTACAGGGGCAGGGAGGTGTTACTACAGTTGTATAGGGCCTTGATGAGGCCACACCTGGAGTATTGTGTACAGTTTTGGTCTCCTAACTTGAGGAAGGACATTCTTGCTATTGAGGGAGTGCAGCGAAGGTTCACCAGACTGATTCCTGGGATGGCGGGACTGACATATCAAGAAAGACTGGATCAACTGGGCTTGTATTCACTGGAGTTCAGAAGAATGAGAGGGGATCTCATAGAAACGTTTAAAATTCTGACGGGTTTAGACAGGTTAGATGCAGGAAAAATGTTCCCAATGTTGGGGAAGTCCAGAACCAGTGGTCACAGTCTAAGGATAAGGGGTAAGCCATTTAGGACCGAGATGAGGAGAAATTTCTTCACCCAGAGAGTGGTGAACCTGTGGAATTCTCTACCACAGAAAGTTGTTGAGGCCAATTCACTAAATATATTCAAAAAGGAGTTAGATGTAGTCCTTACTACTAAGGGGAATCAAGGGGTATGGCAAGAAAGCAGGAATGGGGTACTGAAGTTGCATGTTTAGCCATGAACTCATTGAATGGCGGTGCAGGCTCGAAGGGCCGAATGGCCTACTCCTGCACCTATTTTCTATGTTTCTATGTTTTGCAGCCATTGCACGCATAGTGCTTAAAGTGGCATTGATGGGGCTGATGATCACACCCACAGCGCCAACAGGGTGTTAACTGCCTCGCATTAACAGATGATGGCAGACTCTGGGTCAGTTGAGGTCGGGCCACAGCTGCCTGCGTGTACGTTCTGCCATGTACATTTCTGCTGAAAACCGACGTTACTTTATACACAATACTGGCCGAAACTTCTTTGTTCTGCAAAATCTGCTTGGTGTTGTCGCTGGTGGACATAAATGCCTGGGCTATCGTTATGGCTTTTCTCAGATTCGGAGTTTCTACAGTCAACAGTTTGCGAAGGATTGTCTCATGTCCGATGCCCAGTACAAAAAAGTCTCTGAGCATTTGTTCTAGGAATCCCTCAAACTCACAATGTTCTGCAAGGCGCCTTAGTTCGGCGACGTAGCTCACCACATCCTGACCCTCCGATCGTTGACACGTGTCGAACCGATATCTCACCATCAAAACACTTTCCTTAGGATTTAGGGGCTGCCAGACCACCGCACACAGTTCTTTGTAGGATTTCTCTGTTGGTCTAACCGGGGCCAGGAGATTCTTCATGAAGCCATAGGTTGTGGACCCACAGACAGTTAGGAGAATCGCCCCACGTTTGGTCGCATTCTTGTCCCCTTCCAGCTCGTTGGCTACGAAGTATTGGTCGAGTCTCTCCACGACAGCCTCCCAATCCTCCCCCTCTGAAAACTTCTCCAGGATGCCGACTGTTCTTTGCATTTTCGCATGGTTCGTTACCTCGTCGCCAATTGTTATACTCATAATAAATGATCAGACCGAGTATTATGTGTAATGAGCAACTGTGACCTTAGATCATTTATTGCAGTTCCAGAGTGCCGGTATCTCGTTGGTGGCCTGCTTATATAATGTACTCGTAAGGGATGCTGGGATCCCTTGGTACTCCAACAGGTAGGCCCTCTGGTGGACAGGTGTGATGTAGGTTACAAGGTTACAAGGGGTTAAATATATAACACCGAAGGTTTAAGGAGCCATCGACTGCACACATGTCGTCTTGCGAGCACCATTACATAACGCAGAGGTATTCAGAAACCGTAATGGAAACCACTCCCTAAACGTGCAACTGGTATGTGACCACACGCAACGCATGCAAGCTATCCTGGGAGTGCATATAATGCTTTCATCTTGCGTGAAAGCAGTGTATCACAAATGTTTCAGCGACAAAGAGAAGGGCACGGCTGGCTGATCGGAGGCAAAGGATACGACCTAGCCACCTGGCTCATGACCCCCCAGCCCCCCTCCCCCGGAACCCCACCACAGAAGCCGAGCAGTGCTACAATGGGAGCCATGCAGCCACCTGCAACATCATCAAACAGACAATTGGCGTACCCAGGCAGTGCTTCCACTGCCTGGACCGCTCTGGAGGCAGCCTTCAATAATCTCCTCAACAGGTCTCCTAATTCATTGTGGTGTGCTGCATGCTGCACAACTTAGCCATTATGAGGGGCCAGGCATTGCCAGTGGGTATTGCAGGCCCACCTCAGGAGGAGGAGGACGATGATGAAGACGAGCTTAGCGAGGAACCGATTGCAGAGGTACCACATCTACGGGGGAAGCAGTCTGGAGATGCTGCCGTAGCGAGAGCTGACGTCGCCAGCTGATAATTGACCGGTTTGCTTGAATGAGGAAGGTGGGGATGCTGCTAAGACTCGTGACACTGCCACCATAAAGGATCATCTACACTGAATTCTGGAATGAGACATGACACCAATGGCAACGGTCAAAGAAACATTTTTATAAAATAAACAATGCCCCCTCCCCCCAACAATCCCAAATTATACAATGAAACTAAACCAAACTAAACAATAAACTGCGTTCTGCAGCAAGTCGTTCCAAAAGAAGTACATTGTTAAGAGACAACTATTTACACGTCCACTCATTGTTAACTATGCATCAGCACAAGCTTTTGCCACCCCTTAATGGCTCTTTGACAGACGTTTCCCACGCCTCCTTCCCTTTATACCCCTCCTACACCCGCTGCTGCTCCTCAATGAGGCCTCAGTGCCTACAGCAAGGCTGCTAGAGGGCTGCTGTGTTAGGGGGCAGACAGTGTATGAGGACATCCTGGACCAGCTCTTGGCCTGGAAGGTCCGGCTACAGACTGCTGCACCTCATCATTGGTGGAAGCAGTCACTGGTGACTGGAGTGTGCATTGTGTACGGTGCATTGTTGGCAAATCAGTGGTGGGAGCCTGAATTCTGTCATCCTGAGGAAGGACAGCACCATCCATTTCCTAGGAGCCACTGAAGCTCCAACGGGGCTGGGCCTCAGCATCCGGAGCATGATGTGTCTCCACAACTTGCTGGCCTGCTTCGGCACTGTCCCTTTCCCGTTGGACAGTGGGGAACACAGAGTAGATGGCACCAGTCATCGCCCACATCACATCACCAAGCTACAGCGCTCAAGGCTCAAGGGCACCTGCCCACACTCTGGAACACCACTGTCATTGCTGGAGGCCACCCCCAGCCTCTCTGCATGTGTAACAATGGCCTCACTGGAGACCTGATTTGCACCGACAATGCGTGCCGCTGCCTCCACAACAGTCACAGAAAGCTTGTCGATACTCTCTGAGATCTGACCCAATGCAGCCATGAGCTCATGGTGCATGCCTGTGTTTTCCCTGGACATTTCCACCAAGTCCAGTTCCATGTGTGCCTGTAGTTGTGCAGACCTACTTTGCTGACTCACCCTCCGGAGTGCAGGCCTGCGAGATGCCCCTCTCGCTTTGCATTGTTGTAGGCGACTGGGGCCAGGAGCCTCCGAAAACAAAACTTGTCATCGGCCCCAGATGTTGTGTCTTGAGTCGGGGCAACTGGTGGGCTCTGCGGCTCAGTCAGCTGAGTTGTCTCAGCAGCCTCGTC
Source organism: Pristiophorus japonicus (assembly GCF_044704955.1). Classification (NCBI taxonomy): domain Eukaryota; kingdom Metazoa; phylum Chordata; class Chondrichthyes; family Pristiophoridae; genus Pristiophorus; species Pristiophorus japonicus. The sequence goes on from NC_091985.1 coordinate 95,185,589, forward strand.
ATCACCGCCATGGCCAGATGTTGATGCGTCACAGCAAGGCTGGTGAGATTGGAGCTGCTCTTCTGCTAGTGCAAAAAAACATACGTGTGGTTAGCAGCAGGGGAGGGGGCAGGGTAACGTGAGGAAGGTGGCATTGCACATGTTCATTTGAAGGTCCGCCGCCACTTCATTATACGTCTCAATGCAGTCTCTTCAGTCGCGCAATCTATTTACATACTCTCGCTACCCAAAAGGGGCTCAGCCCGGCAACTGTCCATGCTGGTGCTCCTATAAGTGCCGACATCCATTCCTCAACATCAGTGAGTGGCAGAATTTGAGGTGGGCCCCCACCTGTGCGCAGCTGCTCCCTCCTGTTGTAAGAGTTCTTCGATTGCAAAGAGAAAAATATTAGGGGTTCAGAAAGGGTTCCTCTCCTGTGGTGTCACACATGCCTAACATACTTCATTAGGTGAGACTGTATGGATGTTCTAATGACTTCACTTCAATCTATGTGGATGTTGCATTAGCTTTGTGAGCGATTGTTAGGAGGTTAGAGGTATGTAACATAGCGGCTGCGGGTGATCTTTATGAAACCCATAGCAGCAGTGGGAGTGTATTGTGAGGACAGTTTTCAATGATTAAGGATCTAGTTTATGTGCATCGATCATTCGGAGGCAATGGATAGATAAGTCATCCTTTATCTTTCTTAAGCATTGTGAAACTCACCCCACAGACTGCAAGACTTTTAAGAGGGACCATGTGGTGTTCCTGCATCTTACTACAAACTCACACGAGGCATGTACTGCAGCACAGTCACTACGTGACCTTAACCTTTATTCCCAGGACCAAGGAGTGCTGACCCTGGGTGGGACCTCCTCTTTTATACCTGGAAACCCAGGTGAGGAGTATCTCCCACAAGTTCACCCCCTGTGGTCAGGGTGTGCATTTCTAGGGTACAAGTACAGTGTACAGGAGTTGCATGAAGATTACCGTTGCATGATGGTTACATACATCACATCACCTCTCCCCTTACGTCTTTTTGTGTCAAAGGTTAAGTCTTTCAAGCGGTCGACGCTCTCTCGTGGAGCGCTGCAGTTGGAGCTCTGGTGGCTGAGCCTTGGCACGCGTCTCTGTCACCTGAGGTGATTCCGGCCTGTCCGGGCTGGCCGCAGGGACTGTGCATGCTGTGGATTGTCCTAATTGCTTGTCCGCTGGCAGTGGTGTGGATGACATCTCATACTCTTCTTCAGGTTCCTCTGTGTCTATGCTGAACCTTTTCTTTACTTGGTCCAAGTGTTTGCGGCATATCTGCCCATTGTTTAGTCTGACCACTATGACCCTATTCACTTCTTTGCCAATTATTGTGCCCTCAAGCCACTTGGGTCCCAAAGCATGGTTAAGAACAAATACCGGGTCATCCATTTCTATACACCTTCCCCTTGAGTTTCGATCATGGAACTCGGTTTGGGACTGGCGTTTGCCCTCAACAATGTCTGCCAGGGCTGGGTGAATGAGGGACAGCCGCGTTTTAAGTGTGCGTTTCATGAGAAGTTCTGCTGGCGGGACTCCCGTGAGTGACTGCGGGTGGGACCTGTAGGCCAGCAGGAGGTGCGATAGGTGGTACTGAAGGGAGGGTCCTTGGATGTGTAGCATGCCCTGTTTATGACTTGGACCGCACGTTCCGCCTGGCCATTGGAAGCCGGCTTGAACGGTGCTGTCCGGACGTGTTTGATACCATTGCTCGACATAAACTCCTGGAATTCATGGCTGGTGAAACACAGGCCATTGTCGCTGACCAGGATGTCCGGCAAGCCATGGGTCGCGAAAGCCAAATGCAGACTCTCCACGGTGATGGATGTCGTGCACGAGTTTAATTTGATACACTCGATCCATTTCGAGTATGCATTGACAACGATCAGGAACATTTTCCCCATGAATGGGCCCGCATAGTCTACGTGAATACGTGACCATGGTCTGGTGGGCCAGGGCCACGGGCTGAGTGGCGCCTCCCTGGGGGCATTGCCCAGCTGGGCACACGTCGTGCACCTGCGAACCCTGTGTTCCAGGTCTGATTCAATCCCCGGCCACCATACATGTGACCGGGCAATGGCCTTCATTAACACAATGCCAGGGTGCTCGCTGTGGAGTTCCCTGATGAACGCTTCCCTGCCTTTCTGGGGCATGACTACCCAGCTGCCCCATAGCAGGCAGTCGGCTTGGATGGAGAGCTCATCCATCCGTCTGTGAAACGGTCTGACCTCCTCGGGGCACGCCCTGTGTGCTGGCACCCAATCCCCAGTCAGGACACATTTCTTTATCATGGATAGGAGGGGGTCTCTGTTGGTCCAGAGTTTGATCTGGTGGGCTGTGATGGGGAAGCCTGCGGTGTCAAAAGCCTCAACGGCCATGACCATCTCAGTGCTTTGCTCCGCTGTCCCCTCGGTGGTGGCCAGTGGGATCCTGTTGAGCGCATCAGCGCAATTTTAGGTGCCTAGCCGGTGCCGTATGGTGTAGTCATACGCAGCCAGCGTGAGAGCCCATCGCTGTATGCGAGCTGATGCATTGGCATTGACAGCCTTGCTGTCGGACAACAGGGATGTTAACGGCTTGTGGTCCGTCTCTAGCTCGAACCGTCTACCGAAAAGGTACTGGTGCATCTTTTTCACACCGTAAACACAAGCGAGTGCTTCCTTTTCAACCATGCCGTATCCACGCTCTGCCTGGGAGAATGACCTGGAGGCATAAGCCACCGGTTGGAGTCGGCCGTCGTCATTACCCTGCTGTAACACACACCCAACCCCGTAGGATGATGCATCGCATGTTAAAACCATTTTTTTACAGGGGTCATACAAAGTCAACAATTTGTTGGAACACAGCAGGTTCCTCGCCTTATTGAAAGCCCATTCTTGACAGTCCCCCCAAAACCATTCACAACCTTTACGCAGGAGCATGTGTAACGGCTCCAACAATGTGCTTAAGTTCGGCAAAAAGTTCCTGGTTCAAAAGTCCCAGGAATAATCGCAACTCCGACGTGTTGCCGGGCCTGGGCGCCCGGCGGATCACCTCTGTTTTTGATTCAGTGGGCCGGATCTCGTCTGCAGCAACCCTCCTGCCCAAAAACTCAACCTCTGGGGCCAAAAACACACACTTGGCCTTTTTCAGCCGCAAGCCTGCCCGATCCAGTGGGCGTAGCACCTCCTCCAGGTTGTGGAGGCGTTCCTTGGTGTCTTGATCTGTTATAAGGATGTCGTCTTGGAATACGATTGTTCCAGGAATGGATTTGAGCAAGCTTTCCATGTTCCACTGAAAGGTAGCTGCCGCCGAACAAATGCCAAACGGACACCTGTTGTAGATAAATAATCCCTTGTGCGTCGTGATGGTGGTCAGAAGCTTGGATTCTTCAGCCAGTTCCTGAGTCATGTAGGTCGATGTGAGGTCCAGCTTCGTGAACAGCTTGCCATCTGCCAGCGTGGCAAACGGTCCTCCGCTCTCGGGAGCGGGTACTGGTCTTGCAGCAACACTCGGTTGATGGTGGCTTTGTAGTCGCCACAAACCCTGACCGAGCCATCCGCTTTAAGGTCAGGAACGATGGGACTTGCCCAGTCACTGAATTCAACGGCCGAAATTATGCCCTCTCTGAGCAGCCTGCCCAATTCACTTTCAATTTTCTCACGCATCACATACGGCACCGCTCTGGCTTTGTGGTGCACTGGTCTGGCGTCCGGAGTGATGCGTATCACTACTTTAGTGCCCTTGAACATTCCAACCCCGGGTTGAAACAGTGATCCGAATTTTTGTCGGACCTGTGAGCATGAATTTCGCTCCACAGATGAAATGGCGTGCACATCCCCCCATTTCCAATTCATCTCGGCTAGCCAACTCCTCCCCAAGAGCGCGTGGCCATTTCCCGGGACGATCCAGAGTTGTAGCCAGTTCTGTGATCCATTATGTATTACCACCAAGTTTGCACTGCATAGCACTGGGATGATTTCTTTGGTGTACGTCCGTAGCTGCGTGTCAATGTGTTCCAGTTTGGGCTTGCTAGCTCTGTGTGGTCACAGTCTCTCAAATTGTCGGGCGCTCATAAGTGACTGGCTAGCTCCCGTATCCAGCTCTATGCACACCGGGATGCCATTCAGTAAAACTTTCATCATCTTGGGTGGCGTTTTAGTGTATGAGCTATGGACGTCAGCCACGTGAACCCGCTGAACTTCAGCGTCCATGGCTTTTCCTCAGGCATCATCCTGCATTGCAGACCCCTCGTCTGGTTCCTCTGTCTCGCAGATTAGCCGCGCCACAGCCTTTTTGCACATCCTGGCCAAGTGTCCACTGATGTTACAAATCCTACAGGTATATTGCTGGAACCTGCAGCTTTTCGCAGTATGTCTACCCCCCGCATCTCCAGCATGAGCTGAGATTGTTGTTAACAAAGGGACTGTTACCAGGTATTCCTCTCTGATTGCCCATTTGGTTGTTTCTAAGCACTCTGATGGTGGGTGTTAATGGTCCCATCACGGGACGCATTGTTCCTCGTGATGACGTGAATTGCCGATCCCCTTTCCATTGTCCCTGTTTTGGGCCCACCCGAGAGTCTGTTGCTGCCTGGGTGGTTTTGAAATGCCCTTGCCTGCCTGCGGGGCCCCTGGCCGCGTTCATAATGTTAACTCATTGGTCCATCGCCACGTTGGGACGAGGGCTGCGCGCATAAATTAGCTTGGTCTCTTCTTCCCCTGCCATGAAGGTCTGAGCTATCAAGGCTGTCCCTTCTAAAGTGAAGTCCTTGGCCTCTATGAGCTTCCTGAAAATCCCGGCATGATTAATGCCCTCAATGAAAAAGTCCCTTAACATCTCCCCCCTGCAGGTGTCTGTGAACTTACAGAGACTGGCCAAGCGCCACAAGTCCGCAACGAAGTCCGAGATGTATTGTCCCTCCCGACGCCGTTGTGTGTAGAACCAGTGCCAGGCCATGTGTACGCTACTCGCCAGCTTGAGATGCTCACTCATCAGCTGGCTGAGCTCTTCAAAGGACTTGTCCGCTGGCTTTTGGGGTGCGAGCAGGTCTTTCATCAACGCATACATCTGTGGTCCGCAGCTGGTCAGTAGATGCGCCCTCCGCTTGTCAGCCGCTGTCGCTCCCAGCCAGTCCTTCGTGACAAAGCTCTGCTTGAATCTTTCCACAAAGTCGTTGCAGTTCTCACCCACACAGTAACATTCCCCTGTGCTACTGGTGGCCATCCTCGTGGTTCGGTGATTCCCGTTTCTCGTCGCCAAATATGGTGTTCCTGCACCGTAATACAAACTCACACGAGGCATGTACTGCAGACACAGTCACTACATGACCTTAACCTTTATTCCCAGGACCAAGGAGTCCTGACCCTGGGTGGGACCTCCCCTTTTATACCTGGAAACCCAGGTGAGGAGTGTCTCCCACAAGTTCACCCCCTGTGGTCAGGGTGTAAATTTCTAGGGTATAAGTACAGTGTACAGGTGTTGCATGAAGGTTACAGTTACATGAAGACTACCATTGCATGATGGTTACATACATGACAGACCATATGCATGAAAGTCTTCACAAAGTGTCTGAGATTCATGATGGAAGGATCGGAGGCATACATAAATGTGAATGGTACTCACCCTGAGGAAGGTCGTTAAACTTTTCCCTACATTGTGTCCCAGTTCTGGGCACAGTGTCTGCAGCAGAGACCTCCTGGGAAATCTCCTTCCACAGCCTTTTAACGATTGGTGGCAGTGGTCTGGCTCCCCCAGCAAGATAGAGTGAGGACCACCTCCTCTCCAAACAGTGCATTAAGGCCTCATTTGAGAAGCACCTGGCACGCTGCCTTCCCTCCTGCTTGGCCACCTCTACAGATGTGGCTGAAGTGGTGTGGTTCAGATGTGCATGTGTTAAGGAAGCTGCCGTGCCCTGAATTTGCGTTTGTGTCTGAGGAAAAAACTGCGCATGCGCAAAATGGCCGTCTCCTTTACCGCCGTGAATTTCGGATCGGGCCCACAAAGTCTGTTTTGGAACACCTGAATTAACGTCAACACTCCTCCATCTTAAATTTTTGGTGAATCTGGTCGCAGTCGAGGGTGCAAACTATTTTTTGACGGTATCCTTATCATCCCGCTGTGATTAACACCACAAAATCGCAAACGCCCAAATCCAGCCCCAAGTCTCTAACCAGAAACTGGAGCCACTGTACAATACAATATATTAATTATTGATCTATTGTGCCACTTTCTCTAAATAATCATTTTGTCAGTCAAGATATATTGCAGGGTGGCACATAATTAAAATATTTTGCTTTCAATGAACATTTCCTGTGATGCTGTTGAAGATGGAGATGTTTATTTCCATACTAAATAGCTGCAGCAGTTTAAAAAGATTTCTAATGCTTTTTCATTATGAAGCGGCCCCTTCATTTGCCACCATGATATAGCGCAGTTCACCTTTTTTCCCCTCTTCATGGTAAGACATAACTAACAGAGCTGGAATTGCGCTGACACCTACTTTTTAATAAATAGGTATCTGATGAACAAGGTTTCAGTGATAATCTTGACCTAAGCATCTGAGAAAAGATTATTAAATAACCTAATTAATTTCCACTCCGATTTAAGTTTTAGTGGCAATGAGCTGAAAAACTGCTACGTATTTTTAAATAGTAGAAATGTCACCACATGATATAAAATTTAACCACGGTAATTAGCCTCCTGCCTGCAAGATTAGAGCATTTGCTTGAATGTATTCCGTTAAGAGATACCTCTTTGAATTTGTTAGCATGTGAGTGAAACTCATGACTGAGGAAATCAGTTCCACTGGGGCTTGGAATAAAATGATTACATTTTGGATGATACGAATTCATTAGTTACAAAGAAATCACAAATGTCACTTTGCAGAACAGTTCAATTGATTTAAAATTTTTTATGTGTGCAATAAATGGTGGTTATTGTCGTTAATGAAGTTTTTGTTATGACCATGGATGTAATCCTGTACTACTGTTAGGTTGAAAAGTGTTATTTTGGACATGTGCCGCATTTCTCTATCCTGAAATCCAGCTCTTGACAGATTATTGTGTATTTGAATCATTAGAATTGGCCAATTCAACATGACAAGGGCAACGTGACAAGGGAGAAGGGACAGTTGAGCATCCAATGTGACAACTGTAATATCTTCTTTACAACATCATAAACATACTGACTACAAGATGGCTCTACCGAAACCTTGTCAGGTGACCTGGTTACATGATCCTTTTATTATTATACATCAGCAGTTGCATTACCACAGTAGTCCAGTAGGTGGAGCAATAGTCCACTAGGTGGAGCTCCATATTACACTTCTCTCTCCTTCATGAGGAAGTAATCATAACAAAATAATCATCATACATAACTTGCATGGTTATACATAACCTCCACTTTTTTTGCCTGCTTAACGCCCACTTAATGCCCATTTTACTGCTGAAATTATGTATAACGCCCATATATTGCCCATTTTGGCACAAAATGGAAACTGGTGTGCATTTTTTGGAAAATTATCGCTGAGCGTTACTTTCCCACGGGCTTAACGCCAAAAAAAATATTACCGCCCACCCACCTTTTTTTGGGTGGAATCAGCAGGATGGACGAATTCAACGGCCATAATATCGCCCAGTGTTACTTTCCGCACGGAATTAACGCCGAGATTCAATATTAGCGCCCGGCGACTGTTTTTTGATATCGCTCGCAGTAACGCACATTTTCAAAAATGTAAACTAGATGTTTTGAGAATGGGTGAGAAGCCGTTGATCTGAAAAGCATTTTTTAACACCCATGCCGGAAATAACGTCCACTTTGGGGCAATAAGCTCAAAAGTGGAGGTTCTAGCCCATGGACTTATTTTGCCATACTGACAAATCAAACAACCACTGATGTTCTGTTTCAAAGAGGATACCTTCGCTCTGAAACAGAACTTTATAAACTTGTTGTCGAACTTAGACTCATTCAAGGCTGATCCTGAGGAGAGTTTTCCTCTAAGGGATGCCCTTGATCTACATTTGATTAATCTACAACTTCAGACTGTTTGTCTGCCTGACTCAGACTCAGACTTAAATTCTGATTTTCTCTTGGTCTTGTTTCTCGAACATCTGATGTGAGATTTGCGACTGGTACTCTACTTATAACAAGGCTATCTGATGAGTCAGAAATAACTGAATCAGTCCAACTTTCAATTCCTTCCATATCTGTAGGTAAAATATGATCAATGTGACAAAATCTAACCTTTCCATGATCAAACATCTTGACCAAATATGTACGAGGACCACATATCTTCACTACTCTTCCTGGTAACCACTTTAACCATTTATGTTGATGGTTCTTCACTCTCACCTTCTGATTTAATTTTACACTTCTCCCTCATACTCCACCTCAATTATAATTCACTTTCTGTCTTAATTGTTTCCCTTCTATTGACTGTGCAAAGTTTGGCTTTAACAACAAGAACCTGGTTCGTGGCTATCTGAGAAACAACTTTCCTGGCGTTCTACCAGTAGTTGTATGAGGAGAATGACGATAAGTAATTAGAAAATTTGCCAATTTGTGGTCCAACGACAATGGCTGTTTCTTTGGATTTGGATCCAACATTTACTTGATGACGGCACGTTTTACAATTTGTACTGTGTGCCCTGCTGCACCATTTGATGCAGGATGGTATGGTGGAACTTTGGTATGTTTCACATGGTTTATGCTGATGAACTGTGCAAATTCTTCTGAACAAAATTGTGGCCAATTATCAGACACAATCTCGTCTGGGAGGCCATATGAAGAAAACAATCTTTGTAAATTGTTTAATGTTTTACTTGCTGTTATTTTCCACATCGGAAACACCTCTACCCACTTCGAATGGCTATCAATCACAATGAACAATTGTTGTCCTTCTAGCTCAGCAAAATCGATATGTAACCTTTGCCACACACTGGGAGGCCATTTCCATGGCTATAATGGTACTGATGGTGGTTTCTTGCTTACCGATTGACATGTTGTACACTGACTAACGATGTACTCTATATCTTTATCTAAACATGCCCACCATAAATAACTGCATGCAAAATTCGTGGTCAAGCACATTCCCAGCTGCTGGTCATAATAATTTGGACCTGATCTCATTAAGAATAACTACTCTTGCAGCCCATATTATAAAATCTTTATCCACTAATAATTCATTCCTACGAACAAAGTATGGATGAATATCTTTCTCTGATACCTGGTTTGGCCAGCCATTTGCTATGTAATCATACACCTTTGACATAACTGGGTCACGTTTGGTTGCTCTACCAATCTCTTCAGCTGTGACTGTATGTAAATGTATGAAAAATAGAACACTTGTTCCCTATTGGGTGCAACTTGTGATGGGGATGGCAACCTGGACATAGCATCAGCATTACCATCTGATTTAGGTACAACAACAATAGGTGTAGCTTTACTTAGATCTATCTTAGGGATAATGTTCTCAGTTTCGAGTTCTTGCTCAACTTTCTCCTTGTGTGCGTATGGTACTGGTCTAGCGTCCTTCTGCATTCTGACACTCACCTTGAAACCTTGGATCGGACTGCCTGTTTTGTTCAACACCTTTGGATATTGCTTGTTGACATCATCCTTTGATGCAAATCTTGTTTAAACACGAAAAATCTCTTTCCAATCCAGCTTCAGTGATCCCAATCAATTTCTACCTGTCAAGGCAGGCTTGTCTCCTGCCACTACAAAGAGAGGCAAGCTGTGAAATTGATCCTTGTATTTCACTGGTACGGTGATATGTCGTACCACAGGGATTTTCTCTCCTGAGTAGTCTTGCAGCTACCTTTGATTTCTCCATTGGAAAATCACGCAACTTGTCGAGATATAGCGATTGAGGTACTACGCTCACAGATGCACCAGTGTCGATTTCCCTGGGTATCTTGGTTCCTGCAACATCTACTTGGATGATGATACTTCGCAAATCACTGTGAGATACCTTTGTGCTCCTGATAATGTGCATCTTCACAACCTCCTCATCCTGCTCCTTCTCTTCAATGCTATGTAGTCTCTGGTGATTTCTACTTACAGCCTTGAAAGTTGGTTTATTCGTCAGGCAGCATGCCTTCGCAAGATGTCCAGTTTTCTTGCTGAATAAACACTCTGCCTTGGCATATGGACAGCTTTGGGCAATGTGTTGTCCCAGGCACCGATAGCATGACTTCAATTTGTTGTTACCTTGGTCAGTTGCTGAGGCCTTGGGGCCCAACTGCCTTTTTCTTTTAACCTGCAGATGTTTCACCTCGGTTGTCTGATAACTGGAAATGGTGCGAAATTCTCAGGATTATTGGTCAACCATATCCATCGACATTGCTGTCTGACAAGCTAAATCAAAAGTCAAGTTAGGGGTTGTCAGTTAAGGGTTGTCAACAACTTCATTCTGATCGCTTCATTTTTCATCCCACAAACAAAGCTATGCAATGCTTGGTCCTGAAAGTTTCCGAAATGACAGTTAATGGAGAGCTTTTTAAATGCTACAGTATACTCACTGATACCCTCGTCAATTAATTGATCTTGTATTCCAAAACAATAACTTTCAGAACTTTCCACGGGCTCAGGACTGTAGTGCTGTTCTAACTTGGTTAGAATCTCCGTCAGTGGCGTGGCCTTAGGCTTGACTGGAACAAGCACATTTTTCAGGGTTTCATAATGCTCGGGCCCTGCTTCAGGCAAGTAAATAGCCCTTTTTCTTGCTAACACCACCCGGTTTCGGTTTTCGTCATCGGGGATTTTTTGTCGGTACTATTTGTGGTGAAAAACATTTCTAGCCTTTCCATATATGCTCCAAGTCTCTCGGTTGTGATGGAACTCACCCAATGCCCCTATTGTTCCCATAGGTGCAGCCATTTGGACTCCAAGTTCATCCAGATTTTTAGCTGTTCTCAAAACAAAGAACTTCTCCAAATCGCTTTGTTGGTTGGCTGGATCATTCACTAACAAAAGTTTCAGCTAGGGAATCCAATTATCCTATCCTACGTCACCAATGTAATATCTTCTTTACGACATCATAAACACACAGACTACAAGATAGCTCTACCAAAACCTTGTCAGGTGACCTGGTCACATGACCCTTTTTGTTATTATACATTAGCAGTTGCATTACCACAGTAGTCCACTAGGTGGAGCAGTAGTCCACTAGATGAAGCTATATTACAACACCATTTATCTGAGATAGGTACAGACTGCTTGACTTGTATTGTGGTGGCATGACTTGGTAATTGAAGAAGGAATGGCATTTTATATAAGTTAATTTTGCTGCTGATACCTGTAGTATTGATACAATTTCAAACACTGAAGCCAAAGAAATGTATTAAAGTACACAAATGTGCTTCAGGGTGATTGCACAGCAAACAAGAGGTTATAAAAGTATCAGAAAGAGTTAGTAGGGGGTGAGCCGGCAGCCTACATTTTGCACTGGCTCTGCCCTATTTTGTATTACTAATTGGGCAAGTGGCCATGGGATCCATAAATCTGAATATCTGCTCGTTATCGCTCCCATCCCATTTTCCATCATCAGTAACTAATTACTGCTGCTGCTATTTAAAAACATTAGCGCCAACTGGCAAGAATAGGCAGATGACCTTTACTTTGTGATCAGATCATTCTTCAGGTCACATGTTATAGCAGCACATAAACAACCAATGAGAAAGGGAAATGTTCTGCACCCATTAAGAGCCTTAACAGCATTCATAATTGGAATTAAAGTGGCTGTTGCCACTATAAAAGTCGGAGGAAGCAGAAACTTCAATTAGTAACATTATGGCTGAATTTCAGAGGAGTAAATCTTCCTACTGCAGGAGTACTTGAGGGTGAATTATAACATATCGATAAAACCCACTGTGGGAGGAGATGGCACACTAAGTGATGTGTCACAAACCAAGGTCAAAGGGGACGTGGGGTTGCTATTTTAATCAGTGAGAATCTAACCGCTAGAGAGAGACTTGATATTGCCTCATCAAATACAGCTGAAGTTATCTGGGTTCAAGTGGACCAAGCTCATGGGCAGGGATTAATTATCAGTAATTGTTGTAGGCCCCCAGGTCGATGAGTTATTATGGAAACAGATCATTAGTGCTTTTAATATAAAATACCACCTTTGTCTGATGGATGATTTTAATGTTTCTGGCATTCAGTGACATAATGGTTGTGGTGGGAAGTACAGCTGAAAAATTGATTGAAAATATACAAGACTGTTTCCTGCTCATCATGCTGATGAAGTAACTAGGGATAATCATCTATTGGATATGATGTTTAGTAGTGAGCCTGACCTGATATCAGGCCTTCATGTGGGGGAGCATCTGGGCAACGGTGATCACAACATTATATGGTTCCAATTAGCTCGTAGAACAGAAGTTACTGAGAACCTGCAACTTGTACTGGATTTCAGAAGAGCGAACCTTTCCAAAATGGCAGAATGACTTGGAACGGGTAAATTGGCTAACCCTCCTCGGTGGTGATGAGACCGATATTGAATATAAATGGAACGTTTTTAAGAACAAGATTAAAAATGTGGAAAACAAACATGTACCCAAAATTTGAAGAAGGAAATGTGGTTAAGAACTTGAAAATATACAGAGTAGCCTGGCCGGATAATATCCACCCGAGGGTCTTCCAGGAGATGGTATATATGCTGTGTGAGCCCCCGGCCTGTATTTTTAATAGCTCACTGTACTCTGGAATGGTTCCTACAGATTGGAAAGTGGCTAATGTAGTCCCCATTTTTTAAAAAGGTGACAAGATAGACCTGGATAATTATAGGCCCATCAGTTTAACATCAGTAATAGGTAAGATGCTGGAAGGAATCATAAGGGATGCAATATATGATTACTTGGCTAGGGAGGGACATATTAGGGACACCAATAATGACTTCATAAAAAAGAGGTAATGTCTTTCAAATCTAATTGTATTTTTTGAAAAAAGTTACGAAGATGGTGGATGAGGGAAGCCCAGTAGACATTGTCTACTTAGATTTCCAAAAAGCTTTGATAAGGTACTGCATAAGAACATAAGAACATAAGAATTAGAAACAGGAGTAGGCCATCTAGCCCCTCGAGCCTGCTCCGCCATTCAATAAGATCATGACTGATCTGGCCGTGGACTCAGCTCCACTTAGCCGCCCGCTCCCCATAACCTTAATTCCCTTATTGGTTAAAAATCTATCTATCTGTGACTTGAATACATTCAATGAGCTAGCCTCAACTGCTTCCTTGGGCAGAGAATTCCACAGATTCACAACCCTCTGGGAGAAGAAATTCCTTCTCAACTCGTTTTTAAATTGGCTCCCCCGTATTTTGAGGCTGTGCCCCCTAGTTCTAGTCTCCCCGACCAGTGGAAACAACCTCTCCGCCTCTATCTTGTATTTCCCTTTCATTATTTTAAATGTTTCTATAAGATCACCCCTCATAAGAGGGTTCGCTACAAGATCGGAGCCTCTGCTATTAATGGAAATATATTGAGTTGGATTCAGAACTGGCAGGACGCAGGCAAAAAGTAGTTATAGAGGGATTTGGACCTGTTTGGAGACCGGTCACCAGTGGTGTCCCACAGGGATCAGTGTCAGCACCGTTGCTATTTACTATTTTTATTAATGATATAGATTTAGGGATTGGGCACACAATTTGCAAATTTGCAAAGGATTACAAGATCTGTGCGAGAACTATAAAAGATGCTCGTCTGCTTCAGGCAGATTTTAATGTGTTGGAGATTGGGCTGGAAAATTATATGTAACTTAGATAAGTGCTCTGTGGGCAGGGAAAATGCTCAACATTTACGATTGCAATTCCAGTGAATAAATGAAAATATTACTTACACTAACTACTTGACCGAAGTCCTGCCATTTCTTTTTGCACTGGCCTCCAGACCTCGGGGTAGTCACCATTGCACAGTAATCTTCTGCAAGTTGGTTCCAGGGTTTCATCATTTCTTTTGGTGAAACTTTTATGTGACCTCTGCTGGTGTTCAGCTCGTGCCATCTGGCCTCAATTACAGTAACTAGTGCCTCCACTTCATCCTGTAAGAAATTCTTGGTCCTTGAGCTGTGTTGCATATTATATTGCAGCTCTGATTGTTCTACTGAGAATTGAAGTTGTCACACACAACTGGCTCTTTAAAAATGGCCGAATGCAGACTGGGAGCAGTACTGGGCATGCGCGCCCAGAGCAGTCGTGTAAAAACATCATTTTTTTTCCCGCGTATGCGCAGAAGTGAGGGGGGGGGGGCATCATTTTTCGGCGCAGACATTAAACTCCAGCCCCTGAAGCTAAAGGACAGGCTGTGCGGCGCCAATTTCAAAAATTAGAATGGGGAAACTTGCTACTTATTTTTTTGGAGTAGTCGGGGCCAAAAGAAATGGGCGTAACTCTTGCAATATGCCAAAAAACAGCACTGGGGAAAATTGAGTCCCATGTATTAATAGCTTAATGTTCTAAGTAATTTGAGTTATCTATTATCTGTGAAATGTCAAAGTGAGAGCAATCAAACAATGTTGACACAGATGAAACTGTTACCATTTCTGGTTTATTGTTTGGACCTACATCTATAACTGTCTATAAAATAAATGCTATGTGAACAGAGCAACCATTATGGAAATGTTACTTCTTACAGTATTTATTGCAATATAGATAATTGGGAGAATTTGATTTGAATATGAAATTTATTAAACCCCAAAATAGGAATGTTTTTTGAGTATTCGGGTTTTTTGAAACACTAAGGCCTTGAAATTACACTTTGAGATATTAACATGCTGGTTCTTAATGAGTTTGTTTTAAATGGCTTAGCATCTCTGGGAAATTGCAGAGAGGGTTTTCTGTAATTTCCAGGGAGCCAGTATTGTAACTATCCTACCACAAGATGAAATGTTCTGAGTTAGCACACAATAGGCTGGATTTTCGGCTTTACTGATTTCGGGGTGGTAATGGCGGCAGGGCGGTCCTGATACTGCCTCGAAAAAGTTTACGCCCTCGTCTACAACTTTCAGCAAAAAATGAGGATCCATGATCGGGGGCGCTAAATCAGGTGTTACACCATAAACTTTGTGCGCTCAAGCCGAAAATCACGACATTATAAAAGGTCGCCATTTTTGCGCAGGCGCAGATGCGTTTCAGTTTTCCCGGGTGCATTCGATACTTTAGGCCGTGGCGATTTCCTGTGTGCATGCGCGGATGACTCGGCCCACCTCAGACTTCGGCAGAGATGGCACAGCAAAAGGGCAGGCAGTGTGCCAAAAGATTCTCCTCAGCTGCTGCTGAGGCCTTAGTGCAGGGCATTGAACGGAGGTGATCTGCACTCCAACTGGTTGGGAGAGGGAAGCCATTGCCCAACATTTTCAAGCGGATCTGGTGGGAGATCGCACAGGAGGTGTCAGCGGCAGACATGGTGCCAAGACTGGCACACAATGCCGCAAGAAGTTCAATGACCTCACAAAGATCATCAGGGTGTGTACCCTTTACATTTATGTAGGCCTACCATCCTTCCAAGATCACACACAATGTGAATAATTGATGGAACTGCGCCTTTTCAATGTGTTGAAGGCCATGCTGTGTGTTGAAGAATGCAGCAGAAAGCTCAAGGCTCACTTCTCCAGCCATTTCCTCTGCATTCAGGATGCACCTACCCTCTTGAATCCTAATCATTGTCAAGCATCCTTGCATTCCACTCCCACTGCTGATATGCATTTCCTAAACATCACCCTGAGCCGCTATGCTACCTGCCTCTGACCTCCTCCCAATCTTTGCCAAATCTCAGTCAACAGCCACACAGATTGAAGTAAATATATTTGCACATCCACACAGTGCCCGCTATTGAACTATGGAAGGCATATGTGGTGCAGCAGCAAGTGCACCCTTACTGAACCCTTCTTATTCTTCTTATTTAAGGCCAAGCTCTCGCACAAGCAGTGACGCACAGGAGAGGGGCAGCCGGAGCTGCTGGGCCTAATGGATGGTAAACAACGAGTCTCGGCCCTCATGGGCACCCCAGTGCGGACAGTATCGGGACGATGCCGAGCCCCCTTCGGGTAATTAGGCTATGTAAATGGAACACGCGACTGAAGTGACTTCACTGACTCCTAATATCAAGTGGCCTAGCTCCTTTACCTATGCAATGCCACCTTCCTCCTATCACCCTGCCCCCTCCGCTGCTGCTAACCACACATCTGTTGTGTTCTGCTTACAGATGACCAGCCGCACTTGGGAGTCATCTACATGTGGCCACGGGGGAGAAGATGAGGGAGGGGATGAAAGTCTTCTCCCCGAATCAGACAACCCAGCAGTCGCTCCTGCTGCCAATTCTACATCTGGGGATGATGCTGATTTCCCGGGTTTTGAGGACTCTGAGGCTCCTGGCCCCAGTGGCCTACAGCTATGCCCAGTGGGAAGAGATGCTCAGAGGCCAGCTGCTGGGGGGGTGAGTCAGCACAGTGGTCCTGCTGAAGAACAGGCAAACGTGGACCTGGACTTGGTGGCAATGTCCAGGGAGAACACCATGAGCTCATGGATGCATTGGGTAGGATCCCCCAGAGCATCGACAAACTTGTTGCGAAGACTGCCTCATACATTGTCCCTCCAACTCAGGGCTCCAGCAAGGCCATCTCTGCCCACTCACAGAGGCAGGTGGCCTCCAGCAGTGACAGTGGCGTGCCAGAATGTATGGCGCATGCCATTGATCACTTTGCAGTAGCGATCACATCACAGGCTAAAGCTATGCTTTAGCTTGGTGATGTCATGCGGTCGCTGACTGGTGCCATTCTTTCTGTCTTCCCTACTGTCCAACGGGGAAGTGATGGTGCTGAAGGAGGTCAGCAAGTAGTGGTGACACATCGTGCTTTGGATGCTGAGGCCCAGCCCCGTCTGAGTGTGAGTGGCTCCCAGGAAATGGATGACAGCATTCTGGCTCGCACCACTGACTCTCCCACCATGCACATTATGCGGTCCACACCACAGCCATCAGAGATTTCTTCTGCCAAAAGTCAGGCACAGCAGTCCATAGCCGGGCCTTCCACACCCAGAGCTGGTCCAAGGCATTGTCATATGCCATCTGCACTGTCTGACCCCCTAATACAGCAGCCCTCAAGCAGCCTTGCTGTAGGCACTGAGCCATCATTGAGGAGGAGCAGCAGGTGTGGTATATAATGAAGACAGCTGTAAATAGTTGTTTTTGATAAATGAACTTGTTGTTCACTGACTTGCAGCGGAACGCTGTTTATGTTTTGTTTGCTTTTGTTGGTTTATTACATTGTTTGCTGTTGTTGGGAGAGTGTTTGTTACTTGTTTTGATATAAATGTCACTTTGACCCTTTGACGTTGGTGTTGTGTGCATCATTCCAAAGCTCAGTGTAGATGTGCCTGTATGGTGGCACATAGCATGGCCAGTATTAGATGCATCCCTCAGCTTCCTCCATTCAAGCAAACTGGTCCATTATGAGCTGGCGATGTACGGCTCTTGCTCCGGCAGCATCTCCACGTGGCCTCCTCCATGGATGGTGCGGCTGTGCAATTGGGGCCTCGCCAGGCTCCTCTTCATCGTCCTCCTCCTCCTGAGGTGGGCCCACTGGCAATACCTAGCCCTTCATGATGGCTAAGTTGTGCAGCATGCAGCACACCACAATGAAATTGGAGACCTGTTGAGGGAAGTATTCAAGGCTGCCTCTAGAGCAGTTCAGGCATCAGAAGCACTGCTTGAACACCCCAGTTGTCTGTTCGATGATGTTGCGGATGGCTGCATGGCTCTCATTGTAGCACTGCTCCGTTTCTGTGGTGGGATTGCAGAGGGGGGTCATGAGCCAGGTGGCTAAGCCGTATCCTTTGTCTCCGAGCAGCCAGCCCTGCCCATTGTCTCTGAAACAATCGGGATACAGTGCTCTCACGCAAGATGAAAGCATCATGTGCACTCCCTGGATATCGGGCATTCACTGCGAGGATGCGCTGTGTATGGTCGCACACCAGCTGAACGTTTAGGGAGTGGTATCCCTTTGGGGTTCTGAACACCTCCGCGTTGTGAATTGGTACTACCAAGGCGACCTGTGTGCAGTCAATGGCTCCTTGAACCCTTGGGAAGCCTGCAATTCTTACAAACCCACATGCCGAATCATTTTGGCTCTCCCTGCTCATTGGGAATTTTATGAAGTCTATTCTGCAGGCGTACAGAGCCATTGTAACATGCCGAATGCAGCCATGTGTAGTGTATTGAGAGATGCTGCATATATCCCCTGCACCAGCCTGGAAGGAGCTGGATGAATAGAAGGCAAGCACCATGGTCACCTTCACTGCGATAGGCAGCACAGTCCTGTTGGTGCTGGAAGGCTGTAGGTCTGCCTGTAGGAGCTGGCATATTTCTGTCAGCACTTCCTTTCGGAAGCGCAGCCTTCTCACGCAATTTGCCTCAGAAATTTGGAGGTATGAGCGTTGGTGCCTGTAAACCTGTCGGAGGTAAGCCCTCCTCCCCAGCCTTTGGCCTCTCCTCATCCGCGGCCCGATATGGCCAGCAGCCCTTCTAGCTTGATGCCGCCTGGCAATAGTATGCAGCATGATACGCTGGTGAACTAGTAATGTCCCCATTAAATTCTCTCACTGACCTTGTAAGGACACTAATTACAGATAAAACTGTCGCTTTCAAGTCAGAGCTTCACGCAGCGTGCTGTGAGCAACCGTTGCAATCAATGTGACCTGCGATGTAGGATCCTCCTGTCTCCATTTAAATACACTGCCAATCTTGCCTGCTGCACCCTGGGAATGCCTGTTTTATCAGATGTTTCCTGGGCTGAGCGTTTAATGAAGTGTCAGGGCTGAAATTTGCATCTGGGACGCCACCGGAGTGTTGCACGACGATTGACGTCATGATCTCAGTGAAACTCAGCGGTAAGTTTTTGCACCACCGCAAACCATGAGCCAAATTTGCCGGTGGGGCAGTAAGTGCTGCCTAGAAACACCATTTACCG
Organism: Pristiophorus japonicus; assembly: GCF_044704955.1. NCBI lineage: Eukaryota > Metazoa > Chordata > Chondrichthyes > Pristiophoridae > Pristiophorus > Pristiophorus japonicus. Next base: position 95,204,544 of record NC_091985.1, read on the forward strand.
CTCCTCCAGGGCGCAAACTGAGGTGCAACCGAGCCAATAATCCAGCCCTATTACTCTGTTTGTAGAACAGCTAAAAGGCTGATAACAATTCACAAGGTTAAGGAGGAGATTAATGCAATAGTTAGGAAGGACATTAGCTTGGATGATGTGGAATCTATATGGGTAGAGCTGCAGAACACCAAAGGGCAAAAAACGTTAGTGGGAGTTGTGTACAGACCTCCAAACAGTAGTAGTGACGTTGGGGAGAGCATCAAACAGGAAATTAGGGGTGCATGCAATAAAGGTGCAGCAGTTATAATGGGTGACTTTAATATGCACATAGATTGGGCTAACCAAACTGGAAGCAATACGGTGGAGGAGGATTTCCTGGAGTGCATAAGGGATGGTTTTCTAGACCAATATGTTGAGGAACTAACTAGGGGGGAGGCCATCTTAGACTGGGTGTTGTGTAATGAGAGAGGATTAATTAGCAATCTCGTTGTGCGAGGCCCCTTGGGGAAGAGTGACCATAATATGGTGGAATTCTGCATTAGGATGGAGAATGAAACAGTTATTTCAGAGACCATGGTCCAGAACTTAAAGAAGGGTAACTTTGAAGGTATGAGGCGTGAATTGGCTAGGATAGATTGGCGAATGATACTTAAGGGGTTGACTGTGGATGGGCAATGGCAGACATTTAGAGACCGCATGGATAAACTACAACAATTGTACATTCCTGTCTGGCGTAAAAATAAAAAAGGGAAGGTGGCTCAACCGTGGCTATCAAGGGAAATCAGGGATAGTATTAAAGCCAAGGAAGTGGCATACAAATTGGCCAGAAATAGCAGTGAACCCGGGGACTGGGAGAAATTTAGAACTCAGCAGAGGAGGACAAAGGGTTTGATTAGGGCAGGGAAAATGGAGTACAAGAAGAAGCTTGCAGGGAACATTAAGACGGATTGCAAAAGTTTCTATAGATATGTAAAGAGAAAAAAGTTAGTAAAGACAAACGTAGGTCCCCTACAGTCAGAATCAGGGGAAGTCATAACGGGGAACAAAGAAATGGCAGACCAATTGAACAAGTACTTTGGTTCGGTATTCACTAAGGAGGACACAAACAACCTTCCGGATATAAAAGGGGTCAGAGGGTCTAGTAAGGAGGAGGAACTGAGGGAAATCCTTATTAGTCGGAAAATTGTGTTGGGGAAATTGATGGGATTGAAGGCCGATAAATCCCCAGGGCCTGATGGACTGCATCCCAGAATACTTAAGGAGGTGGCCTTGGAAATAGCGGATGCATTGACAGTCATTTTCCAACATTCCATTGACTCTGGATCAGTTCATATGGAGTGGAAGGTAGCCAAAGTAACCCCACTTTTTAAAAAAGGAGGGAGAGAGAAAACAGGGAATTATAGACCGGTCAGCCTGACCTCAGTAGTGGGTAAAATGATGGAATCAATTATTAAGGATGTCAGAACAGCGCATTTGGAAAGAGGTGACATGATAGGTCCAAGTCAGCATGGATTTGTGAAAGGGAAATCATACTTGACAAATCTTCTGGAATTTTTTGAGGATGTTTCCAGTAGAGTGGACAAGGGAGAACCAGTTGATGTGGTATATTTGGACTTTCAGAAGGCTTTCGACAAGGTCCCACACAAGAGATTAATGTGCAAAGTTAAAGCACATGGGATTGGGGGTAGTGTGCTAACATGGATTGAGAACTGGTTGGCAGACAGGAAGCAAAGAGTAGGAGTAAATGGGTACTCTTCAGAATGGCAGGCAGTGACTAGTGCGGTACCGCAAGGTTCTGTGCTGAGGCCCCAGCTGTTTACACTGTACATTAATGATTTAGACGAGGGGATTAAATGTAGTATCTCCAAATTTGCGGATGACATGAAGTTGGGTGGCAGTGTGAGCTGCAAGGAAGATGGTATGAGGCTGCAGAGTGACTTGGATAGGTTAGGTGAGTGGGCAAATGCATGGCAGGTGAAGTATAATGTGGATAAATGTGAGGTTATCCACTTTGGTGGTAAAAACAGAGAGACAGATTTGTGACAGATTAGGAAAAGGGGAGGTGCAACGAGACCTGGGTGTCATGGTACATCAGTCATTGAAGGTTGGCATGCAGGTACAGCAGGCGGTGAAAAAAGGAAATGGCATGTTGGCCTTCATAGTGAGGGGATTTGAGTACAGGGGCAGGGAGGTGTTGCTACAGTTGTACAGGGCCTTGGTGAGGCCACACCTGGAGTATTGTGTACAGTTTTAGTCTCCTAACTTGAGGAAGGACATTCTTGCTATTGAGGGAGTGCAGCGAAGGTTCACCAGACTGATTCCCGGGATGGCGGGACTGACATATCAAGAAAGACTGGATCAACTGGGCTTGTATTCACTGGAGTTCAGAAGAATGAGAGGGTCCTCATAGAAACGTTTAAAATTCTCACGGGTTTAGACAGGTTAGATGCAGGAAGAATGTTCCCAATGTTGGGGAAGTCCAGAACCAGGGGTCACAGTCTAAGGATAAGGGGTAAGCCATTTAGGACCGAGATGAGGAGAAACTTCTTCACCCAGAGAGTGGTGAACCTGTGGAATTCTCTACCACAGAAAGTTGTTGAGGCCAATTCACTAAATATATTCAAAAAGGAGTTAGATGAAGTCCTTACTACTAGGGGGATCAAGGGGTATGGCGAGAAAGCAGGAATGGGGTACTGAAGTTGCATGTTCAGTCATGAACTCATTGAATGGCGGTGCAGGCTAGAAGGGCCGAATGGCCTACTCCTGCACCTATTTTCTATGTTTCTATGTTTCTATGAAAGACTTCAGAAGTTGAGCTCATTTGTGTTGGAAAAGAGACCTTGAGCTGACTTAGTAGAAGTTCTTAAAATTATGAAGGGGCTTGATGATTTTAATATAGACATGTAGTTTATACTGAAAAAATTAGGTGACACAATTAAAAATTAGGAAATTATAGGTGTTAATTTGGCAGAACTATTTCAAGTGAAAGGTAATAATCATCTGGAATAAGTTACCGGGAAGTGACTAAAGCAAATTCCGCAGATGCAGGGAAGAAGAAAAAGGGACTGAGACTGCCGACTGCATCCTGCAGAGGATTTCTTGGTTTCCTAATCAAATATCCTTATTTTTGGCTGTTCCTCCTCTTCAGTTTATATATTAAACCTATGGTCTGGTCATTATTTCCTAGCTGTTCCCCTACTCTTACCTTATTTATTCACTGCACATCATTTGTCAAAGACAAATAAGATGTGAACAAAAATGGTTCCACAAATTAAAGGCATCTAAACAGAGTTAAGTACAAGGAACAGCTAAAGAAAATGAATGCTGCTAATAGATCACCTGAAATGATAATGGAAAAGAGGATCGTAGACAAGTGTGGAAGTAATGGGAAAAGCTGCTTCAGTTTTGTGAAGAGTCAGACAACTGTCAACGACTATTGGGCCATTGAAGGATGTTGAAGAACAGGTTATGAATGACTCACTGGGTATGTCGGAAATATTAAATGAGTACTTTGCATCGATCTTCACTCTTGAAGATGATGCTCGCCTGCTGTAATTTAATGATGTTAATAATAAAACTAATAATATTAACATAAATGAATATATTTTAGATAGAAATAAGAACGTGAAAATTGGTAGAGCAGCCAGACCGGATGATATCCACTCGATGGTGTCCTCGGGGAGATGGGACATGCAAGCCCCTTACCCCTATTAATAACTCACTGCACTCTGGGACGGTTTCTGTTGAATGGAAGGGGGCTACTGTCGTCCCCGTCTTTTAAAAAAAGAGACAAGTAAGACCAGATTGTCATGTATCTCACACTACTGTATATAACTGTATCTTACCATGCTATACATGACTGTAACTAGAGGTGACCTGTAACCACAAGCATACTTTACCACCAGGGGTGCACTTGCAGGAGACACTGCATACCTGTTTCACACAGGTATATAAAGGCAGGTCTCCGGAAAGTGTGGCACTCGAGAGCTGTGAAATAAAGGTGCAGGTCCAGAGTGACCTTGACTTCAACATGTGCTTTGTGTAAGTCTGTACTGCAGGGTCAGGACTTTACAGTGGCAACGAGTTACAGGATCACAGAATCCACAGAATGGCTACCAACGGCTCAGATGAGAAATACAATGCTGGAGACAATTGGCAGGACTTTATAGAAAGGCTCCAGCAAAGCTTTGTAACCAAAGACTGGTTGGGCGACGATAAGGCAGACAAGAGAAGAGCCCATCTCTTGACCAGCTGTGACTCGAAAACATACGCCTTAATGAAGGACCTGCTGGCACCCGAGAAACCGGCAAGCAAGTCGTTTGAGGAGTTGAACACACTGGTGAGAGACCACCTGAAGCCAGCAAGCAGCCTACACATGGCCAGACACAGGTTCTATAGCTACAGACGCTGTGTGGGCCAGAGCATACCCGACTTTGTGGCGGAACTTCGGAGGCTGGCTAGTTTATGTGAGTTCTCCGATGAACTAAGGAGAGAAGTACTGAGAGACTTTTTTATTGAAGGAATAGGCCACGCAGGCATATTCTGAAAGCTTATAGAGACTAAGAACTTGACCCGAGAGGCAGCAGCACTGGTCGCACAGACATTCTTGGCAGGAGAAGAAGAAACGAGGTTAATCAATACTGCGGGTACGACAACTAACGAAACATCGGAACAAGGGGTTCACAGCATGAAACGAGCCGTTACCCCGACGCACAGACAAAGGCAGGAGAGCAGGCCTTCAACAGCAGGCAGTGGCGCCAGAAGCCACCAAGGGCCACAGGAACGGCCGTTCACACTTCATCAACCCACAATGCGAGCAATCAACTACAGACTAAGAGTTAAGAAATCCAAGTGTCTGATTTTCGCGCCCGAGGTTGAATTTTTGAGCAGAAGGATTGCCGCTGATGGAATCCACCCAACAGAATCCAAAACCGAAGCAATTCATCTGGCATCCAGGCCCCGGAATGTCTCAGAACTGCGCGCCTGTCTCGGGCTACTCAATTACTTTGGGAACTATATGCAGAACTTGAGCACGCTGCTGGAGCCTCTCCACGTGCTACTCAGAAAGGGGTGCGATTGGTTTTGGGGGGACGCCCAAGAAAGCGCCTTCAATAAGACACGCAACCTTCTATGTTCCAACAGTGTTTTAGCCTTTTTTGACCCAGGTAAAAAGCTAGTTCTTACATGTGATGCATCAGCATACGGGGTCGGGTGCGTTTTACAGCATGTCAATGATGCGGGTAAATCACAACCCATTGCTTATGCCTCCAGGTCACTTTCGCGGGAGGAGCGCGGGTACGGTATGGGTGAGAAGGAGGCACTCGCGTGCGTTTATGGTGTCAAAAAGATGCACCAATACCTTTTCGGGGCCAAGTTCGCACTAGAAACCGACTACAAACCCCTCACGACCCTGCTATCCGAGTGCAAGCAATAAACGCCAACGCCTCGGTGCGCAATCAACGGTGGGCACTCATCTTACGACTACACAATAAGGCACAGACCAGGCACAGACAACTGTGCCGGCGCGCTTAGCAGGCTACCCCTGGCGACCACGAAGGGTCCGACGAACAGGACTGAGATGGTCATGGCAATCAATGCCTTTGAATCCACAGGTTCGCCATTGACTGCTCGCCAAATCAGAGCCTGGACGACCAGCGACCCCACGTTATCCTTAGTCAAAAGATGTGTTTTAACTGGTGACTGGGCAGAGGCTCGTGATTCCTGCCCCGAGGAGATCAAACCTTTCCATAGGCGCATGCATGAACTATCACTACAGACAGACTGCCTGATGTGGAGCAGCCGAGTAGTTATGCCCTTGCGAGGCAGGGAGGCATTTGTCCGGGAGCTCCGCCGCGAGCACCCGGGGATCGCTCTTATGAAGACCATAGCCAGATCCCACGTCTGGTGGCTTGGCATTGACGCGGACTTGGAGCTCTGCGTCGGGCGGTGCACCATTTGTGCCCAACTCAGTAATGCCCCCAGGGAGGCCCCCCTAAGACCCTGGTCCTGGCCCACCAAACCGTGGTTGCGGGTGCATGTAGACTATGCGGGCCCATTCATGGGCAAAATGTTCCTCGTAGTCATTGATGCATTTTCAAAGTGGATCGAGTGCACCATTTTAAACTCGAGCACCATCTCCACCACTGTGGAGAACCTTAGAACCATGTTTGCAACGCACGGAATTCCTGACATATTGGTCAGTGATAATGGTCCGTGCTTCAATAGTGCAGAATTTCAAGATTTCATAGTTGACCACGGCATAAATCACGTTAAGATGACACCGTTCAATCCGGCCTCCAATGGCCAGGCAGAGCGAGCAGTGCAAATCGTTAAACAAGGCATGCTAAAAATCCAAGGTCCCACGCTGCAGAGCCGCCTGTCGCGACTGCTGCTGGCATACAGATCTCGTCCACATTCGTTGACTGGGGTTCCCACCGCGCAACTATTGATGAAACGGACCTTAAAGACTAGGCTCTCATTAATCCTCCCAGACATGCATGAAATTGTTGAGGCAAAGCGTCGGAAGCTAACTGAGTACCATGACCGAAATTCGAGGGGGAGGTGGAATGAGATAGGGGACAAAGTGTTTGTGCTAAACTATGGCAGGGGTCCCAAATGGCTTGCAGGGACAGTAACAGACAAGGAAGGAAACACGCTACTGGTTGTACAAATGGACAATGGCCAAACCTGCCGGAGGCATGTAGACCAAGTAAAAAGTAGATTCACCAACAACATTGCAGAACCAGAGGCAGACTACAATGTGGAACTCACACCACACCTGGTGGTCAGACAGAGGGAACAACCTGAAGAAAGGGCAGTCTCAACAGACAGCCCTGGCGAGATACCAGCAATCATACTGAACGAAACAGACAGCCCAGGCGAGATACCAGCAATCACACCGAAAGAAAAACAGGCACCAAGGCAAACAACTGAACCACAACTAAGACACTCCACGCGAGAGCGTAGACCACCTGAGAGACTGAATCTATAAAGACAATAAGACCTTGAGGGAGGGTGATGTCATGTATTTCACATTGCTGTATATAACTGTATCTTACCATGCTATACATGACTGTAACTAGAGATGACCTGTAACCACAAGCTTACCTTACCACCAGGGGTGCATTTGCAAGAGACTCTGCATACCTGTTCCACACAGGTATATAAAGGCAGGTCTCAGGCAAGTGTGGCACTCAAGAGCTGTGAAATAAAGGTGCAGGTCCAGAGTGACCGTGACTTCAGCATGTGCCTCGTGTAAGTCTGTACTGCAGGGTCAGGACTTTACCATGGTCACAAGTGGGGTCCTGCACGGATCGGTATTGGGATCGTTGCTCTTTACTATTTTTATTAATGATCTAGATGTAGGTGTTGGGGGTACAATCTGCAAGTGTGCTGATGAGCCTAAGAGTTGTGCGCATGTCAGGTCTATCGACGATGCTCGACTGCTTCAGGCGGAACTTGATGTGTTGGGGGATTAGGCTGATGACAGACAAATAATGGGCCTGAATTCGCGTTCCCCACAGGCGGGTACGAGGTGCGCACACACCCGTGAGGTCTCCAAAAGTTCTGAGTTTAGGCATGCGCAGCGCATGTCCCTAAACACGGAACTTGCGATATCGCACACCTCTGAAACTAAAGGCCCTCCGCGGGCGGAGAGTTGGGCTATTTGCCCAACTCCTGCCCAGCAAATGTCATTCAAATTCTTACAACTGATAAAAGTCAGCGTAAGACTTTTAAAGCACAGAATAATACATTTTTTCAATAATTTAAACATTTCGGTTTAGAATGCTCAACATACATACATCTTTCAGGAAAAAGCATTAAAGAAGGTGGAGAAAGAAAGAGATCTGAGTGTCCTACTGCATAGATCTCTAAAGGTTCATGAGCAATGACGTGAAATGATACCGAGAGCAAATAGGGTGTTGGGATGCAATACAATTGATTATAAGACAAAGCAAACTATTTTGTTCTTGTACAAGACCTTAGTCAGGCCTCCATTGGAATATGGTGTCCAGTTTTGGAGTTCTCACTTGATGGGTGATATTAAGGCTTTGGAAAGGAAGAGGGCCACTAGACTAATTCCCAGTTGAAAGCATCCGAGTGATCAAGATTGGATAAAAGAGTTAGGACGCTACACTTTATAGAAGCGCAGACTTGATCTGATCTAGGTTTGTAAGATGATGAAGGGAATAGATTGTGTTCCTTTTTACAGTTTGTTCCAATTAAATAGGTTAAGGAGGACCAGGGGTCACAAGTTTAAGTTGTATAAGGTCAGATCTAGATTCGATGTCAGAATGTGATTCTTTTTCCTGAGAACCTCTGCAATATGTTGTCCGCTTGTGTGGTGGATGTCGACTTGCTGAAGTCCTTCAAGCGCGAGCTGGACTTGTTTCTGGCTGGGGGATCACCTCTTACAAAAGGTAGGTATCATTAGAATCAAAGTGATCTCCTGGACTAACTTTGATTGCCCAGAGGGGGATCGGAGAGCAATTTCCCAGTATTTCCCCCCCCCAAAATTGGCCTGAGGTTTTTATCTATTTGTTTACTTCTTCCAGGAGATCACGTGATTTTTGGGTGGGGTGGGGTGGAGCGTGTATATATTTTGATATACAGGCATCACAATTGTGTGGGACAGGCTGGATGGACCAGAGGGTCTTTACCTATATGCCATTGCTCATATATTTGCATTATAATAGTGATGATACCAGCCACACACAACTCAGGATAGGGGAAGAAATTGGTCCTTGTGGCAGAAAACAGGAGCAAAAAGGACCATTTTCGAGACGCAATGACCTGCACCTCAAGGGTGTCTAAAATACGTTCAACCCCATACTGGGTCAGGAGATATTTAGGTACCCCTGGTGGTCACCAAAACAGGTGTTACACCCCTTGAATATGTTAATGAGGATCTTAACACATGTTTAGGGATCTTTCCTTGAATCTCATTGGTGCTGAGCAAAGCAGGTACTGAGCAAAGCAGGTGCCAGGCCTGCTATGCTCAGATTTTGGATGGTAATGCGGCCTAATCAACAGTCCTTAAAAAAAACGCTCGACGCTGCCACCAAAAAGATAAGTAAAACTTTTAAAATGTATCTCTATTTTGAACCAGCAGAAGCGGGACTGCTCCTTCGACTCCACAGCACTAATGCTGACCACTGCTGGCTAACTGCTAGCTATCCCCATGTTCTCCTCACCCCTCCCAAGACTTAACTGAAGATGGCTGCCCTACCCAAATTGGTCCCATAGAAACTGGCAAGTTGTCTCTGGAGGCACGACAAGCTCTGGCAGCTCAACATGATTATTAAGCTGACTCCCGAGGACCAACTTCAGCAGATCCTATCACTGACCTCTTCCATCGTGTTGTCCGTTTAACGTTCGTGTTGAATGCTAAACAATGTCTACCCCCATATTGGGCAAATAAATGCCCAATGGGCGTTTTTGATATTTTAGTTTAGAGATTATTAAATAAGATAATGGATTTTCCATGTGGTTTGGATATTCAACTAAGCCAAAAACATGTTTGTAATATGGGTTGTTATCTCTAGACTTGACTATTCCAACACGCTCCTGGCTGGCCTCCCACATTCTACCCTACGTAAACTTGAGGTCATCCAAATCCCATTCACCAATCACTCGCTGACCTAGATTGGCTCCCGGTTAAGCAACACCTCAATTTTAAAATTCTCATCCATGTTTTCAAATCCCTCCATGGCCTTGCCCCTCCCTATCTCTGTAATCTCCTCCAGCCCACAACCCCCCGAGATATCTGTGCTCCTCTAATTCTGGCCTCTTGAGCATTCCTGATTTTAATCGCTCAACCATTGGTGGCTGTGCCTTCAGCTGCCTAGGCCCGAAGCTCTGGAATTCCTTCCCTAAACCTCTCCATCTCTCTACCACTCTTTCCTCCTTTAAAATGCTCCTTAAACCTACCTCTTTGACCGAGCTTCTGCCTTAATTTCTCCTTATGTGGCTCAGTGTCAAATTTTGTTTTATAGTTTAAAGGCACGATATAAATTCAAAGTTGTTGTTGTAATTTTCTGATTTTGCCCTTCCAATGGGAAGCCTTGCCAACTGGAATGTATATTAAAGATTTGGGTGTATGCTACATATAGGTTTCTGTCCATTAATTGAAATAGTTAGAAAACCACATGTAGCGTGCAATCAAACTTCCACTGGGAGCACTATTTCAAAAGGTTATCCTGTTAGTTGAATGGAAGGCTTGTATTTTACAATAGCTTTCAGTGTAACACAATTACAAAGCCATTACCAAATATTACTGTTGCTTCAAGGCCGTGAGTACCCACATGACTTGTCCTTCTATTAGTGGTCAATTGAAGAGAGTATTTCTTTCTTAAGTTCAGTGGGATAAGTTGTTTTGTGATCAAAGGGATCATTATTTAACAATTTATAACAATTGCATAGAATTATATAAAACAATTTCCTTCTCTTCATATGCTGATCAAGCTTCCCCTTAAATACGCCTATAATATTCGCATCAACTAATCCCTGTGGTAGCGACTTCCAAAGTCTAAAGCATTAATTTAAATTGTGAACAAGAGTGGTCCCAGCACTGATCCTTGTTGGACCCCAACTTCTGCCAGTCTGAATAGTTACCTCTTACCTCTACTCTCTGATTTTTGTCTTGCAGCCAGCTAGCTATCCATTCTGCTACTTGGCCCCTGACTGCATTCAATGACCTTATTCATTAGTCTATAATGTGGTACCTTATCGAATTCTTTTGGATATCTAGATATATTACATCTACTGCATTACCATTGTCTACTCTCTGTTACTTCTTCAAAGAATTTAAAGAGTTTGGTTAAGCAAGATGTTCCCTTTTAAAATCCAAGTGACTATTCATTATTATATTTTTGGTTTCTAGATATTTTTCTATTTTCTCCTTTAGTAGGGCCCTGGACATGTTCGATCACTCTTCGTAAATATAGGTACAATGTTAGTTATCCGCTAGTCCTCTGGCACTACACCTTTTTCCAATGAAGTATTAAATATGTGTAATAGTGCCTCTGCTATCTCTTTGCTACATTCTTTTAAAATGTGTGCATGCAATCCATCCAAACCAGGGGTTTTTATCTTCTTTGAGTTTGATTAGTTTGTTTAATACTTCTCTTTTTATTTTAAATATGGATATATCAGGCTGGAAATTGCCTTCCTCTCCATTTGGGGCAGATAATTCGAATTAACTGATGAACTACCACCAGGACAGATGGGGTGGAGATTGGAAGGAACTTCGGCCCTTTTGTGTACAAAAATGTACAGGACGGTGTTGGGGGCGGCAGAGGGGTGGAAGAGAGTTGGGAGCGGGGCGGAAGGCAGGCTGTGTTATTTTGCGCCACGCTGAGCACGTTAACGCGACGCTGATGATGTCAACGTGACGCGGACATGCTGCGTTGCACTGACACGTTCCTCCCCTTCACTTAAAGGGGAAGGATGCAGCGAGGCCTAATGAGGCCTCCGTTGCACTATCAGGGAGAGGTTTGGTGGGTGGCGGCCCAGCCAAACCCACAGCCGCCATTGTCGAGTCAGCCGACAATTAAAAGAAAATGGCGGCTGCGGCAATGCGCCCTTCCCTTTAAGGACAGCCGCACCGCTCAGTTACTGGCTGCTTCCCACCTCGTGAAGCTGTCGGTGGCACTAACCGGAAGCGGCCATGCTCCCGCGGGGTGGAAAAGGGGTCGCCGTCGGACGGTAAGCAGTCGGCGCAGCAGACAAGGGATCAGAGCGTTGAGCGGGGCAGAAGGTTGGGGCATGGCAGAAACAGGTTCCCCCGACCTGGGGCAATTGCAGATGTGTCGCACCCTTCGCCTGTCCACGGGTGGACAGGCCTTACCGCCCCGTTACCGCCTCAAAGACAGTAACGGCCCTTAAAAAAGGGGGAATATCTAATCTGATGTAATGTCCACCTGATCTGTCTCTCTAGTAAATATTGAAGCAAAATAATTATTCAATATCTCTGCCATTTCGCTATCTCTGCCTGTGATTTTACCCTATACATCCATAATGGCCCTATTCCCATCCTGACTTTCCGTTTTTTATTTATGTACCTGCAGAATATTTTACTGATTTGTTTTACTTTCATAGTTTCTCTTTGCCTTCCGAATTTGTTTTGACTTCTCTTCTAATCTCTTTGTATAGTCCCTTATCATGCTCTCGCCTCCTGTCCATGTACTTAATGTGTGCTTCTTTCCTTACCTTCATTTTTTCCTCTATATTTTTATTCATCCATGGTGTCTCAGTAGTGTTTAGTTTGATCGTGTGTTTTAGTGGAATATATTTTTCCTGGACTCATGAACATTGTTTTAAATGTTACCCATTGATTGCCAATATTGTTGTCCATTTTATTTTCCCAACTTCTATTCTCAGCCCCTCAAGTGCTGAAAAAAAAGTTAACAAGGGGCTTTGATCATCCATATTCATACACGTCATGTCTAGTTTTGGTTCTTTAGTCACTTGTCAGACATTGATCACAGCACTGGTAATAAGCCTTGACCTGTGTGTATCAGAAATGGCATTTGTCAATGTTAAGCACAGAAGTGACATATTGTCACAGTAATTGCTGACTCTAATGAGAGCAAGTTGGAGTGATTACCATCTTCTCAATCACTGAGCCTCAAGCATATTTTATTGTGTCCACTGAGTGATTATATAATTAATCTTAGGAACTGTAAATTTCACAATTCTGGGAAATATTTCAATGTGTTCTATATGCTGACATATCATACCTATGTTTGATGGATGGAGTGAGTGTCTCATGGTACTGCAATGTTTTGAAGTAAAGCTTAAGAAAGATGACTAACACAAAGCCATCAAACGTGATGAATAGCTATAATGTTATTGCCTGAGGATCTATTTACAGCAGTTAATCTCAGAATAATTAGATTCTTTGTTTTTCAAAGCCACAGATACAAGCATGGCTTGTCATCCAGACTTTAATATACCAATGGTCTTGAATTTCAAGTGTGACAGAGTCAATCTGGTGACAGACATTCACAGTGCAGAACAGTGGATAGGAAATGCCTTCTGTTGATAACTTTATTAAAAACATTGTTGTAGGTAGAAAATAGGAAATCAGATGGGCCTGAGTAGAAGGGAGGGAGAAGGGCAGGCATCGGAGAACAGGCCTGGAAGGAAGTGAAGCAGAGCTCACTGAGAGGGTCCAAGAGGGAACAAAGGCTAGGCAGTATATATAAAGTACCCTGAGTAAAGGATTGAGGAGGCAAAAGTAAATTATTCCAGAACAAAATATACACAATTGAATAGTAGAATTTTACTTGATATCATGGTGGGCATTTCTGCTTATGGTTTCTCCAGCCCATGCTTTTTCTGTCCATTAAAATGAATGGTCAAAAATTCTTAGGCTGGGGAGTATATCTGAACATCGCTAAGATGATAGGCAAGTGAGCAGGTCTTTAGCGGCGATGTCCTTAGCTCACCACCAGAAGTTGTGTGAGAGGAGTCTGGGAATAGCTGTCCTTCCACTTTACCTTCCCTTGTGCAAAGGCACGTAGCTTCTGCTTGATATCTCCCCATAGTGAAATGGTTTAGATCACAGACTTTGCAGAGCTGGAAGGTCTAGTCTGTATCCATTACTCCATGGTGCTGTCAATTGGCTTAAATTGTGTTTTCAACACATGTATTGGGAATTTCCTTAGCGGTTCTCCTGATTGGCTGCTGTATGCTGTAACTTTGGTGGACGATTGAGCGACCCTGTTTAAGCAGTGAAAGTGGGGTTTCCGCCGAAGTTACGGCCGTGGAGTAGGAGAAGCTCCGAGGACATATGTGTTCGAGTTACTGCAGATTACAAAGCTGTATCATGAATACTTTCCAGGGAAAAATCTGCCTCCCGATTGTTCTAGTTTTATCCAGATCCAACAAAAGCCCCAGATTGAACAGACCAGCTGTGATGGAACATACGGGACAGACCACTTGTCAGGAAATCTGAGCTATCGTTACTCACCATTTAAACTGATGCCTGACTTTAATTGGCAGCACCCAGGTTTATATATGGCAGTATAAAAGAGACATAATAATGATTGGTGGGTTAAAGTTATATGGTTGGAAGATGCTATAGCTTTGGAAGAAGTGGAATGCATTTGGGTAAAATTTTATTAATTAGTAGTGAGTCAAATGTCTATTTAATTGATATTTTTGTTTAAAATTCTTCATCTATGTCTGTATATTATTTCCAAATTCCATGGTTTCATAGTGAGAACCTTCCTAAAGTCTGGTGCACTGTATTATTGGTGTCTAATAGAAGCAGGGATACACTTGACCATGGCACAAACACCAGCAACAAGGAGGGCTGACCTGTTGGACGTTGAGATTTATTTCGCGTATGCTCCCTACTGGCTGGGGTGAAGAATTGAAAAGTAAGCAACTCTTAAAGTGCTGCTGCTCCCTTTTAAAGGATGGGTGGAATAGTTTTGTACATGTTAAATTTCCATGGCTGTTCTCCTGATTGATTGATATAACTTTGGCGGAAGATCTGTGGAAACCCCAGATAAACAGAGTAATCGGAAATGTGTCATTGTTTTTCCAGGGTATCTGCAGATGATCTGCTGTAGTTATGATACATGATCAGGAGAATCCCCATGGAAATTCAACGCAGCAAAAGGCATGGAACATTTCTAAATGTTTAACTGCTGAACTCTCAGGAAATTGCATGCCAAGCTTGGAGATAATATTTGCCCATTTCCTCAACATCCTATCATTGCACAAAAGCTGTAGAGAGCATTTCTAATGGTGCATAGTAATATTACATAGAATATACAGCACAGAAACAGACCATTCAGCCCAACTAGTATGTGCTATTGTTTATACTCCACACAAGTCTCCTCCCATTCCATCTGCCTCATCTCAGCCTTTCAGCATATCTTTCTATTGCTCTTTCTCTCATGTACTCATCTAATTTCCTTTTGAAAGCATTAAGCTATTTGCCTCAACCACTTCCTGTGGTAGTTTTGTTTTATTTGTTCATGGGATGTGGGTGTCGCTAGTAAGGCCAGCATTTATTGCCCTTGAGAAGATGGTGATGAGCCACCTTCTTGAACCGCTGCAGTCCATGTGGTGAAGGTACTCCCACAGTATTGTTATGGAGAAAGTTCCAGGATTTTGAACGATGATGAAGGAACAATGATATATTTCCAAGTCAGGATGATGTGTGACTTGGAGGGGAATGTGGAGGTGGTGGGAAGCATAAGCATAAATGTGTTCCCCATTCTAACCACTCTCTGAGTAAAGACATTTCTCCTCATTTCCCTATTGGATTTATTAGTAACTGTTTTGTATTTAGAAACATAGAAACATAGAAAATAGGTGCAGGAGTAGGCCATTCGGCCCTTCAAGCCTACACCGCCATTCAATAAGATCATGGCTGATCATTCCCTCTGTCATGTTTGTAACCTTTACATAACTGTAACCTTTATGTAACAACACTGTACACTGTATACACCTGAATAATGCACACCTTGACCACAGGGGGTGAACTTGTGGGAGACACTCTTCACCTGGTCATCCAGGTATATAAAGGGAGGTTCCACGCAGGGTCAGCTCTTGCTGGTCCTGGGAATAAAGGTTCAGGTCACGTAGTGACTTTGTCTGCAGTACATGCCTCGTGTGATTCCATAGTAAGGTGTAAGGACACTACATTTGGCGTCGAGAAACTGGAATCAACGACCCATGAGGCTGGCCGCCGGTAGCACAGAGGAACGGTACTGTGTTGGTGAGGACTGGGACGATTTCATTGAGAGGCTCCAGCAGAGTTGTGTCACGAAGGACTGGCTGGGAGAGGAAGCGGCTGGCAAACTAAGGGCGCATCTACTGACCAGTTGTGGGTCCAAGACATATGCGCTGATGAAAGACCTGCTCACACCCGAGAAGCCGGCGGACAAGTCCTTTGAAGAGCTCAGCACTCTGATCAGTGAGCACCTCAAACCGGCGAGCAGTATACACATGGCCCGGCAGCGGTTCTATACACACCGGCATCGGGAGGGACAAAGCATATCGGACTTCGTTGAGGACCTTCCGCGTTTGGCCAGCCTCTGTTATTTCACAGATGCCTGCAGGGGGGAGATGTTATGCGATTTCTTCATTGAGGGCATTGGTCATGCCGGGATATTCAGGAAGTTTATTGAGACCAAGGACTTGACCTTGGAAAGGGCAACGCTGATAGCTCAGACCTTCATGGCAGGGGAAGAGGAGACCAAGATAATTTACGCACGCAGCCCTGGTTCCAACGTGGCGATGGGCCAGGGAGTTAACATTGTAAACGAGACACAGAACCCCGCAGGCAGGCAAGGGCAATTCAACATCGCCCAGGCAGCAACAGGCTCTAGGGTGGGCCAGCAACAGAGACAATGGCTGGGGGATTGGCAATTCACGCCATCACAAAGGACAATGCGTCCCGGGATGGGACCATTGACACTCAGCAACAGAGTGCTCAGGAGTAATCAAAGAGACAATCAGAGAGGAATGCCTGTTAACAGTTCCTTTGTTCACAACAATCTCAACTCATGCTGGAGGTGTGGTGGCAGACATGCTGCGAAAACCTGTGGGTTTCAACAATTTATCTGTAGAAACTGTAACTTCAGTGGACATCTGGCCAGAATGTGCAGAAAGCCCATAGCGAGGCTAGTTTACGAGGCAGAGGAACCAGACGAGGGGTCTGCAAGGCAGGGTGATGCTTGGGGCAAAGCTATGGACACTGAAGTCCAGCGGGTTCATGTGGCAGACGTCCACAACTCGTACACCAAAACGCCACCTATGATGATGAAAGTTCAATTAAATGGCATCCCGGTACGCATGGAGCTGGACACAGAAGCCAGCCAGTCACTTATGAGTGCCCAGCAATTAGAAAAACTATGGCCACTCAAAGCTAACAGGCCCAAACTAGAATGCATTGACACGCAGTTACGGACGTACACCAGAGAGATCATCCCAGTACTAGGCAGTGCAAACTTGGTGGTCACACACAATGGATCGGAGAACCGGCTGCCACTCTAGATTGTCCCGGGGAATGGTTCCGTGCTCTTGGGGAGGAGCTGGCTAGCCGAGAAGAGCTGGAAATGGGGGGATGTGCACGCCATTTCATCTGTGGAGCGAAGTTCATGCTCACAGGTCCTACAGAAATTCGGGTCACTTTTTCAACCAGGTGTCGGGACTTTTAAGGGCACCAAAGTAGTGATACGCATCACCCCGGACGCCAGACCAGTGCACCACAAAGCCAGAGCCGTGCCGTATGTGATGCGTGAGAGAATTGAGAGTGAGTTGGACAGGCTGCTAAGAGAGGGCATAATTTCACCTGTTGAATTCAGTGACTGGGCAAGCCCCATCGTTCCTGTCCTTAAAGCGGATGGCTCGGTCAGGATTTGTGGCGACTACAAGGCCACCATCAACCGAGTGTCACTACAGGACCAGTACCTGCTTCCGAGAGCAGAGGATCTTTTTGCCATGCTGGCAGGTGGCAAGCTGTTCACCAAGTTGGACCTCACTTCAGCCTACATGACTCAGGAACTGTCTGAAGAATCCAAGCTTCTGACCACCATCACTACGCACAAGGGGCTATTCGTTTACAACAGGTGTCTGTTTGGCATTCATTCAGCGGCCGCTATCTTCCAGAAGAACATGGAAAGCTTGCTTAAATCCATCCCTGAAACAATCGTATTCCAAGATGACATCCTTATCACGTGTCGAGACACCGAGGAACACCTCCACAACCTGGAGGAGGTGCTACGCTGACTGGACCGGGTAGACTTGTGACTAAAGAAGTCCAAGTGTGTGTTTTTGGCCCCAGAGGTCAAGTTTTTGGGCAGGAGGGTTGCTGCAGACGGTATCCGGCCTACCGAATCCAAAACGGAGGCGATCCGTCATGCGCCCAGGCCCGGCAACACATCAGAGTTACTGTCATTTCTGGGACTACTGAACTACTTCGGGAACTTTCTGCTGAACTTAAGCACATTGTTGGAGCCGCTGCACGTGCTCCTGAGTAAGGTTGTGAATGGTTTTGGGGGGACTGTCAAGAATGGGCTTTCAATCGGGCGCGGAATCTGCTTTGTTCTAACAAGCTGTTGACCTTGTACAACCCCTGTAAGAAACTGGTTTTACCGTGTGATGCATCATCCTATGGGGTTGGATGCGTGTTGCAGCAGAATAATGATGAGGGCCAACTCCAACCTGTGGCTTATGCCTCCAGGTCGCTCTCCCAGGCAGAACGGGGATATGGGATGGTTGAAAAGGAAGCACTCGCATGTGTCTACAGGGTGAAAAAGATGCACCAGTACCTTTTCGGCAGAAGGTTCGAGTTAGAAACGGACCACAAACGGTTAACATCTCTGTTGTCCGACAGCAAAGCTGTCAATGCCAATGTGTCAGCTCGCATACAGCGGTGGGCTCTCACGCTGGCTGCATATGACTACACCATACGGCGCCGGCCAGGCACCGAAAATTGCACTGACGTGCTCAGCAGGCTCCCACTGGCGACCACCGAGGGGGCGTCGGAGCAAAGTGCGAAGATGTTCATGGCCGTTGAGGCTTTCAACACCGCAGGCTCCCCCATCACAGCTCGCCAGATCAAAATCTGGACCAACAGAGACCCTGTCCTATCCCTGATAAAGAAATGTGTCCTGACTGGGGATTGGGCGCCCGCAAACGGAGCGTGTCCCGAAGAGATCAGACCGTTTCAGAAACGGATGGATGAGCTCTCCATCCAAGCCGACTGCCTGCTATGGGGCAGCTGGGTAGTCATGCCCCAGAAAGGAAGGGAAGCATTCATCAGGGAACTCCACAGCGAGCACCCTGGCATCGTGTTAATGAAGGTCACTGCCCGGTCACATGTATGGTGGCCGGGGATTGACTCAGACCTGGAACACTGGGTTCGCAGGTGCACGACATGTTCTCAGCTGGGAAATACCCCCAGGGAAGCCCCACTCAGCCCGTGCCCTGGCCCACCAGGCCATGGTCACATATTCACGTAGACTACGCGGGCCCGTTCATGGGAAAAATGTTCCTGATTTTCGTCGATGCATACTCGAAATGGATCAAGTGCACCATATTGAATTCGTGCACGACATCCACCACTGTGGAGAGTCTGCGTATGGTCTTTCGACCCACGGCTTGCCGGACATCCTGGTTAGCGATAACGGCCCGTATTTCACTAGCTATGAATTCCAGGAGTTTATGTCGGGTAATGGTATCAAACACGTCAAGACAGCACCGTTCAAGCCGGCCTCCAATGGCCAGGTGGAACGTACGGTTCAAATCATAAAACAGGGCATGCTCCCGATTCAAGGACCCTCCCTTCAGTACCGCCTATCGCGCCTCCTGCTGGCCTATAGGTCCCGCCCGCATTCACTCACGGGAGTCCCGCCCGCGGAACTACTCATGAAACGCACGCTTAAAACGCGGCTGTCCCTCGTTCACCCAGACCTGTAAGACATTGTTGAGGGCAAGCGCCAGTCCCAAATCGAGTGCCATGATCGCAACTCAGTGGGGAGATGCATAGAAATTGATGACCCTGTATTTGTTCTCAATCATGCTTTGGGACCCAAGTGGCTTGAGGGTAGTGTAATTGGCAAAGAGGGGAATAGGGTCATAGTGGTCAGACTTAACAATGGACAGATATGCTGCAAACATCTGGACCAAGTAAAGAAAAGTTTCAGCATGGACACTGAGGAACCTGAGGAAGATCATGAGATGTCACCCACACTACTGCCAGTGAACGAGCAACAAGGACATTCACCAGCATGCACAGTCCCTGCGGCCAGCCCGGACAGGCCGAAATCACCTCAGGCGACAGAGATGCATGCCTAGGCCTAACCACCAGAGCCCCAACTGCGGTGCTCCACGAGAGAGCGTCGATTGCCTGAAAGACTCAATCTTTGACCCAAAGATGTTAGGGAGGGGGTGATGTCATGTTTGTAACCTTCACATAACTGTAACCTTTATGTAACAACACTGTACACTGTATACACCTGAGTAATGCACACCTTGACCACAGGGGGTGAACTTGTGGGAGACACTCCTCACCTGGTCATCCAGGTATATAAAGGGAGGTCCCACGCAGGGTCAGCTCTTGTTGGTCCTGGGAATAAAGGTTCAGGTCACGTAGTGACTTTGTCTGCAGTACATGTCTCGTGTGATTCCATAGTAAGGTGTAAGGACACTACACCCTCAGTACCCCTTTCCTGCTTTCTCTCCATACCCCTTGATCCCCTTAGCCATAAGGGCCATATCTAACTCCCTCTTGAATATATCCAATGAACTGGCATCAACAACTCTCTGCAGCAGGGAATTCCGTAGGTTAACAACTCTCTGAGTGAAGAAGTTTCTCCTCATCTCAGTCTTAAATGGCCTACCCCTTATCCTAAGACTATGTCCCCTGGTTTTGAACTTCCCCAACATCGGGAACATTCTTCCCGCATCTAACCTGTCCAGTCCCGTCAGAATCTTATACATTTTTAATGAGATCCTCTCTCATCCTTCTAAACTCCAGTGAATAAAGGCCCAGTTGATCCAGTCTCTCCTCATATGACAGTCCAGCCATCCCTGGAATCAGTCTGGTGAACCTTCGCTGCACTCCTTCAATAGCAAGAACATCCTTCCTCAGATTAGGAGATCAAAACCGTACACAATATTCCAGGTGAGGCCTCACCAAGGCCCTGTACAACTGCAGTAAGACCTCCCTGCTTCTATATTCAAATCCCCTAGCTATGGAGGCCCAACATACCATTTGCCTTCTTCACCGCCTGCTGTACCTGCATGCCCACTTTCAGTGACTGATGAACCCGGTCTCGTTGCACCTCCCCTTTTCCTAATCTGCCACCAATCAGATAATATTCTGCCTTCGTGTTTTTGCCCCCAAAATGGATAATCTCACATTTATCCACATTAAACTGCATCTGCCATGCCCACTCACCTAACCTGTCCAAGTCACCCTGCAGCCTCTTAGCGTTCTCCTCACAGCTCACACCGCCACCTAGTTTAGTGTCATCCGCAAACTTGGAGATATTACACTCAATTCCTTCATCTAAATCGTTAATGTATATTGTAAAGAGCTGAGGTCCCTGCACTGAGCCCTGCGGCACCCCACTAGTCACTACCTGCCATTCTGAGAAGGATCCATTTATCCCGACTCTCTGCTTCCTATCTGCCAACCAGTTCTCTATCCATGTCAATACATTACCCCCAATACCATGTGCTTTGATTTTGCACACCAATCGCTTGTGTGGGACCTTGTCAAAAGCCTTTTGAAAGTCCAAATACACCACATCCACTGGTTCTCCCTTGTACACTCTGCTAGTTACGGCCTCAAAAAATTCCAGAAGATTCGTTGAGCATGATTTCCCTTTCATTAATCCATGCTGACTTGGTCCGATCCTGTCACTGCTTTCCAAATGCACTGTATTTCATCCTTAATGATTGATTCCAACATTTTCCCCACTACCGATGTCAGGCTAACCGGTCTATAATTCCCTGTTTTCTCTCTCCCTCCTTTTTTAAAAAGTGGTGTTACATTCGCTACCCTCCAGTCCATAGGAACTGATCCAGAGTCGATAGACTGTTGGAAAATGATCACCAATGCATCCACTATTTCTAGGGCCACTTTCTTACGTACTCTGGGATGCAGATTATCAGGCCCCGGAGATTTATCGGCCTTCAATCCTATCAATTTCCCTAACACAATTTCCCGCCGAATAAGGATATCCT
Source organism: Pristiophorus japonicus (assembly GCF_044704955.1). Classification (NCBI taxonomy): domain Eukaryota; kingdom Metazoa; phylum Chordata; class Chondrichthyes; family Pristiophoridae; genus Pristiophorus; species Pristiophorus japonicus. Next base: position 95,226,255 of record NC_091985.1, read on the forward strand.
TCAGTTCCTCCTTCTCACTAGACCTACTGTCCCCTAGTACAATCAGAAGGTTATTTGTGTCTTTCTTTGTGAAGACAGAACCGAAGTATTTGTTCAATTGGTCTGCCATTTCTTTATTCCCCATTATAAATTCACCTGAATCTGACTGCAAGAGACCTACGTTTGTCTTCACTAATCTTTTTCTCTTCACATATTTACAGAAGCTTTTGCAGTCAGTTTTTATGTTCCCTGCAAGCTTCCTCTCATACTTTATGTTCGCCCTCTTAATTAAACCCTTAGTCTTCCTCTGTTGAATTCTAAATTTCTCCCAGTCTTCAGGTTTGTTGCTTTTTCTAGCCAAATTATATGCCTCTTCCTTGGCTTTAACACTATCCTTAATTTCCCTTGTTGGCCATGTTTGAGCCATCTTCCCCATTTTATTTTTACTCCAGACAGGGGTGTACAATTGCTGAAGTTCATCCATGTGATCTTTAAATGTTTGCCATTGATTATCCAACATCAACCCTTTAAGTATCCTTTGCAAGTCTATTCTAGCCAATTCACGCCTCATACCGTCGAAGTTACCTTTCCTAAAGCTCAGGACCCTAGTTTCCGAATTAACTCTGTCACTCTCCATCTTAATAAAGAATTCTACCATATTATGGTCACTGTTCCCCAAGGAGCCTCGCACAACAAGATTGCTAATTAGTCCCTTCTCATTACACATCACCCAGTCTAGGATGGCCAGCTCTCTATTTGGTTCCTCGACATATTGGTCTAGAAAACCATCCCTAATACACTCCAGGAAATCCTCCTCCAGCGCGTTGCTTCCAGTTTGGTTTGCCCAATCAATATGTAGATTAAAGTCGCCCATGATAACTACCGTACCTTTATTGCACACATCCCTTATTTCTTGTTTGATGCTGTCCCCAACCTCACTACTACTGTTTGGTGATCTGTACACAACTCCCACTAGCATTTTCTGCCCTTTGGAATTCCGCAGGTCCACCCATACCGATTCCATATCATCCAGGCTAATGTTCCTCCTTACTATTGCATTAATTTCCTCTTTAACCAACAACGCCACCCCGCCTCCTTTTCCTTTCTGTCTATCCTTCCTAAATGCTGAATACCCTTGGATGTTGAGTTCCCAGCCTTGGTCACCCTGGAGCCATGTCTCCGTGATGACAATTACATCATACCCATTAACTGCTATCTGCGCAGTTAATTCGTCCACCTTATTCTGAATACTCCTCGCATTGAGGTACAGAGCCTTCAGGCTTATCTTTCTAACATACTTTGCCCCTTTAGAATTTTGGTGTAATGTGGTCCTTTTTGTTTTTTGCCTTGGGTTTCTCTGCGCTCCACTTTTACTATTCTCCTTTCTATCTTTTGCTTCTGACTCCATTTTATTTCCCTCTGTCTCCCTGCACAGGTTCCCATCCCCCTGCCATATTAGTTTAACTCCTCCCCAACAGCACTAGCAAACACTCCCCCGAGGACATTGGTTCCGGTCCTGCCCAGGTGCAGACTGTCCGGTTTGTACTGGTCCCACCTCCCCCAGAACCAGTTCCAATGCCCCAGGAATTGAATCCCTCCCTTCTGCACGACTGCTCAAGCCATTTTGAGCTATCATCTGAGCTATCCTGCGATTCTTACTCTGACTAGCACATGGCACTGGTAGCAATCCTGAGCTTACTACCTTTGAGGTCCTACTTTTTAATTTAACTCCTAGCTCCTTAAATTCATCTTGTAGGACCTCATCCCGTTTTTTACCTATATCGTTGTTACCTATATGTACCATGACAACTGGCTGTTCACCCTCCCTTTTCAGAATGTCCTGCACCCGCTCTGAGACATCCTTGACCCTTGCACCAGGGAGGTAACTTATCATCCTGGAGTCTCGGTTGCGGCCGCAGAAGCGCCTATCTATTCCCCTTACAATTGAATCCCCTATTACTATCGCTCTCCCACTCTTTTTCCTGCCCTCCTGTGCAGCAGAGCCAGCCACGATGCCGTGAACTTTGCTGCTGCTGCTCTCCCCTGATGAGTCATCCCCCTCAACAGTACTCAAAGCGGTCTATCTGTTTTGCAGGGGGATGACCGCAGGGGATCCCTGCACTACCTTCCTTGCACTGCTCTTCCTGTTGGTCCCTAGTTTTGGTTTCTCCCACCAATGGAAACATTGGGAGAAAAATTCTGTACCTTAGCATCTTCAGTTAGCACCTGGTACCAGTCATTACCTGTAAGTTTATCTTGCTCATCCATTAGTGGCCCTATCCCTACTTTACTTATCCTTTTGTTGTTTACATGTCACTAGCACACTTTATTTGGCCAAAATTGCAGTTGGGGGCGTACCTCCGGAGTACACTTCCGACCCCCAAAAATCCGGTATTACCTGGTGTCTCCGGAGCTTTGGAGCTTTTGGGTCCTAGGCCTGCAGGCCTACGCCTGGTAAAGGCCCATGGGTTCCAGGGCCGCAAGCATTTCAGAAGTGTCCTTGGGATCACGTGGGCCAGGTCAACCTATTAGAAAGGGGGTTTCCTCATAAGCTTATGGAAAGTCCATTTACAAATGGAATCCCCATAAGCTTATGAGAAATTCGCAAGTAAATACTTAACACAATTCTAATAAAAATAAATATTCCCATGTTCAAAATTAATTAAATGTCCCTTTGATTCAGCATTTCAAATAAAAATGTAACTTTTTGAAAAATAATAAAACCATTTTAATTTGGACGATCATAACTACAGCAGGTCATGAGATAATTTTAATGTTTTTGTATGTTTTAATCATTTAACCATTTTTAATTTAACATTTATTTTAACTCTTACACTGTTAAAAGTAGGCTCTATGCGAAAGTGATTTTGGAGCACATGCCGATGATCTGTCAACGAGAAACTTGACAGAGCTCAAGTTCCAGGTTTTCTCACATGCCCAGCGCATGTGGAAACGTGGAACCCATTCTGAGGGTCATCGACCCGCAAAGTCCGGGCCATTATTTCTTTTTATATTCCTTGATAATATGATTTTGTTATTTCTCTTTGCTTTCTTCAATTTTTTTAAACTTCTTGCTAAGTTCCTCATATTCCTTTTTGTTGTCATTCTTTAGTACTTAAGTGCTTGCATTTTTCTTTAGATTCAATTTTCCCTTTAGTTCTTTATTCAACCATGGTGTCCCATAATTAGTTAGCTTGTTATTGGCTTTTAGTGGAATATATTTCTTGTTAACTCTATTGATTACCTTTTTAAACTGACTGTTTTACTGTCTCTTTGTTTTTCAAGATTTTCTCCCAGTTTACCTTCATTAATTTTATCCTCATCACTTCATCATTTTCTCTTTTCCAATCTATCACCTTAATCTTTGTCCTATTTACGTCACTCTTGATCCTAATCTTGAACCTTACTATATCACTATGCCAAGATGCTCTCCTACTCTTATTTTTTCCTGCTGTTCTGGCTCATCAACCATGACCAGATCCAGCAGTGATTCTTTTCTTGTTTGACTTCTTACGTACTGAGTGAGAAAGGAGTCCTGCATACACCGTGCAAACTCCATTTCCTTTCTCCAGTTGTTACTTCTTCCTGTTAGTATATTTGGGGGTAGTTGATTTTTATTCGATGCCTGCTACTCACATCGTAGATTTGCCTACATATTTCTTCCCTCAATTCCCTTCCACAGTTTGGAGTTCTCTCCTATACTCCTAATTGGGGGATGGATCCATTCTTCATTTTTAACTGAATCTATATGGATTCTGTATCTATCTTACTGCTAGTTATGAGCTTTTATTCTACTGCCATTATGTTATCTTTAACAAGTACAACTATTCCACCTCCCCTCCTTCCTTCCCTTTGTTATCCTGTAATATTTAGTTGCCGGACCAGTTCTCTCTGAAGCCATGTTTCAGTCATCCTCATGATTCTCCCTACAAATTATTGCCTCCAGTTGATGCATTTGATTTTGAATACTATGTTCATTGCTGTACTGACAGTTGAATTTTTTTTTCTTTATTTTGACTCTCTTTTTGAATTTAGTAGTTATTTTACCTTTATGCTGTATGGGAGAGAAATTCCCCACCTTATCGCCACCTGTTAGCGCAGCGTAATGTGGGAAAGCAGCAGCTGCCACTCTTCCGTCGGCTGGTGATGGGTCCAGCGGCCTCCTCCATTTCCGTGGTCCCGGTAGTACTACCATTAACAGGTATCACCATGAAAAGAAAAATGGCGTAGTGGTGGCATGCACGCCGATTTAACGTCACCTAGGCAAACTTCGACCCTAGCACTGAGTTCAACACTGGGTCCTAAGCACGCCAGTTAAACCCAGCGTGAAAGCAGACTGACAGAGGCACTGCCAGCACCTCTTAAAGGGACACACACATCTTTCAGGTAAGTTTGCATTTAAGCTTTTGGACTGTTTTTTTAACATTTTACTGAAGTAAAAGCTTGCTGTAATAGCTGTTAAAAGTTCAAAATTGTGTGGGGAGTGCTGCTGGATGCTTGCAAGGCCTCAGATGGTAAAGGAAGGCCTTTGAGAAGATGGAAAATGCTACAAAATCTCAGCAGGTCAGTCAACATCCGTGGAGAGAGAAACAGAGTTCACATCTCAGGTGCTGCCCGATCTGTTGAATATTTCCAGCATTTTATGCTATAATTTCATATTTGCAGCATTCACTTGCAGAGGGAAGAGGAGGAGGCAGAAGAGGAGGAGGCAGAAGGAAAGATGCAACCTAGGCAGCCCCTCTGGTTTGGATATCGAGGACCGAATCATTCAACTGCGGTACCAGTGACCACAACCTCAATTCCACTTTCAACATTAGTTACCTTCCCTCCCCACTGCTATTGACTATCAGACCATCCTCTTGGCCACATTGCTGAAATAAAAACCACCACTAAGCAAACTTTCCAATCCAACTTTACGCATCTATCCATCCAATATGACATCAAGAAATCAACTCATCACCCTTAGTGACTTCTTGTTTGTGTCTTTGCCTATCCTACTAATGTCATGCAGTGCTATTCGAGTGGCTGCAGCATGAATTATGGAAGGCTGCTGACTTTTAGTGGGGACACTGCAAATGGTCTTGCAGGTCGACCTTGAGGAGCTGATGGCTGGGAGTGTCAAATCAAGTGGTGGTGTTTCTGTTTCTTCTTCTTCACTCTTCTCTCCCTCTTCTTGGTCAACCACTGGCTGGGCAGGCTGCATTTCTTGGGTGTGTGAAATGACTTGTGGTGAGGCGAGGGCAGGAAAGCAAGAGGTGCATGCCAGAAAGAGGATAACATATGAGGATACCACCGATGCTCACTGATGCTCAGATTGGGTTCTGCAAGGAACACTTGGCTCCAGACCCCATTGCAGCCTTGGTCCAAACATGGACAAAAGAGCTGAATTCCAGGGGTGAGATAAGGGTGCCTGCCCTTGACATCAAGGCAGTGTTTGACCGAGTGTGGCATCAAGGAGCCCTAGTAAAATTGAAGTCATTGGAAATCAGGGGAAAACTCTCTACTGGCTGGAGTCATACCTAACACAAACAAAGATGGCTGTGGTTATTGGCGGCCAATCATCACAGCCCCAGAACATCACTGCAGGGGTGCCTCAGGGCAGTACACTGGGCTCAACCATCTTCAGCTGCTTCATCAATGATCCCCCCTCTATCATAAGGTCAGAAGTGGGGATATTTGCTGATGATTGCAGTGTTTAGTTCCGTTCGCAACTCCTCTGATAATGAAACAATCCATGCCCGAATGCAACATGAGCTGGACGACATTCAGGCTTGGGCTGATAAGTGACAAGTAACATTCATGCCACACTAGGGCCAGGCAATATCTCCAACAAGTGAGAGTCTAACCATCGCCCTTTGACATTCAAAGGCACTACCTACACCAGATCCCCCACCATTTAGAGACCGCATGGATGAACTACAACAATTGTACATCCTTGTCTGGCGTAAAAATAAAAAAGGGAAGGTGGCTCAACCGTGGCTATCAAGGGAAATCAGAGATAGCATTAAAGCCAAGGAAGTGGCATACAAATTGGCCAGAAATAGCAGCGAACCCGGGGACTGGGAGAAATTTAGAACTCAGCAGAGGAGGACAAAGGGTTTGATTAGGGCAAGGAAAATAGAGTACGAGAGGAAGCTTGCAGGGAACATTAAGATGGACTGCAAAAGCTTCTATAGATATGTAAAGAGAAAAAGGTTAGTAAAGACAAACGTAAGTCCCCTGCAGTCAGAATCAGGGGAAGTCATAATGGGGAACAAAGAAATGGCAGACCAATTGAACAAATACTTTGGTTCGGTTATCACTAAGGAGGACATAAACAACCTTCCGGATATAAAAGGGGTCAGAGGGTCTACTAAGATGGAGGAACTGAGGGAAATCCTTATTAGTCGGGAAATTGTGTTGGGGAAATTGATGGGATTGAAGGCCGATAAATCCCCAGGGCCTGATGGACTGCATCCCAGAGTACTTAAGGAGGTGGTCTTGGAAATAGCGGATGCATTGACAGTCATTTTCCAACATTCCATGGACTCTGGATCAGTTCCTATGGATTGGAGGGTAGCAAATGTAACCCCACTTTTTAAAAAAGGAGGGAGAGAGAAAACAGGGAATTATAGACCAGTCAGCCTGACATCGGTAGTGGGTAAAATGATGGAATCAATTATTAAGGATGTCATAGCAGCGCATTTGGAAAGAGGTGACATGATAGGTCCAAGTCAGCATGGATTTGTGAAAGGGAAATCATGCTTGACAAATCTTCTGGAATTTTTTGAGGATGTTTCCAGTAGAGTGGACAAGGGAGAACCAGTTGATGTGGTGTATTTGGACTTTCAGAAGGCTTTCAACAAGGTCTCACACAAGAGATTAATGTGCAAAGTTAAAGCACATGGGATTGGGGTAGTGTGCTGACGTGGATTGAGAACTGGTTGGCAGATAGAAAGCAAAGAGTAGGAGTAAATGGGTACTTTTCAGAATGGCAGGCAGTGACTAGTGGGGTACCGCAAGGTTCTGTGCTCGGGCCCCAGCTGTTTACATTGTACATTAATGATTTAGATGAGGGGATTACATCAAGTATCTCCAAATTTGCGGATGACATTAAGTTGGGTGGCAGTGTGAGCTGCGAGGAGGATGCTATGAGGCTGCAGAGTGACTTGGATAGGTTAGGTGAGTGGGCAAATGCATGGCAGATGAAGTGTAATGTGGATAAATGTGAGGTTATCCACTTTGGTTGTTTAAACAGAGAGACAGACTATTATCTGAATGGTGACAGATTAGGAAAAAGGGAGGTGCAACAAGACCTGGGTGTCATCGTACATCAGTCAATGAAGGTTGGCATGCAGGTACAGCAGGTGGTTACAAAAGCAAATGTCATGTTGGCCTTCATAGCGAGGGGATTTGAGTACAGGGGCAGGGAGGTGTTACTACAGTTGTACAGGGCCTTGGTGAGGCCACACCTGGAGTATTGTGTACAGTTTTAGTCTCCTAACTTGAGGAAGGACATTCTTGCTATTGAGGGAGTGCAGCGAAGATTCACCAGACTTATTCCCGGGATGGCGGGACTGACATATCAAGAAAGACTGGATCAACTGGGCTTGTATTCACTGGAGTGCAGAAGAATGAGAGGGGATCTCATAGAAACGTTTAAAATTCTGATGGGTTTGGACAGGTTAGATGCAAGAAGAATGTTCCCAATGTTGGGGAAGTCCAGAACCAGGGGTCACAGTCTAAGGATAAGGGGTAAGCCATTTAGGACCGAGATGAGAAGAAACTTCTTCACCCAGAGAGTGGTGAACCTGTGGAATTCTCTACCACAGAAAGTTGTTGAGGCCAATTCACTAAATATATTCAAAAAGGAATTAGATGTAGTCCTTACTACTAGGGGGATCAAGGGGTATGGTGAGAAAGCAGGAATGGGGTACTGAAGTTGCATATTCATCCATGAACTCATTGAATGGCGGTGCAGGCTCGAAGGGCCGAATGGCCTACTCCTGCACCTATTTTCTATGTTTCTATCGACATCCTGGGGGTCACTAGGGAAATAACACATGGGAACACCATCCCTTCCAAGTCACACATCATCTTGACTTGGAAATATATCGGCATTCCTTCATCGTCGCTGGGTCAAAATCCTGCAACACCCTCCCCAATAGCACTATGGAATACCTTCACTTCACAGCCTGCAGCGGTTCAAGAAGGCCGATCACCACGACCTTCTCAAAAGCAATTAGGAATGGGCAATAAATGCTGCCTTGCCAGCGACGCCCACATCCCAGGCATCTTGTATCCTTTCAGTCCCCTCGCTCACCAAGGGCTCAGCCATGCCCCTACTATACATGGCCAGCACCATCTCCTCCAAGGGGGTGAGGTGAGGCTAGGAATGGGAGATGTGCCTCATAATTGGTGCAGATTGTTGGTAGTGGAGTGATTGGGGGTGCGGGGAGTGGTCATGCATTGAACAGTGTGTTAAGCTAGTGGTGCAGTTAGTAAGAAACGGCTTTTGAAGATGCATTCACTGATCTTGACCAGTGGCCTGAGGTCATGAAGCTTCTTTGGGCACTGGAGCCAGGTGGTGGGGGTGACACTGCTGGCAGTGATGGCCTCGGTGATGTGGTCCCACATCCTTCTTTCTGGAGTGCCTCCTGGCCCCTGTGAGCAGAGGGCCTCTCTTGCAATTTGACCCCCTGCACAAAGCTGGAGTGTTGCATGTGGAACCCTGAGTGCCCCTTTCCTGGCTTGCTGAGCCACTTGTGTTTGTGCTGAAGCAATTTTCCCATTTTTTGAGGTTCAGAAGGGAATTCAGCTTTAAGTGCTGAAGACTCATATTTGGGGTTTCTTCTTAATGTTAATTTTTTTTTAAAGGAAGTAAGGGCTGAAAACTGCATTTTTCACTTCATTTGAATTTTGATTAGATCTGAACGCCTTGCCCCTTTAATACATAGTCCTTTTAATTGCCCACAATTCATTGCAAATTCCACAGCCTCGCTTCCAGAGGCTGTAAGAAGCTGCAAGGCCGCTCCTGTACGGGAACTTAGGGTCGGATGCCTCCATTAACGCCACCAGGAGGCCGTTGGACTGTAAGTTAGCGCTGGATTAAAAACCTTTAGCCCCTAGCGTGAATTTTTGCCTGATAGCTCTGTGGCCATTTTCAGTGGCCATAAACCCCAGGCCACAGTGACAATGTCAGGTTTTTGGTGATATCTAATTTCTAGGCCTATGTCTTTATCCGATCGTTCATCTTATCCTTAGTCCTTCCTTTAGTTTGTCCTTTACCCCTTTCCTGATTCTTTTATTGTAGGTTTCTGTAATTTCTAGCCCATGTTATTAGTTTAAAGCCTTAGTTATCCTTTCCGCTAGGACATTGGTCCCAGTCTGGTTCAGATGCAGCCTGTCCTAACAGTTGAGCTCCTTCCTGTCCCAGTACTGGTGCCAGTATCCCATGAAGTGGAACCCCTCTTTCCCACACCACCCCTTTAACCATGTGTTGACTTTCCTTATCTGTTTGTGCCTATGCCAGTTTGTATGTGGCACTGGCAAGATTATTACCCGCGAGGTCCTGCTTTTCAATTTAGCTCCTAACACTTGATACTCCTTTAGCAGGACCTCTTCCCTAATCTTTCCTATTTTGTTGGTTCTGATAATTGGATACTATCCCTCCCTTTCCAGATTCTCTTGCAGCTGTTTTGAGATGTTCCTTACCCTGGCAACATACCATTTGGGACTCTTGATCCTGACTACAAAGAATACTATCTATCCCCCTAATTATAGAATCCCCTATAACTACAATCTTTCTACTCTGCACCTGCTCCCCTTGGACCATGGTGCCTTGGTGGGCATTCTGGCAGTCCTTCCCACAGTCTTTCTCTTTATCCTCACAGGTATCGAGAACTTTGTATACCTGTTAGATAGGAGCAGTGACTGCTGGACATCCTTCATCACCTCTCCTATGCTCCCCTTACCTAGCTGACTTACCCAGTAATCCCTCCACCTCCCTTACATGGCAGCATGTTTCTAGCTCAGACTATAGCTCAACAACTCTGAGCAGGAGTGTCTCAAGGCCGAGACATTTCTTGCAGATGTGGCAGGCTGGGACAGTCTTGTTGTCCACAACAAGAGAAAGCAGGAAAGGGGTACTGAGGGAATGATCAGCCATGATCTTATTGAATGCAAGCTCGAAGGGCCGAACGGCCTACTCCTGCACCTATTTTCTATGTTTCCCACATACCACATACTACAATCCCGATACATACTATGATCTTTCACACTGCTATCACAAACAACATGCATACAATTTGCAATGGCCTCACACTTGGACGGATGAAGAATGGGCACCAGGGTAGTGTTTGAGCTGCTCATTCAGTTGCTAACATTTTCATAATTTTTGTATTTTTTATATGGGCCAAGGCAGCACCCAACCAGGAAGAGAGAGAGAGAGAGAAAAGGGAGAGGACCAGGACAAGTGGCTGCAGGAGCCGTTGTAATTTGAGGAAATGGCTCTGACCTTTTTGCGGCATGAATCTGTAGAGGAAATTGCCAACCATATGATGGACAACCATCAAGTATCGTCCATTTATTACTGTCCTTCTACACTGTCTCAATTTTCATGATGGGGCAACTTTGTGCAGCAGATGTCTGAGGCACAAAATCTCTTATGAATATACTTTTCTTCCAAGGCATTGTCTTGGGGGTGCATTGGAATTCTTCTTCCATTTCCCTTCCTATGGCAGTTTTTGCTCTGAAGAAAATGAAGGAAGGACAACCTGGCCATTATAGCAGTCTGTGTCAAACACCTGCCCAAAGCATCATCATTAATCCTAGAAACCCAGAGAATGTAGGGAGTGAGTTTGAGGAAAGTGCACTGGATGATTCACAACTCAAAACTCAGGAGGAGCAGGTGGAGGTGGCAGATAAAGAAGAGCACAGAACAGGCCAGGCTGACAGCCCGCATCACGGACTTACCGTATGGGCAAGGACTTTGTCCCCTCCTAGGCCTGCTTTCAGGTGGGAACTAATGTAGAAACAGAAGGCCTTTACGACATTATTTGAGTCTGACCTGAGCAGCCTGTAGTGGCCAAAGAAACATTTATGGCTGTGCACCTTCGAGATTACTGCAGTTAGATGCAAGACATTTACTCAGAGTGCTATAGAATGGGTGGCATCTTCATGGCCAACTGGAAAGAAGCCCCCAAGCATGAGGCGAACAAGCACAGAACAACTTTACCTCACAACCACTGTGGCAAACATCATTGACACCCTGAGCAACCACTCACAGCATCATTGACACCTTATAACAGTCTGTTGCTGTCAAACTTGACAGACAAGACTATCAGTTGGGAGATCAGTGTGGAGAGGTTTATCCCACATGGGACATGTCATATGGACTGCTCTCATACAGAGCACTGATCATCTTACTGAAGTGCCAAGCACCTGGCACATGGCAGAAGAAGGTTCAGCTGCATATATTCCCATTCCACACAATCCATACTAAGGAGAAATAAAATCAATATTTATTTACTTATATTTACATCAATTATGTGCTTCAAATCCTACACTGTGTTTTCCCTGGTGACCATATAACATGCAATTGTTCTACTAGTTAATCTGAGGCTATGTCTAAATGATACCTGACTGCTTGGAGCAACTCTTGTGAGCACCCTCATATCCCTGTATCCAGAGGTTCTAGGCTACTATCATCCCAACAGGACTGTAACACCCAACAGCCGTCTGTCACAAGAGTTGCTCCATGCAGGTATCATTTAGACATAGCCTCAGAATAACTAGTAGGACAATCACATCTTATAGGGTCACCAGGGAAACCACAGTGTAGGATTTAGAGCACATAATTGATGTAAATATAAGTAAATAAATATTGATTTTATTTCTCCTTAGTATGGATTGTGTTATTGAGTAGGGCTGTGGAAAGTTAATAATACTGGGAAGGGACTGAAAAATGGCAGTGCAGCTTTAGTGGAGGAGAAATAATGGCCCAGATTTTTCGATAAAAATAATAGTGAGGCTATCAGCGCTCGCATTATTATGGAGTAAGTTGGACAGCAACTTCTGGCATCTGCAGTTAAACATGGAATTCCGGACGTTGCTCACCAATTTCCCCTGTTCTTCCATAAGCTTTACTAATAGACTTGGCATTAAAAGACATGAAATTCGTGAAGTTACGATACTTACTCACTAGTTACCTTCTAAATGAAGCAGTCTGTGCCCGTACACAGCATGACCTGGACAGCATTCAGGCTTGAGCTGAGAAGTGGCAAGTAACATTCACACAATACAAGTGCCAGGCAATAACTATCTCCAAGAAGTGAAATTCTCACCACCACCTCATGACATTCAACAGAATTACCATCAACATCCTGGGGTTCACCATTGACCAGAAACATAACTGAACCGGCCACATAAATACTGCGGCTATAAGAGCAGGTCAGAGGCTGGGTTTTCTGCAGCGAGTGTCTCCTCACTTCCTAAAGCCTTTCCACCGCGCAAGATCTACATCGCGCAAGTCAGGAATATGATGGAGTACTCTCCACTTGCATGTATGAATGCAGCTCCAACAACACTCTAGAAGCTCGACACCATCCAAGACAAAGCAGCCCGCTTGATTGGAACCCCATGCACCATCTTAAACATTCACTCCTTCTTGTGGCTGCAGTGTGTACCATCTACAAGATGCATTGCAGCAACTCACCAAGACTTCATCAACAAGCACTTCACAACCCCACAACCTCTACCACTTAGAATTACAAGGGCACCAGACGCATGCGAACACCATCACCTCCAAGTTCCCCTCCAAGTCACACACATCTGTCTTGGAAATATATCACCATTACTTCATTATCGCTGGCTCAAAGTCCTGGAACTCCCTCCCTAACAGCACTATGGGAGTACCTTCACCACATGGACTGCAGCCATTCGGGAGAAATGGCAGAGACTTTGAACAAATATTTTGTATCGGTCTTCATGGTAGACGACACTAAAAACATCCCAATAATAGATAATTAAGGGGCTATAGGGAGAGGGAACTTAAAACAATCACTATCACTAAAGAAAAAGTACTCGGTAAAATAATGTGACTAAAGGTGGACTAGTCCCCTGGACCTGATGGCCTGCATCGTAGGGTCTTAAAAGAAGTGGCTGCAGAGATAGTGGATACCTTGGTTGCAATCTAGCAAAATTCCCTGGATTCTGGAGATCTCCAAGTGGATTGCAAAACCACAAATGTAACGCCCCTATTTAAAAAAGGAGGGAGACAGAAAGCAGAAAACTATAGACCAGTTAGCCTTACATCTGCCTTTGGGAAAATGCTGGAATCCATTATTAAAGAAGCAGCAGTAGGACATTTGGAAAAGCATAATACAGTCAAGCAGAGTCAGCATGGTTTTATGAAAGAGAAATCATGTTTGACAAATTTGCTGGAGTTCTTTGAGGATGTAACGAGCAGGGTGGATAAGGGGGAACCAGTGGATGTGGTGTATTTGGATTTCCAGATAAGGTACTTCATAAAAGGTTACTGCGCAAGATAAGAGCTCATGGGATTGGGGGTAAAAATGAGCATGGTTAGAGGATTGGCTAACTAACAGAAAACAGAGAGTCGGGATAAATGGGTAATTTTCTAGTTGGCAAACGGGAACTAGTGGGGTGCCACAGGGATCGGTGCTGGTGCCTCAACTATTTACAACATATATTAATGACTTGGATGAAGGGACCGAGTGTAATGTAGCCAAGTTTGCTGATGATACAAAGATGGGTGGGAAAGCAAGTTGTGAGCAGGACACAAAGAATCTGCAAAGGGACACAAATGGGCTAAGTGAGTGGGTAAACATTTGGCAGATGGAGTATAATGTGGGAAAGTGTGAGGTTATCTACTTCAGCAGGAAAAAAAAAGCAAATTACTATTTAAATGGAGAGAGATTACAAAATGCTGCAGTAGAGAGGGACCTGGGGGTCCTTGTGCATGAAACACAGGGTATTGGCGAGACCATAACTAGAGTCAGTTTTGGTCTTATTTAAGGAAGGATATACTTGCATTGGAGACTGTTCTGAGAAGGTTCACTAGGTTGATTCCTGAGATGAAGGGATTGACTTATGAAGAAAGATTGAGCAGCTTGGGTCTATACTCATTGGAATTTAGAAGAATGAAAGGTGATCTTATTGAAACATCTAAGATTTTGAAGGGGATTGACAGGGTGGATGCAGAAAGGATGCTTCCACTCATAGGGGAAACTAGAACTAGGGGGCATAGTTTAAAAATAAAGGGTTGTTCATTTAGAACTGAGATGAGGAAGAATTTCTTCTCTCAGAGGGTCGTAAATCTGTGGAATTATCTACCCCAGACAGCTTTGGCGGCTGGGTCATTCAATATATTTAAGGTGGAGATAGACAGATTTTTGAACGATAAGGGAGTCAAGGGTTATGGAGAGCAGGCTGGGAAGTGGAACTGAGCCCAAGATCAGATCAGCCATGATCTTATGAAATGACGGAGCAGGCTCAAGGGGCCAAATGGCCTACTCCTGCTCCTTTTTCTTATGTTCAAGAAGGCGGCTATCCTCCATCAGCTTAAGGGCAATTTGGGATGGCAGTAAATGCTGGCCTTGCCAGCGATGCCTGCATCCCGTGAATTAATACATCTACCCTGTCAATCCCCTTCAAAATCTTACATGTTTCGATAAGATCACCTCTCATTCTTCTAAACTCCAATGAGGTTCAACCTTTCCTCATAAGTCAATTGCTTCATCTCAGGAATCAACCTAGTGAACCTTCTCTGAACCTTTTCTTAACAGTGAATGAATATAACAAAAACAAGCCTGAAAAAGTTAGGGCTGGTACATTCAGGTGTAAGAAAGAAGGACTTACATTTATATAGTGCCTTTCACGACCAGTGGACGTCGCAAAGTGCTTTACAGTCAGTGAAGTGTAGTCACTGTTGTAATGTGGGAAACGTGGCAGCTAACTTGCACACAGCAAACTCCCATAAACAGCAATGTGATAATGACTAGATAATCTGTTTTTTTTTGTTATGTTGATTGAAGGAAAATATTGGCCAGGATACTGGGGATAACTCCCCTACTCTTCTTCAAAATAGTGCCATGGGATCTTTTACGTCCATCTGAGAGGGCAGACGGGGCCTCAGTTTAACATCTCATTTGAAAGACAGCACGTGCAACAGTGCAGCACTCCCTCAGCACTGCACTGAAGGATCAGCCTAGATTTATGTGTTCCAGTTCCTGGTGTGAGATTTGAACCCACAACCTTCTGACTCAGTGCTACCTACTGAGCCACAGCTGACACTGCATTTTTAAGTGAATTTTTAATGGTGTGATAAGTTTTACTTATTGCCAAACAACCTCTCTGCCACTGAAAATTTAATTTTACAGGTGTGGAGTCTCATTCCTTCACAATTTAAGTATTGTGGAAGATTTTTTTTTAAATTAAAAATTAAAATAAAATAGTTACTTTTACTTTTCCTTTCTGTCTCTTTCATCTCTCTCTCAATCCCGTCTTTCTTTCCCTCTCTTTATTTTGCTTTCTGTACTTGATTTTACATTGAAATAAATATTCTAATTTTGACTTCCTGGTTTAGATGCTTGAGGGGCTAAATTGGGCTTTGCGCTGCCTGTTTCTTATGTGCTACAAGGCCTCCTAAAGTCCAAAAATGGTGTCTGCAATGCAGGCATACTTCCAACGCACCTAACAGCAGCACTAGCATGCAGAGCAGGCAGATTATGAAGTTCATCAGTGTGCAATGCTGATTTGACGTGAGCGCTGCCATTTTCATATTCCATGCTCCAGTCAAGCCCTGTCTTAACCTCGCAGTGTTGAACACAACATTAAACAGCATGAAGGACCCATCACCAGTGCTACTTAAAGATACCATGAACAATTTACAGATTAGTTGCTGGATTATTTCTTCTGGTTGCTTGTGGAATTGTACATGTTTTTGGAGCTTTTCTATACTTGCCTAAAGTTTCAGTAATCTACAGGGAGTGATTTAGCTGGTGCTGAAGTACTTTTTTGTTCATTTAAAAGCTTGTGCTGAAACAGATTGCTTCCAGACATGGGCAGGCTTGTTGGGTTTCCTCTTGGGCATGAGCATGACTGGGAGAATGGAGAGAGGCCATGCAGAGTCTCTAGAAGAGGGAAGAGGAGGAGGGTGAGAAGGGCTCTCAGCAGGAGGCTATATTCACAAAGGGTCTTTAGGGAGCAATTTTCTTACCTCAGCATCAGCAATGACCAATTCTTGAGACTTCTTCGCTTCACTAAAGAGGTTGAGACTGAAATCTGTCAACTGCTGCAGCTACAACTGCAAACCTAAAGCAGGGCAAGGACAGCATTGCCTGTAGCTGTGAAGCTGACCGTGCCTCTTAACTATTATGCATCTGTCTCCTTGCCTTTCCTCCACCTCTGACCATCACATCGTCCTCATATAAAAAATAAAGTTATACCCCTTATGCATTCCCTTTGCGCCTATCTTCCGTGTCACTTTGACAATCCTGGTGCTCCTTCGAGGTGCTTCCCCAGTGGCGGCAGCATGGCTGGTGGAAGGCTGCTGACCTTCAATTAAGCAGACTGCAGATGGCCTTGGAGAGCAACCTCAAGCAGCTCTGGGCCGAGAAGGCTCGGCTTCAGAGTGTACCATCTCGGCCTGGCTGAAGCAGTCTGGGCAGTCTGGCTGACAGGCAGCAGCAAGGGCATTGACAGAGTAGCAGGAGTGGGAGCAGGAATGCTGTTATCCTGAGAGAGGACAGTGGGTTTGTACTCCATGGAGCCACTGCCACTCTCCCAGGGTGGTACTCAACAATCCTACTGATCAGTTTGAGAATAGATTGATGGACTTCTGTGAGGCCCTGGAAGCCCCTTTAAACAATGGCATCCAGAGCCATGAGGGTAACAAACTGAGTTTCCACTGCAGCACTCAGACCTTTTTATGAAAGCTGTGAGATTTACAGGTGTGCTGATAGAGGTAACCAACCATTCCATGTTGGAGATGATGGGCTTCAAGCTCTGCGTAAAGCCCTGTGCCAAGTTGGTGCTGGACTCGTCCAAGCTCCTTGACATTGAACGCAGGCTTTCTGGCAGGCTTTCCAGTGCACCAAGCATTTTGTTATGTACACCTGTAAGAAATCGTGGATTGTAAGAAATAGTCTTATACGACGGGTTCCCTAGCTCAGCAGTTTGCCCAAGTTGATGACATTGAAGGATTCTAATCACATCAGACAATCAGTACAATTACTTATCTGATGTGATTGGATTCTCTGGCTTCATAAAAAAGAGGTCATGTTTCACAAATCTAATTATACTTTTTGAAAAGGTTACAAAGTTGGTGGACAAGGGAAGCCCAGTAGACATTGTCTATTTAGATTTCCAAAAAGCTTTTGACAAGGTACCTTATAAGAAGCTTCTCTATAAGACCAGAGTCTCTGGTATTAGTGGAAATATATTGAGCTGGATTCAGAACCAGCTGGTAGGATGCAGGCAAAGAGTAGTTATCAAGGGATTCAGAGCTGTCTGGAGAACGGTCACCTGTGGTGTTCCGCAGGGGTCAGTGTTGGGATCGTTGCTTTTTACTATTTTTATTAATGATCTGGATTCAGGAGTTGGCAGCACAATTTGCAAATTTGCAGATGATACCAAGATCTGTGCGAGTGTTAGAACTGTAGAACAGGCTCGTCTGATTCAAGCAGATCTTAATGTGTTGGGAGATTGGGCTCAAGACTGGAAAATGATGGTTCACTTAGATAAGTGCAGTGTTATGCATGTGGGCAGGGCAAATGCTTAAAATTCATACATCCTCCAGGGAAAGGAAATGAAAGATGGTGGAGATAGAAAAAAGATTTGGGCATTCTAGTGCATACATTCTTAAAGGTACAAGAGCAATGCTGTGCAGCGATAGCTAGAGCAAATAGGGTGTTGGGGTGTATCCATAGGACAATTCGGTATAAGATGAGGCGTGCTGTTTTGTCCTTGTACAAGACCTTAGTCAGGCCGCACTTGGAATACTGTGTCCAGTTTTGGTCTCCTCACATGGTGGGTGATATTGAGGCTCTGGTAAGGGTGCAGAAGAGGGCCACTAGGCTAATTCCAAGTCTAAAGCATTTTAGCTATCAAGATAGGCTAAAAGAGTTGGGACTCTATACCTTAGAGCACCATGGACTTAGGAGGGGATATGATTGAGGCTTATAAGATAATGAAGGGAATAGACAGTGTTCCAGCTGACAGTTTATTTCAATAGGTTAGGCAGGGCCAGGGGTCACAAATTTAAGTTGTATAAGGCTAGATCTAGGTTAGATGTCAGGAGGTGTTTTTTTTACAGAGAATAGTAGATCTCTGCAAAAGCCTGCCCTCTCATGTAATGGATGCAGACTCACTGAACTCCTTCAAGCGAAAGTTGGATTTGTTTCTGGCTGTGGTGAAGATCACCTCTTACAGAAGGTAGGTACTGCAGGGAATTTAATGGCCAGAGTGATCTCCTGGACTAGTTTTGATCATCTAGATGGAATTCTCATCGGAGAGGAATTTCTCAGATTTTCTTTTCCCAAATTGGCCTGGGTTTTTTATCTGGGTTTTTGCTTCTCCCAGGAGATCACATGGTTTCGGGTGGGGTGGAGTGTATATGTTGTGATACACAAGGTATTGCAATTGTGTGGAACAGGCTCAATGGACCAGATGGTCTTTACCTGTCCCTCATTGTTCGTATGTACGCACGTTCATAGGTAGCAGGCCAGGTGGATAAGGTGGTTAAGAAGGCATACGGAATACTTGTCTTTATTAGCCGAGGCATTGAATACAAGAACAGGGAGGTTATGCTTGAACTGTACAAAACACTAGTTAGGCCACAGCTAGAGTAATGCGTGCAATTCTGCTCACCACATTACAGGAAAGATGTGATTGCATTGGAGAGGGTACAGAGGAGATTGACAAGGATGTTGCCTGGACTGGAGAATTTTAGCCATGAGGAAAGATTGGATAGGCAGGATTTGTTTTCTTTGAAACAGAGGAGGCTGAGTGGAGACCATATTGAGTTGTATAAAATTATGAGGGGCCTAGATAGAATGGATAGGAAGGATCTATTTCCCTTAGCAGTGGTCAACAACCAAGGAGCATTGATTTAAAGTAATTGGTAGGAGGCTTAGAAGGGATTTGAGGGGAAATGTTTTCACCCAGAGGGTGGTGGAGTATGGAACTCACTGCCTGAAAGGGTGGTAGAGGCAGAAACCCTCACCACTTTTAAAAAGTACTTGGATATGCACTTGAAGTGCCATAACCTACAAGAGCTGGAAAGTGGGATTAGGCTGGATAGCTCTTTGTTGGCCACGTGGACATGATGGGCCGAAATGGCCTCCTTCCCTGCTGTAAATGTCTATGATTCTATGATTCTAACTGAGTTA
This sequence comes from Pristiophorus japonicus, assembly GCF_044704955.1. NCBI lineage: Eukaryota > Metazoa > Chordata > Chondrichthyes > Pristiophoridae > Pristiophorus > Pristiophorus japonicus. The sequence goes on from NC_091985.1 coordinate 95,245,625, forward strand.
CAAGGGTATAATGCAAAAACAGACTTTGATAAGAGGTCTAGCAAGGAACTTTGAGATAAAAAAAACTGTCTAAGAGAAGGTGTGATCTCAGAGGAATGGGGAGGGTTTTTCACTTAAGGGTTGAGACAAAGAACTCGACATATCATAGGTTAAATGGTCCTGTACATATCCTATACCAGGCCCACTCCTATACAGAGAATAAAATAAATACCTAGAGGGCTTTTCAGGGCAGACGGTGCAGAGAAGAACTGTTCGTGCTACCAGGCATTTGTCCGATTGGGTAATATCTGTTACTTGACATTGTCGCATATCTGCTATGTCTATCCTAATTGTGCGTTGTGTTTGATTATATATGAACTACCACTCCTTAATAAAAATGCCTTATAACTCCTAAGACCCTTTGGGTATCTGTGTGTGACCTGTGATCCTAATCTTACAGTGAAGTCAGAAGTGGGATTCACAGTGTTGGGAGTTGTATGGTTCCCGTTAGTGGTGGACCGGAGGGACCTAGTCGAACGTGTGTGATCGTTGCTTAGACTGAGTAGTTAACTCCCTGAAAGAAGGGAGAGAGAGGGAACATGTCAGATAGGTGAAACCTAACACAAAATGGAGGGGGCTTATTATTGAGAAAAAGTCACGAACAGTCTAAATGGGCAGGAGAGAAGAGTTGGAGATAATGTGGGAAAAGATCTAAGCTGCATGCTAACCCATCTGAGAACTCAGCAAAGGAAAGCAAAAAATTGGGAATTAGAGAATAAGTTGCTGAGACGACAATTAAAAAAAAAAATGAAACCAACATCGAAGTTTTAGCTTTTGTGCCGAGAAAAATAAAACATAGAAACATAGAAACATAAAAAATACGTGCAGGAGCAGGCCATTCAGCTCTTCGAGCCTGCACCACCATTCAATATGATCATGACTGATCATGCAACTTCAGTACCTCATTCCTGCTTTCTCTCCATACCCCTTGATCCCTTTAGCCGTAAGGGCCATATCTAACTCCCTTTTAAATATATCTAACGAACTGGCCTCAACAACTTTCTGTGGTAGAGAATTCCACAGGTTCACAATTCTCTGAGTGAAGACACAAGAATTGCTGAGTGAAAGGAACCTTAAAAAAAATGCTGGAATTTCAGTTTGTGTGAAAATGTGTTAAAGTATGGCAGTTTCCCTGATTATTTTGATTGGCCCAGAAATCCCGGCCTCCCCGGGTCCGTACGGAGTGTCTACGGACTCGGGAAGGCATCGCAAAAGCCGGTTTTCAGTGCACAATGCGCATGCGCCGAAAACCGGCTTTTCCGATCTGTCAAGCTCCCATATATGGGTATTACCCAGCGGATGTCCTGAAAGCTCTTGCGCCTGATAAAAGCAGGTGCATAGCCCACTTTTACAGGCATAAGAATTTTAAAACGCACTAAAACATAATAAAATAAAATTAATAAAACACATTTTATTGTTAAAAACTTAAGTTTATTTGAACCATAATTTAAAAAACTTTTTAAAACTCGGAAAACATTTTTTTTTCCTGACATTTATTAACTTTAATTTCAATTAATTTTAATTATGTGAGATATGTTTTTAATTTTTTATTATGGTGTTTAGTGTGTTTGATTTTTTTTCTCTCATTAATAGCAATGTGAACTCGTGGATACGGAGTTCTCATTGCTATTAATGAGAAAGCTGTGGAATACTGTACCTGATTGGTTGTGCAGTCACACATGACTGCATCTTCTGCATCTGAACCTGGAGGACGGGAGCATGCTTTGCACCATGGGAAGAGAAGGAATCCCCGCCGGAATCCCACGCTCCTCCGGGAGCACCGGGTACTTTCGTAAAAATTCTCCGGTCGGAGGCATTCCTCCGAAAGAAGTCTCCGACCAGAATTTCAGGGCCATTATGATTTATGGAGTTATAAATGCAAAAAAGACAGTTTGTTTTACAAAAGATAAGCTTCAGCCTTGAAGTTACAGTTTCCAGTACTTTGTTTTAATTGGATTACGATAAATAAAATTGCTATTGTCTTATATAGTTTAAATTAAAAATGTGTGATCTCGCTTTAAGTCAATTTGAATGTTTAAAAAGCACTGTCTTAAGTGTAGTGTCCCAGTGACCCCTTTTAAAAAAATGTGAGCTGGCATCTGCACTATCGATTGCCCCTGCACTGGTTCCTGCGCTCTTGTGCCCGGTGTCTCACCATGTGCAGATCCCTCCTCCATCCTAGCCTCTAAAATATGCACTGTGTCAGTCTCTAAGCTGGTGGCTGCGCGTGTAAGATCAAGTGAATGTGTCTGTTCATCTTCACCTTCTTCTTCCTCCACTGACTGGAAAGGTTCTCGATCTTGGGTATCAAAATTAAAAAGAAACAAGGTTTGGCTCTGGTGAGGGGAGTGGGGAGGAGAGAAAGTAAGAAGTGCGTGCTTACACCATATGAAGCTTCTCAGTCAGAAGAGATTATAGGAGTAGGGAGAAGTGGGACGAGAGAAGGAGCATTACATATGCCGATACTCTCATCATTGATCACTCCAGCGCCGCCAGTGGCAACGGCCTCAAGCCCCTTCCCATAATGGCCAGCACTATCTCCTCCATGGGGATTAAAGCATGCAGGCGCGTTTGTCTTCCTCCAGTTCTTTCTTGCTGCTGTCTGTTATGCACCATTTTCTCCTGCAAGAAAGAGCGAAGTGTGTCAGTGAGTGTCATGCAATATGCTTGGGTCAGTGGCTGTCATGGTTGAATAGCTGCCAGTGTTTGCGAGCTGTGAGTTGTGCGTGCTTGACATGCAATAATGCTAACTGCGCGAGGGTGAACTAAAACATATGAAGGTTAGGGTTGAGTGCTGATCGATAGAGATTGTTGGCAGTTGGCTGATGGGGGGTGTGGTGCTTTGAGCAGTGGATAGGGTTAGTGGAGCAGTTGGTAGGATATGCATTTGAAGATGAACTCATTGACCTTGACAAATCGTGTGGGATCATTAAACTTCTTCCTGCATTGCATCCAGGTTCTAAGAGCAACACTCCTGGCATTGATCTCTGCCGTTACTTCCTCCCACTGCCTCCTGAGCATGTGTCTGGAGGGCCTCCTGTCCCCCTGTGGTTACAGCACATCACTCCTCCATTCCGTCTCTTCCAAGGCCTCTAGTGCCGTGTTTGAAAACCTTGGTTCACTCTACCATGGTGAGCCACTCTTCAATCTTTCACAGGACAGATTCACTTCTGAAAAAACTCCCACCACTTCCTGCAGCCACAATGCACCTCTGCTTTAAGAAGTGTAGGCTGCCTTGAAGCAGCGCTAGCCACTCATGATATTAGGCCCCCTGCTGATGTGTGCAGCTAATGAACAGCACAGGTAGTGCTGGCTACACATTAGCAACAATTTGTGCTGCCTGTAAAACAACAGGCAGCACAAATTTACCATGCTGCCTGCAATGTAGTGAATGGGCACAGGTTAATCGCATACTGTGATCCCTGCGCCCGTGTGCGGGTCCTATCCAATTTAACCCCCTGCATGGCTCAGAGAGCATTTTTCAGTCTGATTGGCTGTTGCTTGACCTTGTCACACATGCCATAGATCCCCTGTAGAGGTGCTGCATGGACAAGGATCTCTAAATGCCCAAAATGCCGTTCAAAAGCCTGCGAAAAGTCTGTGGGCAGCTGTAAGCATAATGAATGGCAAGCGCTGTTCATTCACCGCTGACCGCAAAATCCAGGCCAACGTTTGTTTTTTTATAGCAGACACAAAGATAGCCAGTGGAAGAATATGCTCAGTCTGAAAGTAATTCCCCATCCTAGAGTTCAGCACCAATCTCCCTGTCTGTACATCAGCTCCTTTCCTGTCACCTTCATTCCCCTCTTCATCCTGTGGGGAAGATGAGGGCAGAACTCCATTCAAAATCATGAAATTCAGTGTCGCATCTTATTTAAAAAAAAATGTAATTAGTGTTCTGCCAGCAGCTCTGCCCCTTCAGGCCAGAAAAATCATGTCTGATAGAATGGGATGCCAGAAGTTGGACGCCCAATTTCACGACCTGCATCCATAAGCAGTGAGGCTTTAAACTGGCTGTGGAACCTTGATATTGGGGCAACATGTTTCATTTCCCAGGACCATGATTTAACTGCTGGTCCAACGGTTGGGCTAACCATCTGCTTTCCTACTGGCACATTATTATACAAATCCATATAAGAAATCTGTCTTTAGAGCCAGTATTAATGTAATCCAACTTCCCCATCTTAAACTAGATCCCACACTGCCTGTGGATTAATCCTTCCTTTGGTAAGAGATACTTGGATTATCAAGCTACTGCTATAACCTTATGACCCTTTCATTCATATACTGGAGGACCTACATACGGGACGAAATTCGGGAACGGCCCGTTTGGGGCGCTAACTTTTAAAAGTTAACAAAATTAGTGGCAGGTGCTAATGTTTTATAACATTAAAAAATAATTGGTGTTTGCGCTCCAGGAAGGAAGTGGAGTGCTTGATTTAACGCTCCATCCCATTCTTGGAGCGCAAGAGGCTGCAGGCAAGGCAGCAAGTGTGCAGCGTTGCACAATGGGCCATGCAGCTCTGCCACGTTGGAAGGACCATCACTGCAGGCTGTACGAAAGAAGAACTTACCTGCTCACCGACGGCAGTCATGATCCGGCCCGATCAGCCCAATGCACGACAGCAGTAGGCAAAGAACATTGAAAAATATTCAGAGAGAGGATTTACAATTAAAAAAAATTTACCTTTAAGCATCACCCCAAAACACCCGATCTCCTGATGAACGCCTCCTGCAGCTGCCGGTGTTTCCGCCCGGCAATGCTGCAGGGGGCGGAACCGAAGTTCGGGTCCGGAGAGTTAACTGGACGATGTCATGATGTCATGATCTCTGGGCGATGGAAATCGGGGCGTAATGCCATAGCGCCGCCACAAATCTCCCGCCGAATAAGGCGGGAGTCGATCTTCTCGCCACGCCCGGGCAGTAAGTGCTTAGCGCCCTGTTATTGTCCCCCGGAGGCGATAACAGGAGGCACAAAGGAAGCCAATTTCTAGGCCTTAGTTTTTAATCATGGATAAAAGTAAATTGAGGCTGACAGGAGGAATTAAATATTAAAACAGTAATACCTGTACTGTATAAGAAAATGGGGCAAAATATCACATTTCCCTGTGGAGAGCCTGGATATCTCCAAAGTACAGACATGTATTTGGAATTACAATTGTATTATTTATTCGGTGTTTTATCTGCTCCCCACTTGTTTTGGAATCTTGGCACCATTCACAGCCAAGTGAATGGTGATCTAAACTCAGGTTTCTGCCAATGATTTCTGAAACCAACTGCTGAGAGTTGATTGTGAATAACCAAAGGATGTTAATCCATCCATTTTCTCTCATTCCCTGTGGAAAAGCACTGGGCTTATGCTTGGTACCTTCCCACAGCAGCAGGCTGAGTAGGAGCTCAGCTTGGAGAGGGAACTGCGTGTGGACATCCTGCCTTTCCATAGGTCAATGCCATCGGTATTGAAAAGCACTGCACCAGTGCAATGTCAAAGGTGCAGCAGCATCTTTTATGTCAATGAATGTGAGGGTGGGGGTTGCTGGGGGAGGGATGAAAATTGCACCTCTTTTTCTTTTGATCTTCTTTTCCCATAAAACCTTTCTGAAATAAGCAAAATTAACCATTTTTTTCAAAATCACATCCTGTTGCTTTAAACGTGAAAATGGAAGAGATATGGTGAAACTTCATACCATTTTTCTAACAGCTGTCAACAGACAACTGCAATGAAATGAATTCATATTGAAGGAAAATGTTTTCCATGCATTATCCTGTCACTTGGAAGGATGTAAAAGCAGAAACATGGATATCCTTTGGCTTGCCAGTTGAAAAGTAGAGATATTGCATTACAAAAGCAAGAAGATTACTGAAAATAGTTCAATACATTTGCAAAGGGACAATGTTTGTTCCTTGGTTTAAAAAATGAATTCTAAATAATTATTATACATCCTGTGTGATTATATGCAGTGCACCTGTCGTAGGATATTTCAGATTTTTGCCTTGTCTAACTCTACTGAATCTTTACATTTGTAATGCAGACATGTTCTCCAGACAGACAGACAGAATGTTGTCCATTTCAGTATCAGAGCAAAACCAAATCAGTAGAAAGCCTATTTGTCCTGCAGGTGTGATTGTTGTGCATATAATGGAGAATTTTTGACTATTTTCAATCTGCTATATAAAACCATATCTTTATGACAATCAAAACCAACACTATTAGCTTCAAAGCAGTGATATGTAATAGAAAATCGTGGCTACCTGAAACACATTGGCATTCTGAAAATGTGTTTGTTTGGGTTTTGTATTAATTTCACCCGATCTTCCTTTTCCAATACTATTATTTTCACCCAGTAATTTGGAAAATCACCATGGATATATCCATGTAATTTACTTTAGCAAATTGGACTCGAGAATTGGAGGTACAATTTCAAAATTTGCAGATGCCATCAAATTGGGGGGTGTACTTAATATTTAAAAAATGCAAATAAATACAAGATATAATAAACTTGTAGAATGGGCGTGTAACTGGGAAATGAATTTCAATATAGAAAAGTGCGAGGTGTTGCATTTTGGTAGGAAGAATAAGGAATCCATATACTACTTGGATAACAAGAGTCTAAATAGAATTACATAAGATTACATAGGATTACATAAGATATACGGCCCCAAAACAGGCCATTTGGCACAACCAGTCCATGCTGGGGTTTATGCTGCACTCGAGCCTCCTCCCGTCTTTCCTCATCTAAATCTATACCCCTCTCCCTCATACGCTTGTCTAGCCTCCCCTTAAATGCATCTATACTATTCGCTTCAACCACTCTCTGTGGTAACGAATTCCACATTCTCACCACTCTTTGGGTAAAGAAGTTTCTTCTGAATACCTTATTGGATTTCTTTGTGACTATTTTATATAGATGGCCACTAGTTATGCACTTCCCCACAAGTGGAAACATTCTCTCTGTATCCACTCTATTAAAACCTTTCATAATTTTAAGCATCTCTATTAGGTCATCCATCAGCCTTCTTTTTTCAAGAGAAAAGAGACACAACCTGTTCATCCTTTCGTGATATCTAATCATAGCCAGAGAATCACCTGCAACGGCTTCTCTTCCCGCCCCTGGTGTCCCTCAGGGATCTATCCCTGGCCCCCTCCTATTTCTCATCTACATGTTCCCCTTGGTAACATCATCCAAATACACAGCGTCAGTTTCCACATGTACGCTGATGACACCCAGCTCTACCTCACTACCACTTCTCTCGACCCCTCCACAGTTTCTAAATTGTCAGACTGCTTGTCTGACATCTAGTTCTGGATGAGCAGAACTTTTCTCCAATTGAATATTGGGAAAACCGATGCCATTGTTTTCGGTCCTGGCACAAACTCCATTCCCTAGCCATTGCTCCATCCCTCTGCCCAACTTTTGTCCAAGGCTGAACCAGATTGTTCACAACCTTGGTATCATATTTGATTCCAAAATGAGCTTTCGACCACATATCTGCAGAATATCTAAGGCCGCCTATTTCCACCTCCATAACTTTGTCCATCTCCGCCCTTACCTCATCTTACCCGCTGCAGAAGATCTCATCCATGCCTTTGTTACTTCTTGACTTGACTATACCAACGCACTCCTGGCTGGCCTCCCACATTCTACCCTACGTAAACTAGAGGCGATCCAAAACTCGGCTGCTTGTGTCCTAACTCGCACAAAATCCTGCTCACCAATCACCCCTATCGTCGCTGACCTACATTAGCTTCTGGTTAAGCAATGCCTCGATTTCAAAATTATCATCCTTATCCGGGAGATTGAACAGCGTCGGTGAGACGAGCGTGGGGAAGCCTATAAAGCCCAGCGTCGTTCGGAGAGGCAGCGGGAGATCGAGCAGCGCTGGTGAGGCAAGTGTGGGGAGGCCAAAAAGGCCCAGCTGGTGCAGCTGCAGCAGGGTGAGAAAGCAAAAAAGAAGTAGAAAGAAATCGAAAGGTGACGTCACAGCCAAGGGGGTAAGTGATTGGCTGGTGATTGGTAAGTAGTTTTTCTTTTTCTTTTCTATATCAGCAAGTAACCTTTAGCATTGTTGTTGCCAATTTAAGTGTATCTAAGGGTTAAGTCATAGCAGGACAGCTCGGACACATGTTATGCTCCTCCTGTACTATGTGGGAAGTCAGGGACGCCTCCGGTGTCTCTGACGACTACATGTGCAGGAAGTGCATCCACCTGCAGCTCCTGACGGACCGCATTGTGGCCCTGGAGCTGCGGTTGGATTCACTCTGGATCATCCACGATGCTGAGAATGACGTGAATAGCATGTTTAGTGAGTTGGTTTTATCGCAGGTAAAGGGTACACAGCCAGATAGGGAATGGATGACCAACAGGAAGAGCAGCACAAGGAAGGTAGTGCAGGGGTCCCATGCAGTCATCCCTGTGCAAAACAGATGCATCGCTTTGGATACTGTTGAGGTGGCTGACTCATCAGGGGAGGGCAGCAGCAGCCAAGTTCATGGCACCATGGGTGGCTCTGCTGCACAGGAGGGCAGAAAAAAGAGTGGGAGAGCTATAGTGATAGGGGATTCAATTGTAAGGGGAATATATAGATGTTTCTGCGGCTGCAACCGAAGCTTCAGGATGGTATGTTGCCTCCCTTGTGCAAGGGTCAAGGATGTCTCGGAGCGGGTGCAGGACATTTTGAAAATGGAGGGTGAACAGCCAGTTGTTGTGGTGCATATAGATTAAAAAAACGGATAGATAAAAAAATGGGATGAGGTCCTACGAAACGAATTTCGGGAGCTAGGAGCTAAATTAAAAAGTAGGACCTCAAAAGTAGTAATCTCAGGATTGCTACCAGTGCCACGTGCTAGTCAGAGTAGGAATTGCAGGACAGCTCGGATGAATACGTGGCTTGAGGAGTGGTGCAGAAGGGAGGGATTCAAATTCCTGGGACATTGGAACCAGTTCTCAGGGAGGTGGGACCAGTACAAACCGGACGGTCGGAACCAATGTCCTAGGGGGTGTGTTTGCTAGTTCTGTTAGGTCGGAGTGAAACTAATATGGCAGGAGGATGGGAACCTATGCAGGGAGACAGAGGGAAGTAGAATGGCGGTAGAAGCAAAAGATAGAAAGAAGAAAAGTAAAAGTGGAGGACAGAGAAACCTAAGGAAAAAAGCAAAAAGGGCCACATTACAGCAAAATTCTAAAGGGGCAAAGTGTGTTAGAAAGACAAGCCTGAAGGCTCTATGCCTCAATGCGAGGAGTATTCGGAATAAGGTGGACGAATTAACTGTGCAGATAGCAGTTAACGGGTATGATGTAATTGGCATCACGGAGACATGGCTCCAGGGTGACCAAAGCTGGGAACTCAACATCCAGGGGTAGTCAACATTTAGGAAGGATAGACAGAAAGTAAAAGAAGGCGGGTGGAATTGCTGGTTAAAGAGGAAATTAATGGAATTGTAAGAAAGGACATTAGCTTGGATGATGTGGAATCGATATGGGTGGAACTACGGAATACCAAGGGGCAGAAAACGCTAGTGGGAGTTGTGTACAGACCACCAAACAGTAGTAGTAAGGTTGAGGACAGCACCAAACAAGAAATTATGGATGCATGCAATAAAGGTACAGCAGTTATCATGGGTGACTTTAATCTACATATTGATTGGGCTAACCAAACTGGTAGCAATGCAGTGGAGGAGGATTTCCTGAAGTGTATTAGGGATGGTTTTTTTGACCAATATGTCGAGGAACCAACTAGGGAGCTGGCCATCCTAGACTGGGTGATGTGTAATGAGAAAGGACTCATTAACAATCTTGTTGTGCGAGGCCCCTTGGGGAAGAGTGACCACACAATGGTAGAATTCTTTATTAAGATGGAGAATGACACAGTTAATTCGGAAACTAGAGTCCTGAACTTAAGGAAAGGTAACTTCGATGGTTTGAGGCGTGAATTGACTAGAATAGACTGGCAAATGATACTTAAAGGATTGACGGTGGATAGGCAATGGCAAACATTTAAAGATCACATGGATGAACTTCAGCAATTGTACATCCCTGTCTGGAGTAACAATAAAACGGGGAAGGTGCCTCAACCGTGGCTAACAAGGGAAATTAAGGATAGTGTTAAATCCAAGGAAGAGGCATATCAATTGGCCAGAAAAAGCAGCAAACCTGAGGACCGGGAGAAATTTAGAATTCAGCAGAGGAGGACAAAGGGTTTAATTAAGAGGGGGAAAATAGAGTACAAGAAGAAGCTTTCCGGGAACATAAAAACTGACTGCAAAAGCTTCTATAGATATGTGAAGAGAAAAAGATTAGTGAAAACAAATATAGGTCCCTTGCAGTCGGATTCAGGTGAATTTATAATGGGGAACAAAAAAGTGGCAGACCAACTGAAAAAATACTTTGGTTCTGTCTTCATGAAGGAAGACACAAATAACCTTCCGGAAGTACTAGGGGACAGTGGGTCTAGTGAGGAGGAGGAACTGAAGGATATCCTTATTAGGTGGGAAATTGTGTTCAGGGAATTGATGGGATTGAAGGCCGATAAATCTCCAGGGCCTGATAGTCTGCATCCCAGAGTACTTAAGGAAATGGCCCTAGAAATAGTTGATGGATTGGTGATCATTTTCCAACAGTCTATCGATTCTGGATCAGTTCCTATGGACTGGAGGGTAGCTAATGTAACACCACTTTTTAAAAAGGAGCGAGAGAGAAAGCGGGTAATTATAGACCGGTTAGCCTGTCATCAGTAGTGGAGAAAATGTTGGAGTCAATTATTAAGGATGAAATAGCAGCGCATTTGGAAAGCAGTGACAGGATCGGTCCAAGTCAGCATGGATTTATGAAGGGGAAATCATGCTTGACAAATCTTCTGGAATTTTTTGAGGATGTAACTAGTAGAGTGGACAAGGGAGAACCAGTGGATCTGGTGTATTTAGACTTTCAAAAGGCTTTTGACAAGGTCCCACACAAGAAATTGGTGTGCAAAATCAAAGCATGTGCTATTGGGGATAATATACTGACGTGGATAGAGAACTGGTTGGCAGACAGGAAGCAGAGAGTTGGGATAAATGGGTCCTTTTCAGAATGGCAGGCAGTGACTTGTGGAGTGCCGCAGGGCTCAGTGCTGGGACCCCAGCTTTTTACAATATACATCAATGATTTAGATGAAGGAATTGAATGTAATATCTCCAAGTTTGCAGATGACACTAAACTGGGTGGTGTTGTGAGCTGTGAAGGGGACGCTAGGAGGCTGCAGGGTGACTTGGACAGGTTAGGTGAGTGGGCAAATGCATGGCAGATGCAGTATATTGTGGATAAATGTGAGGTTATCCACTTTGGGGGCAAAAACGCGAAGACAGAATATTATCTGAATGGCGAAAGATTAGGAAAAGGGGAGGTGCAACAAGACCTGGATGTCATGGTTCATCAGTCATTGAAAGTTGGCATATCGGTACAGCAGGCGGTGAAGAAGGCAAAAGGTATGTTGGCCTTCATAGCTAACGGATTTGAGTATAGGAGCAGGGAGGTCTTACTACAGGGCCTTGGTGAGGCCTCACCTGGAATATTGTGTTCAGTTTTGGTCTCGTAATCTGAGGAAGGACGTTCTTGAGGGAGTGCAACGAAGGTTCACCAGACTGATTCCAGGGATGGCTGGACTGACATATGAGGAGAGAGTGGATCAATTGTGCCTTTATACACTGGAGTTTAGAAGGATGAGAGGGGATCTCATAGAAACATTTCAGATTTTGACAGGACAGGACAGGTTAGATGCGGGTAGAATGTTCCCGATGTTGGGGAAGTCCAGAACCAGGGAACACAGTCTTAGGATAAGGGGTAGGCCATTTAGGACTGAGATGAGGAGAAACTTCTTCACTCAGAGAGTTGTTAACCTGTGGAATTCCCTACCGCAGAGAGTTGTTGTTGCCAGTTCATTGGATATATTCACGAGGGAGTTAGATATGGCCCTTACAGCTAAGGGGATCAAGGAGTATGGAGAGAAAGCAGGAAAGGGGTACTGAGGGAATGATCAGCCATGATCTTATTGAATGGTGGTGCAGGCTCGAAGGGCCGAATGGCCTACTCCTGCACCTATTTTCTATGTTTCTATGTTTCTATGTTTTATTTTCAAATCCCTCCATGGCCTCGCCCCTCCCTGTCTCTGTAATCTCCTTCAGTCCCACTACCCTCAGAGATGTCTGTGCTCCTCTAATTCTGCCCTCTTGAGCATCCCTGATTATAATCGCTCAACCATTGGTGGCCGTGCCTCCTGTTGCCTAGGCCCTAAACTCTGGAATTCCCTGCCTAAACCTCTCCACTTCTCTACCTCTCTTTCCTCCTTCGAGACACTCCTTAAAACCTCCCTCTTTGACCAAGCTGTTGGTCACCTGCGCTAATTTCTACATATGTGGCTCGATGTCAAACTTTTATCTCATAATACCCCTGTGAAGAGCCTTGGGACGATTCACTATGTTAAAGGTGCTATGTAAATACAAGTTGTTGTTATTGATATGTATATCCTCACATTTCTAGTATCATCCTTGCAAATCCTCTCTGCACCCTTTCCAGTGTCTCTTTGTCCTTTTATAATATGGCAACCAAAATTATATTCTGTACTCTTAAGTGCGGTCTAACCAAGGTTCGATACAGGTTTAACATAACATCCCTACTTTTCAATTCTATACCTCTAGAAATAAACCCTAGTGCTTGGTTTGCTTGTTTTTATCATCTTACTAAACTGTGTCGTAACGTTTAGTGATTTGTGTATTTGTACTCCAAGATCCATTTGTTCCTCTCCCCCACCTAAACGTACACACAGCAAGTAATAAGTGACTTCCCTATTCTTCCTACCAAAATGTAATACCTCACATTTATCTGTGTTGAAATTCATTTCCTAACTTTATGCCCATTCTGCAAGCTTATTAATATCCTCCTGTAATTTGTTGCAGTCTTCCTCAATATTGACTATATTGCGGTGTCATCCGCAAATTTAGAAATTATGTTTTTGATTCCAAAGTCTAAATCGTTAATATAAATTGTGAACAACAGTGGTCCCAGCACTGACCCTTGTGGAACATTACTATTCACCTGCCACTGTGAATATCTACCCTTTATCCCCACTCTCTGCTTTCTGTCTTGAAGCCAGCTAGCTATCCATTCTGCTATTTGTCCCCTGACTCCGCATTCTCTGACCTTGTTCATCAGTTTATTATGGGGTACCTTATTGAAGGCTTAGTGAAAATCTAGATAAATTACATCTACTGCATTACCATTGTCTACTTTCTCTATTACCTCTTCAAAAAATTCTAAGAGGTTGGTCAAGCAAGACTTTCCCTTTTGAAATCCATGCTGACTATTCATTATTATATTTTTTATTTCTAGATGTTCTTCTATTTTCTCCTTTACTAGGGATTCCATTATTTTTCCTACTACTCATCATCATAGGCAGTCCCTCGGAATCGAAGAAGACTTGCTTCCATCTGAGCATGAGTTCTTAGGCGGCTGTACAGTCCAATACGAGAATCACAGTCTCTATCACAGGTTGGACAGATAGTCGTTGAGGGAAAGGGTGGGCAGGGAGCCTGGTTTGCTGCACGTTGCTTCCGCTGTCTGCGCTTGATTTCTGCATTCTCTCGGCGACGATACTCGAGGAGCTCAGCGCTCTCCCGAATGCACTTCCTCCACTTAGAGCGGTCTATGGCCAAGGACTCCCAGGTATCAGTAGGGATGTCGCATTTTATCAGGGAGGCTTTGAAGATGTCCTTGTAACGTTTCCTCTGATCGCCTTTGGCTCGTTTGCCGTGGATGAGTTCCGAGAAGAACGCTTGCTTTGGGAGTCTCGTGTCTGGCTGCGGACTATGTGGCCTGCCCAGCCAAGCTGATCAAGTGTGGTCAGTGCTTCAATGCTGGGGATGTTGGCCTGGATGAGGACACTAATGTTTGTGCATCTGTCCACCCAGGAGATTTGCAGGATCTTGCGGAGACACTGCTGGTGGTATTTCTCCAGCAACTTGAGATGTCTACTGTACATGGTTCACGTCTCTGAGCCATACATGAGGGCGGGTATTACTATGGCCTTGTAGATCATGAGCTTGTTGACAATTTTGAGGGACTGATCTTCAAACACTCTTTTCTTCAGGTTGCCGAAGGCTGCAGTGGCGCTCTGGAGGCGGTGTTGGACCTCATCATCAATGCCTGCACTTGTTGATCGGAGGCTCCTGAGATAGGGGAAGTGGTCCACGTTGTCCAGGGCCACGCCGTGTTTCTTTGATGTTTGGTGGGCAGTCTGTGCGGCGAGGACAGGCTGGTGGAGGACCTTTGTCTTACTAATGTTTAGCGTAAGGCCCATGCTTTCATACGCCTCGGTAAATACGTTGACTGTGTCCTGGAGTTCAGCCTCTGTATGTGCACAGACGTAGGCGTCATCCGCATACTGTAGCTCGACGACAGAGGTTGGAGTGGTCTTGGACCTGGCTTGGAGACAGCGAAGGTTGAACAGCTTCCCACTGGTTCTGTAGTTTAGTTCCACTCCAGCGGGGAGCTTATCAACTGTGAGGTGGAGCATGGCAGCAAGGAAGATTGAGAAGAGGGTTGGGGCGACGATGCAGCCCTGCTTGACCCCGGTCCGGACATGAATTGGGTCTGTGATGGATCCGTTGGTAAGGATCATGGCTTGCACATCGTCATGGAGCAGGCGGAGTACGGTGACGTACTTTTGGGGGCATCCGAAATGGAGAAGGACGCTTCATAGACCCTCGCGGTTGACAGTGTCGAAGGCCTTTGTAAGGTTGAAGAAGGCCATGTATAAGGGCTGGCGCTGTTGCCTGCATTTTTCCTGCAGCTGTCGCGCTGCAAAGATCATGTCTGTTGTGCCCCGGAGGGGACGAAATCCGCACTGCGACTCCAGGAGAAGCTCCTCGTCCATGGGGAGAAGACGGTTGAGGAGGACTCTAGCGACGACTGTCCCAGTGGTTGATAGCAGGAAGATTCCTCTGTAGTTGCCGCAGTTGGACTTGTCCCCTTTTTTAAAGATGGTCACGATCACTGCATCTCTAAGATCTCCCGGCATGCTCTCCTCCCGCCAGATAAGAGAGATGGGGTCATGTATTCGCGCCAGTCGTGCCTCTCCGCCATACTTCAGTGCCTCAGAAGGGATTCTATCTGCTCCTGTACCCTTGTTGTTTTTTAGCTGTCTTATGGCCTTTTTTACCTCGTGCAGTGTTGGGGTCTCACTGAGGTGGTGGCGGGACGACTGGTCTATAATTCCCTGGACATGTTCTATCCCTCTTCTTAAATATAAGTGTTATGTTAGCTCTCCGCCAGTCCTCTGGCACTACACCTTTTTCTAACAAATTATTAAATATGTAGTAATGCCTCTGCTGTCTCCTCTCTAGATACTTTAAAAATGCGTGGATGCAATCCATCTGGACCAGGGATTTTATTCTCTTTGAGTTTAATTAGTTTATTTAATATATCCCTTCTTTTTTTTTAATGTACTTATCTCAGTATGGGGACTCAGGATGGAGTGATGGAGGAGCCTCAGCCCTTGCTCTTGTCCAACAGGCTCTAGGCTCTTACTCCCTGTGTGGATGAGTGCAGGGACTGCAGGGAAGATGAGCAAACTGACCACAGTACCGTGGTACAGGGGGCCACTCAAGTGGGGGGAGTAAAAAGAAACATTGTAGTGGTAGGGGACAGTATCATTAGGGGGATAAATACTGTTCTCTGCAGCCGAGAGTGTGAGTCCCGAAGGCTGTGTTGCCTGTTCAATGCCAGGGTCAAGGACATCTCCTCAGGGCTGGAGAGCAACTTGGAGTGGGAGGGAGAAGATCCAGTTGTCATGGTCCACGTGGGTACCAAAACATAGATACGACAAATAAAGAGGTTCTGTTGAAGGATTATGAGCAGTTAGGGGCCAAATTAAAAAGTAGAACCACAAAGATAATAATCTCTGGATTACTACCTGAGCCACGAGCAAATTTGCATAGGGTAAATAAGATCAGAGAGTTCAACACATGGCTCAAAGACTGGTGTGGGAGAAATGGGTTTTGGTTCGTGGGACACAGGCATCAGTACTGGGGTAAGAAGGAGCTGTTCCGTTGTGACAGACTCCACTTAGACCGTGCTGGGACTTGGTTCCTGGTGAATCAAATAACTAGGGCTGTAGAGAAGCTTTAAACTAATTAGTGGGGGTGAGGATTCAGGTGAGTGAAAATTTTAAAAGTCAAAGAATAAGGATAAGGCAATTGAACAGGGTAGCACTGGGGAAAATGAAAACCAGAGCTTGCCAGGAATGGACAGAATGTATAAACATAAAGGTGAATCAGAATGTGGTGACAAAGCAGGAAAGAATGGGCAGAAAACAAATTTAAAAGCTCTTTATCTGAATGCACGCAGCATTCGTAACAAAATAGATGAGTTGACGGCACAAATAGATACAAATGGGTATGATCTGATAGCTATTACAGAGACGTGGTTGCAAGGTGATCAAGGCTGGGAGCTAAATATTCAGGGGTTTTTGACAATTCGGAAGGACAGACAGAAAGGAAAAGGAGGTGGGGTAGCACTGTTAATGAAGGATGAGATCAGTGTGTTAGTCAGAAACTATATTGGCTCAGAAGATCAGGATGTTGAATCAGTTGGGTGGATATAAGGAATAATAAGGGACAAAAGTCACTGGTGGGCATAGACAATAGGCCCCTTAAAAATAGATATACTGTTGGGCGGAGTATAAATCAAGAAATAATGGAGGCTTGTAAAAAAGGAACGGCAATAAACATGGGCAATTTTAACCTTCATATTGATTGGACAAAGCAAATTGGCCAGGATAGCCTTGAGGAAGAGTTCAGAGAGTGTATCCGGGATAGTTTCCTTGAACAGTATGTCGCATAACCAACTAGGGAACAGGCTATCTTAGATCTGGTACTGTGTAACGAGACAGGATTAATAAACGATCTCTTAGTAAAGGATCCTCTAGGAATGAGTGACCATAACATGGTTGAATTTCCAATTCAGTTGGAGGGTGAGAAAGTTGGATCTCAAACCAGTCTCCTAAGCTTAACTAAAGGAGACTACAAAGGTATGAAGGCAGAGTTGGCAAAATGGACTGGGAAAATACATTAAAGTATGGGACGGTTGATGAGCAGTGGGAGACATTTGAGGAGATATTTCATAACTCAAAACAAAAATATATCCCAATGAGAAGGAAAGACTGTAAGGGAAGGGATAATCATCAGTTGCTAAGTAAGGAATTAAGGGATGATATCAAATTAAAAACAAGGGCATAGAATGTGGCCAAGACTATTGTGAGGCCAGAGGATTGGGAAACTTTTAATAGCCAGCAAAGAACGACTAAAAACATGATAAAGGGAGGGGAGATAGATTATGAAAGTAAACTAGTGCAAAATATAAAAACAGACAGTAAGAGTTTCTACAGGTACATAAAAAGGAAAAGAGTGGCTAAAGTAAATGTTGGTCCCCTAGAGGATGAGACTGGGGAATTAATAATGGGGAACAGGGAAATGGCAGAGACGTTGAACAAATATCTTGTATCGGTCATCATGGTAGAAGACACTAAAAACATCCCAATAGTGGATAATCAAGGGGCTATAGGGAGGGAGGAACTTAATACATTATCACTAAAGAAGTAGTACTCGATAAAATAAAGGGACTAAAGGCGGATAAGTCCCCTGGACCTGATGGCTTACATCCTAGGTTCTTAAAAGAAGTGGCTGCAGAGATAGTGGATGCATTGGTTGTAATCTACCAAAATTCTCTGGATTCTGGGGCGGTCCCAGTGGATTGGAAACTGCAAATGTAACGCCCCGATTTTAAAAAGGTGTCATGTGCTACTCAGGAAGGGGTGCGATTGGTTTTGGGGGGACGCCCAGGAATGTGCCTTCAATAAGGGACGCAACCTTCTGTGTTCCAACAGTGTTTTGACTTTCTTTGATCCAGGTAAAAAGCTAGTTCTCACATGCGATGCGTCAGCGTATGGGGTCGGGTGCAATTTGCAACATGTCAATAGTGCGGGCAAATTACAACCCATAGCTTATGCCTCCAGGTCACTTTCGCGGACGGAGCGCGGGTACGGAATGGTAGAGAAGGAGGCGCTCGCGTGCGTGTACGGTTTCAAAAAGATGCACCAATACCTTTCCGGGGCCAAGTTCGCGTTAGAAACCGATCACAAGCCCCCCACGTCCCTCCTATCCAAGAGCAAGGCAATAAACGCCAACGCCTCGGTGCGAATTCAACGGTGGGCACTCATGCTGGCATCCTACGACTATATCATAAGGCACAGATCAGGCACAGACAACTGCCAACGCGCTCAGCAGGCTACCCCTGGCGACCACGGAAGGGTCTGACAAACAGGACTGTGAGATAGTCATGGCAATCAATGCCTTTGAGTCCACAGGTTCGCCCATGACGGCTCGCCAAATCAGAGCCTGGACGGCCAGCGACCCCACGTTATCCTTAGTAAAAAGATGTGTCCTAACCGGTGACTGGGCAGAGGCTTGCAATGCCTGCCCCGAGGAATTAAAACCCTTTCACAGGCGCATGCATGAGCTATCACTACAAGCAGACTGCCTGATGTGGGGCAGCCGAGTAGTCATGCCTCTGCGAGGCAGAGAGGCATTTGTCCGGGTCCACCGCGAGCACCCGGGGATCATTCTCATGAAGGCCATAGCCAGATCCCACGTCTGGTGGCCTGGTATTGACGCGGACTTGGAGCTCTGCGTCCGAAGGTGCACCATTTGTGCCCAACTCAGTAATGCCCCCAGGGAGGCTCCACTGAGCCCCTGGCCCTGGCCTACCAAACCGTGGTCATGGGCAAAATGTTCCTCGTAATTGTAGATGCAATTTCAAAGTGGATCGAATGCACCATTTTAAACTCGAGCACAACCTCCACCACTGTGGAGAGCCTCGCAACTATGTTTGCAACGCACGGAATCCCTGACATATTGGTCAGTAACAATGGTCCATGCTTCACCAGTGCAGAATTCCAAGACTTTATAATTGACCACGGCATAAATCACGTCAAGACGGCACCGCTCAAGCCGGCCTCCAACGGCCAGGCGGAGAGAGCAGTGCAAATCATTAAACAAGGCATGCTTAAAATCCAAGGTCCCACGCTGCAGGGTCGCCTGTCGTGACTGCTGCTGGCATACAGATCTCGTCCACACTCATTGACTGAGATCCCCCCCGCGCAACTGTTGATGAAAAGGACTTTAAAAACAAGGCTCTCATTAGTCCTCCCAGACATGCACGAAATCATTGAGGCAAAGCGCCGTAAGCTGACTGAGTACCATGACAGAAATTCGAGGGAGAGATGTAATGAGATAGGGGACAAAGTGTTTGTACTAAACTATGGCAGGGGTCCCAAATGGCTTGCAGGGACAGTAATGGGCAAGGAAGGAAATAGGCTACTGGTAGTACAAATGGACAAAAGCAAAACCTGACGGAGACATGTAGACCAAGTCAAAAGCAGATTTACCAAGAACACTGCGGAACCAGAGGCAGAGTACAACGTGGAACTCGCACCACACCTGGTGGACAGACAGAGGGAACAACCTGAGGAAAGGGCAATCCCAACAGACAGCCCAGGCGAGTCAACAACAATCATACCAATCGAAACAGACAGCCCAGGCGAGATACCAGCAACCACACCCAAAGAAAAACAGGCAACAAGGCAAACAACTGAACCACAACTCAGACGCTCCACGCGAGAGCGTAGACCACCTGAGAGACTGAAACTATTATCTTAAATTATTATATATAACCATATCCTAACATGCTATACATGACTGTAATAAGATATGACCTGTAATCACCAGCACACCTTACCACCAGGGGTGCACTTGCAAGAGAGAGGTATATAAGGAGAGGTCTCAGGCAAGTGCAGCATTCCAGAGCTGTGAAATAAAGGTGCAGGTCCAAAATGACCTTGACTTCACTACATGCCTCGTGTGAATCTGTACTGAGGGGACAGGACTTTACAAAAGGAAGCAGACAAAAAGCAGGAAACTATAGACCAGTTAGCCTAACATCTGTCATTGAGAAAATGCTGGAGTCCATTATTAAGGAAGCAGTAGCAGGACATTCGGAAAAGCATAATTCAATCAAGCAGAGTCAACAAGATTTTATGAAAGGGAAATCATGTTTGACAAATTTCCTGGAGTTCTTTGAGGATGTAACAAGCAGAGTGGATAAGGGGGAAACCAGTGAAAGTTGTGTATTTGGATTTCCAGAAGGCATTCGATAAGTTGCCACATAAAAGATTACTGCACAAGCTAAAAATTCAGGGGTTTGGGATAATATATTAGCATGGATAGAAGATGGGCTAATTAACAGAAAACAGAGAGTCGGAATAAATGGGTAATTTATGGTATAATAACTAGTAGGGTGCCACAGGGATCAATGCTGGGGTCCCAACTATTTACAATCTATATTAATGACTTGGATGAAATGACTGAGTGTAATGTAACCAAGTTTGCTGATGATACAAAGATGGATGGGCGAGCAAATTGTGAGGCGGATACAAAAAATCTTCAAAGGAATATAGAGTGATTGGGCAAATATTTGACAGATGGAATATAATGTGGGAAAATGTGAGGGCATCCACTTTGGCAGAAAAAATAGAAAAGCAAATTATAATTTAAACGGAGAAAAATTGCAAAGTGCTGCAGCATAGAGTGACCTGGGGGTCCTTGTGCATGAAACACAAAAAATGAGTATGCAGGTACAGCAAGTAATCAGGAAGGCAAATGGAATGTTGGCTTTTATTGCAAGGGGGCTAGAATATAAAAGTAGAGAGGTCCTGCTACAACTCGACAGGGTATTGGTGAGGCCACACCTAGAGTACTGCGTACAGTTTTGGTCTCCGTATTTATGGAAGGATATACTTGCTTTGGAGGCTGTTCACACTAGGTTGATTCCGGAGATGAGGGGGTTGGCTTATGAAGATAGGTTGAGTAAATTGGGCCTATACTCAGTGGAGTTCAGAAGAATGAGAGGTGATCTTATCGAAACATATAAGATAATGAGGGGGCTCGACAAGGTGGATGCAGAGAGGATATTTCCACTCTTCGGGGAAAGTATAACTCGGCGTATAGTTTCAGATTAAGGAGCTGCCCACTTAAAACTGAGATGAGGAGGAATTTCTTCTCTCAGAGGGTTGTAAATCTGTGGAATTCTCCGCCCCAGAGAGCTGTGGAGGCTGGGTCATTGAATATATGTAAGGCAGCGATAGACAGATTTTTGAGCGATAATGGAATAAAGGGTTATGGGGAGCGGGCAGGGAAGTGGAGCTGAGTCGATGATCAGATCAGCCATGATCTTATTAAATGGTGGAGCAGGCTCGAGGAGCCAAATATCCTACTCCTGCTCCTATTTCTTATGTTCTTATGTTCTTACTAATCTCACCATCCAATGTCATGTTTGTTATGTATGTAAACCTGTAATTACCATGTCTTACCACCAGAGGACTTATCCCCTGGAGTCCCAAGGGATTCCACAATCCCTTGGGAGCACCTGTATATAAGGAGGCCTCACAGGCTGGAGAGGCACTCTGAGATCTGCAATAAAGGACTATGGTCACACTTACTTTGAGCTTGCAGCATCTAGTCTGACTCTTTATCCTAGACATAACAACTGGTGATGAGATACAGATAACGAACCCCAATGCAACTGTGCAGAGAACTGTGGGTATCCTGGAGAAATTTTTGGAGGGAGATGATTGGGAATCCTTCATGGAGCGACTTGACCAATACTTCGTGACCAACGAGCTGGAAGGAGAAAGGAATGCTGCCAAACGAAGGGCGATCCTCTTCACCGTTTGCGGGGCATCAACGTTTGGCCTCATGAAAAACCTGCTCGCTCCAGCAAAACCCACAGACAAGTCGTACGATGAGTTGTGCATACTGGTTCTGGAGCATCTCAACCCGAAGGAAAGCGTTCTGATGGCGAGATATCGGTTCTACACGTACAAGAGGTCTGAAGGCCAGGAAGTTGCGAGCTACGTCGCCGAGCTAAGGTGCCTTGCAGGACATTGCGAATTTGAAGGACACATTGGAGCATATGCTCAGGGACTTATTTGTACTTGCCATTGGCCATGAAGTAATACTTCGCAAACTTTTGACTGTAGAGACCCCAACCTTGAGTAAAGCCACCGCGATAGCCCAGGCATTTATCTCCACCAGTGACAATGCCAAACAAATTTCCCAGCATACTAGTGCTGCTGCAAGTACTGTGAACAAAGTAACATTGTTTTCGAATTGAAATGTAAATGGCAGGACTTACACGCCTGTAGCTGCACGTCCGCAGATGACTCAGAGTCCACCATCAAGGGTGGTGAATAAAGGCAACTAACACCTTGTTGGCGCTGCAGGGGTGATCATGCCACTTCAAAGGATACGTTTGCAAGGGCTGTGGAACAATGAGACACCTCCAATGCATGTGCAGGCGAGCTGCAAACCCTGCTAATCCTGCAAACCACCATGTAGCAGAGGAGGACAGATCCACGGTGGATCAAGACGAACCAGAGCCTCAGACCAAGGAAGCAGAGGTTTGTGGGGTGTACACATTTACCACAAAGTGTCCCCCGATAATGCTGAAGGTTGAATTAAATGGACTCCCGGTGTCCATGGCACTGGACACAGGCGCAAGCCAGTCCATAATGAGTAAAAAGACTTTCGATAAGTTGTGGTGCAACAAGGCTTCAAGGCCAGTCCTGACTCCCATTCGTACCAAACTCAGAATGTACACAAAGGAACTGATTCCCGTAATTGGCAGTGCTACCGTAAAGGTCTCCTACGATGGAGCGGTGCACGATTTATCACTCTGGGTGGTACCTGGCGACCCACGCTGTTCGGCAGGAGCTGGCTGGAAAAGATATGCTGTAATTGGGAAGACCTCCGAATGCTGTCGTCCTTCAACGACACCTCATGTGCCCAGGTCTAAACAAGTTCCCCTCGCTGTTCGAACCAGGCATCGGGAAGTTCCAAGGAGCAAAAGTGCAGATCTATTTGATTCCGGGGGCGCGACCCATCCATCACAAGGTGACAGCAGTACCGTACATGATGGAGATCGAGCTGGACTGGCTGCAACGAGTGGGCATCATTTCGCCGATCGAATTCAATGAGTGGGCCAGTCCAATCATTCCAGTCCTTAAGGGAGACGGCACCGTCAGAATCTGTGGTGATTACAAAGTAACTGTCCATCGTTTCTCGCTGCAGGATCAATACCCCCTATCAAAGACCTATTTGTGAAGCTGGCCGGAGGGAAAACGTTCACGAAGCTGGACTTGACCTCGGCCTAGATGACGCAGGAGCTGGAGGAATCTTCAAAATTCCTTACCTGCATCAACATGCACAAAGGTCTTTTCAGTTACAACAGATGCCCATTTGGGATTCGATCAGGCACGTTGATATTCCAGAGGAATATGGAAAGCTTACTGAAGTCGGTCCCGCGCACTGTGGTCTTCCAGGACGACATCTTGGTTACAGGTCGGGACACCATCGAGCACCTGCAGAACCTGGAGGAGGTTCTTAGTCGGCTTAATCGTGTGGGGCTCAGGCTAAAATGCTCGAAGTACATTTTCCTGGCGCCTGAAGTGGAGTTCCTGGGGAGAAGAATCGCGGCGGATGGCTTCAGGCCCACCGATTCGAAGACGGAGGCAATCAAGAACGCACCGAGACCACAGAACGTGACGGTGCTGCGGTTGTTTCCAGGACTCCTGAGCTATTTTGGTAACTTCTTACCGGGTCTTAGCACACTGTTAGAAACACTGCACTCTTTACTGCAGAAGGGAGATGAATGGGTATAGGGTAAAAGCCAAAAAAATGCCTTTGAGAAAGCTAGGAAGCTGTTATGATCAAACAAATTGCTTGTGTTGTACGATCCATGTAAACGTTTGGTATTAGCATGTGATGCGTCATCGTACGGGGTCGGGTGTGTATTGCAACTGATACGTCCTTACTATACAGTATAAATGCACACGAGGCCCATGCTTGAGAGAAGGTCAGTCTGTGACCTGTCCTTTATTTCATAGCACTCAAGTGCTGGAAGTGGGTGGAGCTTCCCCTTTTATATCTGAAGGTCTAGGTTAGGAGTGTCTCCCACAAGTTCACCATCTAGTGGTCATTGTTCTCACAGTGTACAACTTAGGTCAGATTATACATGGGTTACAATGCTAGTTGAATACATGACATCACCTCCCCTCCGAAAGTCTTATTGGGATCACAGGTTGATTCTCTCTGGTGGTTTACGCTCCCTTGTAGAACGCCTGAGTTGGGGCTCCGGTTGTTGGGCGCTGGCCTGAGTGTCTGCTGTTTGCGGTGCCTCAGGCCTGTCCGGACTGCCCACAGTGACTGGGCTCTCCTCCCTTTGGTTCCTGTGTTCGGTCACCTGTGGTGGAGTGAACTCTACATCGTGTTCTTCCTCTGCTTCTTCTATGGGGTTGCTGAACCTCCTTTTTGCTTGATCCACATGTTTGCGGCAGATTTGTCCATTGGTAAGTTTAACTACCAGAATCCTATTTCCCTCTTTGGCAACCACAGTGCCTGCGAGCCATTTGGGCCCTGCAACGTAGTTGAGGACAAAAACGGGTCATTTACATCAATACATCGCGCCCTCGCATTCCTGTCATGGTAGTCATATTATGACTGGCGCCTGCTCTTGACAATTTCTTTCATGGTGGGGTGTATAAGGGATAACCGGGTTTTGAGCGTCCTTTTCATTAGCAGCTCTGCGGGTGGAACCCCTGTGAGCGAGTGTGGTCGGGATCTGTATGCCAACAGGAGGCGTGATAAGCGGCATTGTAGGGAACCCCCTTGGATTCTGAGCATCCCCTGTTTGATTATCTGCACTGCTCGTTCTGCCTGGCCGTTTGAGGCCGGCTTGAACGGTGCCGTTCTAACATGGTTAATTCCATTGCCTGCCATGAAGTCCTGGAATTCAGTGCTTGTGAAGCATGGGCCATTGTCGCTGACCAAGATGTCCGGTAGACCATGGGCGGCGAACATTGCCCATAGACTTTCTACCGTGGCAGAGGATGTGCTTGAATTTAAAATGTCACACTCGATCCATTTGGAGTAGGCGTCTACTACAACCAAAAACATTTTCCCCATGAAAGGACCTGCGTAGTCCACATGGATGCATGACCAAGGCTTGGCGGTACCCATGGCCAGGGGCTAAGGGGGACTTCCCTGGGCGCATTGCCCAGCTGGGCACACGTGTTGCACCTGCGAACACAAAGTTCCAGATCTGCGTCTATCCCTGGCCACCAAACGTGTGACCTGGCAATTGCCTTCATCGTGACAATGCCCGGGTGCCCATTGTTAAGTTCTCTAATGCCCCATCTGGGGCATGACTACGCGGTTTCCCCACAGTAGGCAATGGGCCTGAATCGAGAGTTCATCCTTGCGCCTGTGAAATGGTTTAAATTTCTCAGGGCATGCCCTGTACGTGGCTGCCCAGTCCCCATTCAGGACACATTTCTTGACTAGAGACAATAGCGAGTCTCTGTTTGTCCAGACTTTAATCTGACGGGCTATCACGGGTGAGCCTTCGCTTCCGAAAGCTTCAACAGCCATGACCATCTCAGCAGCATGCTCAGTTACCCCCTCAGTGGTGGCTAGTGGGAGCCTGCTGAGTGCATCGGCGCAGTTTTCGGTGCCCGGTCTGTGCCGAATTGTGTAGTCATAGGCGGCTACCGTGAGTGCCCACCTCTGTATGCGGGCCGATGCGTTTGCATTTATGGCCTTGTTGTTGGCCAAAAGGGACGTTAGGGATTTGTGATCTGTCTCCAGCTCAAATTTCCTGCCAAACAGGTGCATTTTCTTTACCGCATATACACATGCGAGCGCCTCCTTTTCTACCATCCCGTAGCCTCTTTCTGTCTGGGACAGACTTCTGGAGGCATAAGCTACCGGCTGTAACTGACCCTTGGCATTGACATGCTGCAACACACACCCGACACCATAGGACGACGCATCGCACGTTAACACAAATTTCTTACATGGGTCATATAGCGTTAACAGATTGTTGGAACATAACAATTTGCAGGCTCTATTTTAAAAGCCCTTTCCTGGCTGTCCCCCCAGACCCATTCGCGACCTTTGCGTAGGAGGACGTGTAGCGGCTCTAGCAGCGTGCTCAATTTAGGAAGAAAGTTACCAAAATCGTTCAGGAGCCCCAGGAATGAACGCAGTTCCGTCGTGTTACGGGGTCTGGGTGCTCTCTCGATCGCTTCCGTCTTGGACGCAGTAGGGATGATCCCGTCTGCTGCTACCCTCATCCCCAGGAATTCTACCTCTGGAGCTAGGAAGACGCACTTCGCCTTTTTCAGTCGCAGCCCTACCCGGTCCAGTCTGCGTAGCACCTCCTCCAGGTTGTGGAGGTGTTCTTCAGTATCGTAACCCGTAATGAGGATGTCGTCCTGAAAAACCACCGCCTGGAATCGACATGAGGAGGCTTTCAATATTTCGTTGGAAGATCGCGGCGGCCGAGCGAATCCCGAACGGACATCCGTTGTACTCAAACAACCGCTTGTGTGTCGTGATGGTGGTCAGCTTCTTCGACTCACTCGCCAGCTCCTGGGTCATGGAAGCTGAGGTCAGGTCCAATTTTGAAAGAAGTTTGCCACCGGATAGCGTCGCAAAGTGGTCCTCCGCTCTCGGTAGCGGGTACTGGTCTTGGAGTGACACCCGATTGACAGTGGTCATATAATCGCCACATATCCTGACCGACCCATCCGCCTTGAGCACCGGCACTGAATTCTACTGGCGAGATGATGCCTTCCCTCAGCAGGCGGTCCAATTCGCCTTCTATCTTTTCCCGCATCACGTACGGCACCGCTCTGGCCTTGTGGTATACTGGCCTGGCGTCCGGGTTTATGTGGATCACTACCTTGGCCCCCATGAAAGTGCCAATGCCGGGTTGAAATAATGAGTCAAATTTGTCCAGGATCTGTGAGCATGATATTCGCTCCACAGAGGAAATTGCATTGACATCGTCCATTTCCAGTTCATGACAGCAAGCCAACTCCTCCCCAGTAGTGCGGGACCGTCCCCTGGGACAATCCAGAGTAGCAGTCTGTTCTCCGAATTTTTGTGGGTCACGACTACCGTGGCGCTGCCTAGTACCGGAATGATCTGCTTTGTGTAAGTCCGTAGCTGTGCGTCAATCGCCGATAATTTTGGGCTCCTGGCCTTGGACGCCCACAACTTTTTAAACTGTTTGATACCCATCAGGGACTGGCTGGCTCCCGTGTCTAGCTCCATTGATACTGGGATGCCATTGAGGAGCACTTTCATCATTATCGGTGGCGTCCTGGTGTATGAACTGTATACGTGCTCCACATGAACTCGCTGAACTTCAGCTTGCAGCGATTTCCCCCAGTGTCCATTTCTGCAATTTTTGCAGGTATTTTGCTCATCTCTGCAAACTCCGGCTGAGTGTGTGCCAGTCGATCATCCCTGACTGCCCCTGTTATTGCTAGTGGCCATGCTCGCGTGGTTTAAATCCCAGTTTCTTGTCGCCATTAATACGTCCTTACTATACAGTATAAATGCACACGAGGCCCATGCTTGAGAGAAGGTCAGTCTGTGACCTGTCCTTTATTTCATAGCATTCAAGTGCTGGAAGTGGGTGGAGCATCCCCTTTTATATCTGAAGGTCTAGGTTAGGAGTGTCTCCCACAAGTTCACCACCTAGTGGTTATTGTTCTCACAGTGTACAACTTAGGTCAGATTATACATGGGTTACAATGCTGGTTGAATATATGACAGCAACAAGCGAATGAATTTGGGAAATTGCAACCATAGAAACATAGAAACATAGAAAATAGGTGCAGGAGTAGGCCATTCGGCCCTTCGAGCCTGCACTGCCATTCAATGAGTTCATGGCTGAACATGCAACTTCAGTACCCAATTCCTGCTTTCTCGCCATACCCCTTGGTCCCCCTAGTAGTAAGCACTATATCTAACTCCTTTTTGAATATATTCAGTGAATTGGCCTCAACAACTTTCTGTGGTAGAGAATTCCACAGGTACACCACTCTCTGGGTGAAGAAGTTTCTCCTCATTTCGGTCCTAAATGGCTTACCACTTATCCTTAGGCTGTGATCCCTGGTTCTGGACTTCCCCAACATTGGGAACATTCTTCCTGCATCTAACCTGTCTAAACCCGTCAGAATTTTAAACGTTTCTATGAGATCCCCTCTCATTCTTCTGAACTCCAGTGAATACAAGCCCAGTTGATCCAGTCTTTCTTGATATGTCAGTCCCGCCATCCCGGGAATCAGTCTGGTGAACTTGCGCTGCACTCCCTCAATAGCAAGAATGTCCTTCCTCAAGTTAGGAGACCACAACTGTAAACAATACTCCAGGTGTGGCCTCACCAAGGCCCTGTACAACTGTAGCAACACCTCCCTGCCCCTGTACTCAAATCCCCTCACTATGAAGGCCAACATGCCATTTGCTTTCTTAACCGCCTGCTGTACCTGCATGCCAATCTTTAATGACGAATGCACCATGACACCCAGGTCTCGTTGCACCTCCCCTTTTACTAATCTGTCAACATTCAGACAATAGTCTGTCTCTCCGTTTTTACCACCAAAGTGGATAACCTCACATTTATCCACATTATACTTCATCTGCCATGCATTTACCCACTCACCTAACCTATCCAAGTCACTCTGCAGCCTCATAGCATCCTCCTCGCAGCTCACACTGCCACCTAACTTAGTGTCATCCGCAAATTTGGAGATACTACATTTAATCCCCTCGTCCAAATCATTAATGTACAATGTAAACAGCTGGGGCCCCAGCACAGAACCTTGCGGTACCCCACTAATCACTGCCTGCCATTCTGAAAAGTACCCATTTACTCCTACTCTTTGCTTCCTGTCTGCCAACCAGTTCTCAATCCACGTCAGCACACTACCCCGAATCCCATGTGCTTTAACTTTGCACATGTGTGAGACCTTGTTGAAAGCCTTCTGAAAGTCCAAATACACCACATCAACTGGTTCTCCCTTGTCCACTCTACTGGAAACATCCTCAAAAAATTCCAGAAGATTTGTCAAGCATGATTTCCCTTTCACAAATCCATGCTGACTTGGACCTATCATGTCACCTCTTTCCAAATGCGCTGCTATGACATCCTTAATAATTGATTCCATCATTTTACTCACTACCGATGTCAGGCTGACCGGTCTATAATTCCTTGTTTTCTCTCTCCCTTCTTTTTTAAAAAGTGGGATTACATTGGCTACTCTCCATTCCATAGGAACTGATCCAGAGTCTATGGAATGTTGGAAAATGACTGTCAATGCATCTGCTATTTCCAAGGCCACCTCCTTAAGTACTCTGGGATTCAGTCCATCAGGCCCTGGGGATTTATCGGCCTTCAATCCCATCAATTTCCCCAACACAATTTCCCGACTAATAAGGATTTCCCTCAGTTCCTCCTTCTTACTCGACCCTCTGACCTCTTTTATATCCGGAAAGTTGTTTGTGTCCTACTTAGTGAATATTGAACCAAAGTACTTGTTCAATTGGTCTGCCATTTCTTTGTTCCCCATTATGACTTCCCCTGATTCTGACTGCAGAGGACCTATGTTTGTCTTTACTAACCTTTTTCTCTTTACATATCTATAGAAGCTTTTGCAATCTGTCTTAATGTTCCCTGAAGCTTCCTCTCATACTCTATTTTCCCTGCACTAATCAAACCCTTTGTCCTCCTCTGCTGAGTTCTAAATTTCTCCCAGTTCCCAGGTTCGCTGCTATTTCTGGCCAATTTGTATGCCACTTCCTTGGCTTTAATACTATCCCTGATTTCCCTTGATAGCCACGGTTGAGCCACCTTCCCTTTTTTGTTTTTACGCCAGACAGGGATGTACAATTGTTGTAGTTCATCCATGCGGTCTCTAAATGTATGCCATTGCCCATCCACTGTCAACCCCTTAAGTATCATTTGCCAATCTATCCTAGCCAATTCACACCTCATACCTTCAAAGTTACCCTTCTTTAAGTTCTGGACCATGGTCTCTGAATTAACTGTTTCATTCTCCATCCTAATGTAGAATTCCACCATATTATGGTCACTCCTCACCAAGGGGCCTTGCACAACGAGATTGCCAATTAATCCTCTCTCATTACACAACATCCAGTCTCAAATGGCCTCCCCACTTGTTGGTTTCTCGACATATTGGTCTAGAAAACCATCCCTTATGCACTCCAGGAAATCCTCCTTCACCGTATTGTTTCCAGTTTGGTTACCCCAATCTATATGCATATTAAAGTCGCCCATGATAACTGCTGCATCTTTATTGCATGCTCCCCTAATTTCCTGTTTGATGCCTTCCCCAATATCACTACTACTGTTTGGAGATCTGTACACAACTCCCACTAGCATTTTCTGCCCTTTGGTATTCTGTAGCTCCACCCATACCGATGCTTATGCATCCAGAAGTCTGTCTAAGGCCAGGAGGGCCTACAGTATGATCGAAAAAGAAGCGTTAGCGTGTGTTTACGGGGTAAAGAAAATGCATCAATATCTGTTTGGGCTCAAATTTGAATTGGAAACTGTCCATAAGCCATTTATATCCCTCTTTTCTGAAAATAAGGGGATAAATATGAATGCATCAGCCCGAATCCAGAGATGGGCGCTCACGTTGTCTGCATACAGCTATGCCATCCGCCACAGGCCAGGCACAGAAAACTGTGCCGATACTCTCAGTAGGCTGCCATTGCCCACCACAGGGCTGGAGATGGCACAGCCCACAGATTTAGTTATGGTAATGGAAGCATTAGAGAGTGAGCAATCACCTGTTACCGTCCGACAGATTAGAACCTGGACGAGCCAGGACCCCTTACTATCCTTCGTAAAAAACTGCGAGCTCCACGGGAGTTGGTTTAGTGTCCTGTTGGAGATGCAGGAAGAAATAAAGCCGTACCAGCGGCGCAGAGATGAAATGTCCTTACAGGCAGACTGCCTCCTATGGGGCAATCAGGTAGTTGTGCCAATAAAGGGCAGGGACACCTTCATTAATGATCTCCAGAGTACCCACCCAGGCATTGTATTGATGAAAGCGTTTGCCAGATCCCACGTGTGATGGCCCGGTATCAATGCAGACTTAGAATCCTGTGTGCACAAATGTAATACATGGAAACATAGAAACATAGAAAATAGGTGCAGGAGTAGGCCATTCGTCCCTTCAAGCCTGCACCGCCATTCAACAAGATCATGGCTGATCACCCACCCCAGCACCTCCCCCCCACGCCCCCTCCACACCCACCGACCCCCCAAGCCGCAAGAACCACATCCAACTCCCTCCCGAACACATCCAATGAACTGGCATCAACAACTCTCCACGGCAGGGAACCCCACAGGCCAACAACTCCCCGAGTGAAGAAGTCTGTCCCAATCCCAGCCCCAGCCCCAAACAGCCCACTCCCCATCCCAAGAGCGTGCCCCCCCACCCCACCCCACCCCGGCTCCGGACCCACCCAACACCGGGAACACTCCCCCCGCACCCAACCCGCCCCGTCCCGTCAGAATCCTTCCCAAATGCCAAACACCCCCGGATGTCGAGCCCCCAGCCCCGGCCACCCCGGAGCCACGCCCCCGCAACGCCAACCACACCACATCCACCAACCGCCACCTGCGCAGTCAACCCGTCCACCCCACTCTGAACACTCCCCACACCGAGGCACAGAGCCCCCAGGCCCGCCCCTCCAACACACTTCGCCCCCCCAGACCTCCGCTGCAATGTGGCCCCTCCTGTCCCCCGCCCTGGGTTTCTCCGCCCCCCACCTCCACCACTCTCCCCTCCATCCCCCGCCCCCGTCTCCCCTCAGCTTCCCTCTGCCTCCCCGCACAGGCTCCCATCTTGGGGGCGATAACCTTCTGGGGCAGGGAATTTTAGCCCCCAGCGTGGAAGTCTGGCTCCCGCCGCAGAATTGGCCTTACCACCCCTCAATGGAAGCGGAGTGCAATTTCCCACACTCCACTTCCTTTGGGGGCAGTTACCTGGGCACGACTGGATGCTCCTGTGACAGTTTGAACTGGTGCTCTCCACTCTCTCCTGCGACAGTTGGAACTGGTGCTCTCCACTCTCCCGCCTGCAACAGTTGGAACTGGTGCTCTCCACTCTCCCGTCCTGTGACAATTGGAACTGGTGCCCTCCACTCTCTGTCCTGTGACATTTGGAACTGGTGCTCTCCACTCTCCCGTCCTGTGACATTTGGAACTGGTGCTCTCCACTCTCTGTCCTGTGACAGTTGGAACCGATGCCCTCCACTCTCTGTCCTGTGACAGTTTGAACTGGTGCCCTCCACTCTCTGTCCTGTGACAGTTTGAACTGGTGCTCTCCACTCTCTCTCCTGCAACAGTTGGAACTGATGCTCTCCACTCTCTCTCCTGCAACAGTTGGAACTGATGCTCTCCACTCTCTCTCCTGCAACAGTTGGAACTGGTGCTCTCCACTCTCCCGTCCTGCAACAGTTGGAACTGGTGCTCTCCACTCTCTGTCCTGTGACAGTTTGAACTGGTGCTCTTCACTCTCCCGTCCTGCAACAGTTGGAACTGATGCTCTCCACTCTCCCATCCTGTGACAGTTGGAACTGGTGCTCTCCACTCTCTGTCCTGTGACAGTTGGAACTGGTGCTCTCCACTCTCTGTCCTGTGACAGTTGGAACTGATGCTCTCCACTCTCCCATCCTGTGACAGTTGGAGCTGGTGCTCTCCACTCTCTGTCCTGTGACAGTTTGAACTGGTGCTCTCCACTCTCCCATCCTGCAACAGTTGGAACTGATGCTCTCCACTCTCCCATCCTGTGACAGTTGGAACTGGTGTTCTCCACTCTCTGTCCTGTGACAGTTTGAACTGGTGTTCTCCACTCTCTGTCCTGTGACAGTTGGAACTGGTGCTCTCCACTCTCCCGTCCTGTGACAGTTGGAACTGATGCTCTCCACTCTCTCTCCTGCGACAGTTTGAACTGGTGCTCTCCACTCTCCCGTCCTGTGACAGTTGGAACTGGTGCTCTCCACTCTCTGTTCCCAGTTAAGCAATGCACCCAGGGAGGCGCCACTAAGTTTATGGTCTTGGCCCTCTAAACCGTGGTCTAGGGTTCATGTCGCCTATGCAGGCCCATTCTTGGGAAAAATGTTCCTTGTGGTTGTAGATGCGCACTCCAAATGGATTGAATGTGTGATAATGTCGGCAAGCATGTCCGCTGCCACCATTGAAAGTCTACGGGCCATGTTTGCCACGCACAACCTGCCTGATGTCCTTGTAAGTGACAATGGATCGTGCTTTACCAGTGCCGAATTCAAGGAATTCATGACCCGTAATGGGGTCAAACATGTCACATCTGCCCCGTTTATGCCAGCGTCCAATGGTCAGGCAGAACGAGCAGTTCAAACAATCAAGCAGAGCTTGAAGAGGGTAATTGAAGGCTCACTGCAGACTTGCTTATCCCGAATCCTGCTTAGTTACCGCACAAGACCCCGCTCGCTCACTGGGGTCCCTCCCGCTGAACTGCTCATGAAAAGGGCACTTAAGACAAGGCTCTCTTTAGTCTACCCTGATCTACACGAACAGGTAGAGAGCTGGCGGCTTCAACAGAATACATATCACGATCGCGCAAATGTATCACGCGAAATTGAAGTAAATGATCCTGTATTTGTGTTGAACTATGGACAAGGTCCAAAGTGGATTGCTGGCACTGTTTTGGCCAAAGAGAGGAGTAGGGTGTTTGTGGTCAAACTCGCAAATGGACTCACCTGCAGGAAACACTTGGACCAAACCAAACTCAGATTTATGGACTATCCAGAACAACCCACAATAGACGCTACCTTTTTCGACCCTCCAACACACACACAAGGGGCAACCGACCCAGCGGTTGACCACGAAGCAGAACTCATCACCCGCAGCAGCCCAGCAAGGCTCACCATCCCCAGCAGTCCAGCAAGGCCAGCTGCGCAGCAGCCCAGAGAAGGCCCAACAAAAGACTCACCAACACCAGCATTTGCACCGAGACGATCAACCAGAGAAAGGAAGGCCCCAGATCGACTCACATTGTAAATAGTTACACCATTACACTATTGCCTTTGGAGGCGGGGGTGGGGGGGGGGGGGATGTTGTTATATATGTAAATCTGTAATTACCATGTCTAACCACCAGAGGCTTATCCCCTGGAGTCCCAAGGGATCCCACAATCCCTTGGCAGTACCTGTATATAAGGAGGCCTCACAGGCTGGAGAGGCACTCTGAGATCTGCAATAAAGGACTACGGTCACACTTACTTTGAGCTTGCAGCATCTAGTCTGACTCTTTATCCTAGACATAACAATGTTCACCTGTTCTATCTCCCCTGTAAATACTGAAGCAAAATAATTATTTAATATTTCTGCCATCTCTCTTTCATTACCTGTGGCATTATCCTGTCTATCCCTTAATGGCCCTATTCCTATCCCAACCTTCCTTTTTTTTATTAATGTTCCTGTAAAATATTTTACTATTTTGTTTTATGTTCCTTGATAATTTAATTTCATGGTTCCTCTTTGCCTTTCTAATTGTTTTTTTTGACATCCTCCTAATCTTTTTGTATTCTCCCTTGTCAAGCACTCCCCTGCTGTCTATCTACTTAATGTATGCCTCTTTCCTTACTCTCAATTGTTCCCTTATAGCTTTATTCATCCATGGAGTTTCATTAGTGTTTAGTTTCCTTTTAGCAGAATATATTTTTCCGTATATATTGTTGAACATAATTTTAAATATTATTCTTGCACTCTCTTTATCACTGTTTTAAATGTTTCCCATTGCTGTTCTGCATTGTTTTTTTTGCCAATATTGTTGCCCATTTTATTTTCCCATGTTCTTTTCTCAACCCCTCAAAATCAGCTTTTCTCCAATCTATTACTTTTGTTTTCATCTAACTTATGTCCTTCTCAATTATCACCTTAAAGCATGTTATATTATGATCGCTATTGCCGCGATTCTCCCCTCCTTTTACTTCTCTTATCTACTCTGGTTCATTCCCCAACACTAGATCCAATAGCGAATCTTCCCTTGGGCTTTTTACATATTGGGTTAGAAAGGAGTTCTATACACATTGTATGAACTCCATTCCCTTATCCCCTTTACTTACCTCTTCTGTCCAATTAATATTGTAGTAGTTGAAATCCCCCAAGATTTTTATTCTATGTTTTTTACTCATTTCCCTAATTTGTCAGCATATTTCTTACTTCACCTCCCTTCCACTATTAGATGGTCTGTAGACTACACCTATTAATGTGATTGATCCTTTATTATCTTTTATCTCTATCCACATGGATTCTATTTTTGTCTTGCTGATAGCTGTGTCACTTTTTTCTACTGCCATTATGTATCCCTAATAAATAATCCCTCCCGTTTTTCCCTCTCTATCTTTTGTAAATATGTTATACCCTGCAATGTTTAATTGCCAGTCCTGATTTTTCTGTAGCCATGTCTCAGTAATTCCTACTATGTCTGTTTCTTCACAACGCATGATTGCCTCCAGCTCCCCTGTTTTATTACGGACACTGTCTGCATTGCTGTACAGACAGTTTAATTCATTTCGAATAGCATTTCCTCTCATTTTATGTTTCACCATCTTTTTAGACTCCTATTCTACAACTCTATTTATTGTCCTCTCTTACTTTATTTTTTCCAATGCTCTCTTTTCCTTTTTTGTTTATATTTAGGCTGATTACGTTTCTTGTAGATCCCTCCTCCCATCTTACTAGTTTAAAGCCTTTGCCAACTCACCATTTCCCCTTTCCACTAAGAACACAAGTCCCATCCCGGTTCAGGTGGAGCCCGTCCCATTGGTACAGCTCCTTCCTGTCACAGAACTGGTGCCAGTGTCCCATGAAAAGGAACCCCTCTTTCCCACACCAGACCTTTAGCCATGTGTTAATTCTCCTGATCTGTCTGCTTTTATGCCAATTTACACATGGCTCGGGCAATAATCCAGAGATTATTACCCCCAAGGTCCTGCTTTTTAATTTAGAGCCTAACTCCTAGGGTAGAGGAGCAAAGGGATCTAGGGGTACTGAAACAGAAATAATTAAAAATAGCGACATAGATTCTTTTCTAGAGGGCAGGAATTGAAAAGCAGAGAAGTTATGTTAAACTTGTATAGAAAATTGGTTAGACCAAACAGTTCTGGTCTCCATATTAAGAAAATAATATAGAGGCATTGGAAAAGGTGCAAGAATGATTCATAAGGATGATAGCAGAACTGAAAGGTTATAACGATCATGAAAGACTGATCAGGCTGTGGCTCTTTTCTCTAGAAAAAAGAAGGCTGAGGGGGTGACCTAATCAAGATCTTTAAGATAATGAAAGAGTTTGATGAGGTAGAAATGGAGAAATTGTTTCCACTTGTGGGGGAGACCAAAATGACAGATCATAATTATAAGATAGTCACTAATAAATCCAGGGAATGCAGGAGCAAGTTCTTTATCCATACAATAGTTAAAATATGGAACTTGCTATCACAAGGAGTAGTTGAGGCAACAGCACAGAGGCATTGAAGGGGAATCTGGATAAGACATAAGCAAGAAAGGAATAGAAGGGCTCGCTGAGAAGGTTAGATGAAGAAGGGTGGAGGAGGCTCATGTGGAGCATAAATGCCAGCATAGACCAGTTGGGGCAAATGGTCTGTTTCTGGGCTGTAGACTCAATGTAACACTCAGAAATGCTCTCCACATAGTACTTTGCAATGTATCCTGTTTGGCTAAAAGCTTGTCAGTTAGTTTAGAATATATAGTGAAAAGCTATTGATTTTCGTCAATACTCATACTCTTTGGAAGAACTGACCAGATCTCCAATTGTGATACTGGATTTATTATTTACTGATAAGTATTGCTGAATATAATAATGAAGTACATGATCAGTCCCTCATGCTGAGAATTCTATGTGTCCTATTTGTTATCTCACCAAATACCCCTTATTTCTTTCCTCCTCCTCATTCTCTTGTTATTCTTCATACATTTCTGTTTTTCTTCATTTGTTTCACTCTGAGATTTCCGGCACTGGCCCAGACATCAGCGGAACATCCGAACCATTTGCCATTAAATTGGGAACATTTTTTGGGGTCAGATCAATTGCCATATTTTTGGTTGTTTTCTTTGGCTAGGTGCAGTTTGGAGCAGGGAATGGCTGCTCTTGTAAGAGTAGGACACTTGCCAATTGGTTCACACTGGGAGATCAGTCCTACAAAGTTACCCCAAAAAGGCTAACACAACTTACACTTATTTGGTGCCTTTAACCTAGTGAATGTTCCAAGATGCTCCAGAAGGAGGGGTGGAGGCAAATCAGACACTAACCAGGGAAACAGAAGAAGAGTTTGGGGAAATGATTGAAGGCAAAGGTGTAGAGGTAGATTTTGAGGAGACCTTTGAAGGCGAGGAGAGATTTAGCAAAGGAAGCGGTTTAGCCAGGAAGAGAATTCCAGAAAGCAGGGAACGGGTAGTCAGGAAGAATAGTTGAGCATAGGACACTCAACTCAATTAAGGAATCAAGGGGTAGATATTGAACTGCACTTTTTTGTGCACAGAACGGGCGCAAAAGGCACCAATTTCCCGGTGCTGTCTCCCACTTCCAAGGTGTGTGAAATACATTCAATACCATATTGGGCCAGGTGCTAGTCAGGCATCCCTAGCGGCTGCCTAAAACGGGCGATAGGCCCCTTTATGAACATATTTCTCCCAGAAATTCATCAGGACTGAGTGGAGTATGCATCTGGCATGCTCTGCTCTGGTGTTTGGTTTCTTCAGCAGCCTAACCAGTAGTACTTAAAGGGACTTTAAGACGCCACCACCAAACAAGTAAGTATTTTCTTTTAAACTTACCTTCATGTGGAACTGGGGTCAGAAGTGTTTCTCCAGGTTCCAAAGCACTACTGCTGGCCTGCGTTAGTCCATTCTGTTCTTATCCCACCCAACTTAGGATTTACTGAGGGCTGCTGTCACTAAGGCAGCTGGACAAAATTGTCCTCTTCAAACCGTTGAGCTGCCTCTGGATCTATGATTGACATCCTAAGCTCACCATAAATATGCTGATGAGGCCTAAGAGCCAATTTTGACCAAGCCTCGCGCCTCGGGCTTCTGGCATGAGTGCCTAGTGGGCCGACCATTCTGCGCCATCCAAAACAAAATTCTAGCTTCAAATCACTTAATATGGCGATGGTAAGTTAGATATACTGTATGGATCAAAAGAGCTAAAGGGGAAGAGGGAAAACAGAGGGCTGGGAATCCAAGGGTGGGGGAATGATTTGCAGAAGGGAAACCAGAGGTGGTAGGAAAAGCAAAACACTACGGATGCTGGGAATCTGAAATAAAAACAAAATGTTGGAAATACTCAGAGGGTCAGGCAGCATCTGTGGAGAAAAACAGAGTTAACGTTTCAGGTCGATGACCTTTCATCAGAACTGGAAAAAGTTAGAGATGTAACAGGTTTTAAGGAAGTCATCATCATCATAATAGGCAGTCCCTCAAAGTGAGGATGACTTGCTTCCACAACAAAAAAGGATAAGTTCACAGGCGTTTCAATGAAGGACGTAAAATTCCAGGTCCTGAACTACATCCTGAAGGGTGGAAGATGCCTGTGTGTGGATTTTTTTAATGTGTGGTGGCCGTTGCACACCAGCCACCACAGAGCTAGGTCTTGGTTCAGTGGCAAGAATTACCCAAGGCGACTTGAGACCTGCTCTGCTGCACGGACCGAGTGCGCACACATATCGCAGTGTGGGCTGGCACGTGCTGCCCCTGGGCCCCGAACTCACGCCTCCCCTGGGCCCCGATCACGTCCCTCTACAGTCGCTCGCCGCTCCTTCGCCCCGACCTCGCTGCTCCTGCTGTATCTGCCCACACTCCAGTCATCGACCTGGACCTTGATGATGTCACTCTTTGCTGCCGTCGCAGCTCGTGCTGCTCGTGCTGCTCCCTACAGTAGTATACCTCCACGCTGCTCCCAGGCCACTCCTTTTATGGCCCCGACTGCCGCTGATGGTCTCTCGCAGCCGGGGCCTCCACGCTGCAAGTACTTTAAGCAAGTACAGAGGCAAGGAAAGGGGAACTGAGGAAGGAACAAAAGGGAAGATCTGTGATAGGGTGGAAGGTAGGAGAGATTAAATGAGAAAAGGGATGATGGTGCAAAACAAAAAGGGGTGGTAATGGGACAAGAATAGAAACAAAAGATAGATCTAGAGGAGCAGTAAATGACAAAAGCAGAATCATTACCAGCACCTGCTTTCTGAAAAAATGCTAACAGTGTTTATGATCTGAAATTGTTGAACCCAAGGTTGAGTCCGGAAGGCTGTAAAGTGCCTAATCGAAAGATGAGATGCTGTTCCTCGAGCTTCCGTTGAGTTTTATTGGAACAGTGTCATCATAGGCGGTCCCTCGTATCGAGGATGACTTGCTTCCACACCAAAAAGAGATGAGCTCACAGGTGTTTCAATGAAGAGCCTAATATTCCAGGTCCCGAACTACATGTTGAAGGGTGGAAGATGCCTGTGCGTGGATTTTTTAAATGTGTGGTGGCCGTTGCACACCATCCACCACAGGGCTTCACAGAGGTAGGTCTTGGTCCAATGGCAAGCATTAACCAAGACGACTGGAGACCAGCTCTGCTGCTCGGACCAAGTGCGCACACATATCGCAATGTGGGCTGGCCCATGCTACCCCTGGGCCCTCGCCTCTTCTGGGCCCCGAATTCACGCCTCTCCTGCACCCCAACCTCGCCGCTCCTGCTGTACCTGCCCATGCTCCAATCAGCGACCTCAATTTTGGTGATGTCCAATCCAGTCGCCCTGTTCACAGCCATCACTCTCCAGCATGCGCTGTATCTTGAAGCAGCATGTTCCTTTGAAGGACCTGACCTGCTGATGGTCCTTGATGGTCCTTATGGTCTACAGGGCAGTAATGATACTTGCCCTCCTATATGGCTGAGACACGTGGACTATATACAGCTGGAGAAGTACCACCAGAGCTGCCTCTGCAAGGTCCTGCAAATCCATTGGCAGGATAGACGCACCAACGTCAGTGTTCTCGTTCAGGCCAACATCCCCAGCATCGAAGCATTGACCACGCTCGATCAGCTCCGTTGGGTGGGCCATATAGTCTGCATGACCGACACGAGACTCCCAAAGCAAGCGGTCTGCGCAGAGCTTCGACATGGCAAGCGAGTCCCAGGTGGGCAGAAGAAATGCTTCAAGGACACCCTCAAAGCTTCCTTGATAAAGTGTAGGAGGCCGAGGATAGAGAGGTCAGAGTGAGAGTGGTACGGAGAATTAAAATGGCGTTACCAGAAGTTCAGTCACACTTGCAGGCTGAACAGAGATGTTCTGCAAAGCTGTGCTTGGTCTCCCCAGTGCAGAGGAGACCACATAGTGAGCAGCGAATACAGTATACTAAACTGAAAAAAGTATAATTAAATCACTGTTTCACCTGGAAGGAGTGTTTGGGGACCTGGATGGTGGGAAGGGAGGAGGTGAAAAGGCAGGTGTTGCATCTTCGGTGCTTGCACAGGAATGTACCATGGGATAGGGAGGGGCATTTGGGGTGATTGAAGAGTAGACAGGGTGTTGTGGAGGGAATGGTCCCTTCGGATTGCTGCAAGGGGAGGGGAGGGGCAGATGTGTTTGGTGGTGGCATCATGCTGGAGGTGGTGGAAATGGTAGTGGATGATCCGTTGAATGAGGAGGCTGATGGTGTGGAAAACGAGGACAAGGGGAATCTTATCATGATTTTGGGAGGGAGGGAAAGGGGTGAGGGAAGAAGTGCGGGAAATGGAATGGACACGATTGAGAGCCCTATCAACCATGGTGGAGGGGAATCCTCGGTTGATGAAAAAGGAAGACATATCGGAAGTATTGGTATGGAAGGTGGCATCGTCAGAACAAATACGACGGAGACGGAGAAACAGGGGTGGAGGAACTTTGATCCCATCAGTAACTAATGGGAACTCACTGAAATTGCACTGATAACTAATAGTAAAGTGGAAACACTCAGGTTCCCTTCATAACCAATAGTAATACAATGACTCATAATAGTCTAAGGGCTAGAAATTGGTCTTTCGTTGCTAGCGGTATTTTTTCATCATTTTTTGCCAAAAATATCGTTACAACTACTGTTATTTTTAATGGGGTAAAATTGGCAACAAAATGCGCCCGACGGTAAAAATCGGCGTTGCACGAGGATTCGCACTAGAAACTGCGGTCCTCGCCAACTTTAGTTTGAGGCCGATTACCGCTAAAAAGACAGGCCCTGGGAGCGGGGGGGGGAAACACACACAAAAAAAATTGCAAAAAACAAAAAATCAAAAATCACAAAACATTTACAAGACCCTTAACTAAGTAATCGCTGCAAAAAAATCAGGGTTTCAATATATTCTCCTCTCAAAGCACCTGTGTCAGAAAACAGGATATAAATTCTCCAGTTTTATTCGTTCATGAACTAAAATTTGTAGTGACCAAACTTGTCAGAATAAAAATTAAAGTATGAACTTCCTTTGATATTTATTATGGGTATTTAGGTGACTGTAAGGGGGTCAATTTTTTCCTTCTTTGTGAGTGGGTGTGAGCTGACAGATAATAAAAAGTGTCCCAGAATGCATCCGTGAACTTAGGCAGTACAAAATGATTCTGATTTGAAACAGTACTGCATGTCAGTAAAGTCATTGCTGTCTGTCTGTGTGGCTGATAAGTAACTTCTATCAATTCTGGGAGCAAGCTCTAATTTTTACTTATTTTTTTCAGCATTTCATGTCCAATAAATTTAGATCTTTATTATTTGCACAGCACAATAATCTTGCAGAAACTTGGGACTTAACCTTCCATTTAATAACATTGTCATACTCTGCCAGACGTTAATGGGCCAAACCCACAGCAAGTGAGGCAGTTTCCATTCTCACTAAAATCACTGAACACTCATGTTGAATAAAATGGAGGAATAAAAATGATCTGAACTAATCCTGCTAAAATGTATACAATATTAAGGATATGAGACCGCATAGAATGAGAAACATCCACTAAATTCGTCAACACGTTTAGTGTTTTAATCAGTGATTTCATATTGTTTATTTAAATTACCAGTTTTCACTAATAAAAAGATGAACAATACACTTGTAATGAAGATTGCTAGTGGAGATTCGCCTCAAGATTCCGAGACTAAATTTAAACCACGACATCTAGAAAAATCAGTCATGTTTCCTGTAACCCCTGTTGTGTGACAAGGTGAGAACCAGATTTGCTTTAACCTTAATGCTCTTCATAGTTGAATAGCTTACCAGCATTCACAAGTGGAGCCTCAAACTTAAAGAAGGGCTGTTTGGGTGAGGTACTGGAGATATGGCAGTATCTTTCAAACCTAAGCAAGACTTGCCACTTTCAGGAGAGGAGGAAAGAGAAAGGCAAAAACACTGGAGGTGAGGGGGATTTTGGGGCTGGGAACACACAGCCTTTGAAACATCTTGTAACTCCTGACTCCAAAATATATAAATGTCTCTTCTTAGGCAGTCCCTACGAGTTGAGGATGACTTGCTTTCACACTAAAAATGACTTCTCAGGTGACTGATGAGTCCAATGCGGGACCTATAGTCTCTGTCACAGGTGGGACAGATGGTTGTACACTAAATTGAAGGGGTGAATAAATACTTGCCTGCAAAGCTACAGCTTCTCAATGCCTAAAATAATCCAGTTGAGAATCTGTGAATGCTGTTAATAGATTGGCTACATTTGCTGCTTGGCAGTCAATTACTCAGTCCTAACCACTGTATTTTTAGTAGCTAAGTGATTGACAAGACTGAAATTAAACCTCTACTTAGAGTCTCAACCGTGAGTTTTAGAAAAGAAAGTGATTGGGACTGGTCTGAAATTGTTAAGTTATCACTGATATGTGATAACTTCTTGCCTATTGATGTATAATTAAACAACTCATACGACTGCAAATGCAACAAAGCAAACATGTGTTGGAAAATTAGTTTTTATTGCAGAAGTAAAAAGAAATATCATAAATGTTGGATGTCTACTGTAAATAGAAAATGGTGCAAATGCACAGCAGGTCAGTCAGGATCTGAAAGAGAAAACTAAATTATGCCTTCAGGTGTAACATCTCAAGAGTTCTTCAAAAACACGTGAAACATTAACTTACCTTTCTCTACCAGATGTTGACTGATGTGCTGTGTATTTCCAACATTTTTTGTTTTTATTTTAAGGTCCTCATTGTGCATAGCTGTCCCTTACATGGTTGTTTGGAATTTCTGTTGAAAGGGGAATACAGTCCTGTATTTAAACCTGCAGGTTAACTCAGGGAATATTCAAAAGACCATCTTTAAACCAGGGACAGGACATGCAGATGGACTGAATTGCTATTGTCATTGGATATATAGGACAGGAGTTTCTGCTAGGTTGCGCTTTGTTTTAGCCCAAAATTGGCCAAACCAGCACAAAAGATCGCAGAATTTTAAGTACAAATTACGTTCTGTGCAAATCAAGTTTCCACGATCTTTTGTGCTAGTTTAAAAGATATCGTGCTAGAAGCCAGCCCCGCCCACAAAACTGG
This sequence comes from Pristiophorus japonicus, assembly GCF_044704955.1. Lineage (NCBI taxonomy): Eukaryota > Metazoa > Chordata > Chondrichthyes > Pristiophoridae > Pristiophorus > Pristiophorus japonicus. Next base: position 95,289,243 of record NC_091985.1, read on the forward strand.
CCATGGCTTCTGTTTAAAATAATTACCATTGCAAGTTTCTGCTAATTGCGCCCATTTACAAGCCTTGGCGGCGGCTCTTAAAATTAAGCTGTTTTTCTTTAGGTGCAAGAATGCTGATAAACACATTTTAAAAGCTTTTAATTTTTTTTTACTTTACTAAGAAACTGACTACTGTCCAACAATGTAACTAGTAAATCGTTCTGTACAATTTTTTTTAACAGTCATTTGCGGCTATTTAAAATCGGGTTACTCACAGATGGTGAACTTGACATTTTGATTAAAAATACATATTTTTTGTGATAAGCCCGTTTTCAGCTGTATTAATAAAACTATACCAGGTTACCATTATTAAATATATCAAAGAATATTTTATTGCATGTTCAAAAAAAATATTCTAAAATGCTGGCCGATTGTGTAGCAGACTTTATATGCATCAATATGCAAATATGTTTGAGCAAAAACTTGAGACAAATAAACACTTCTGAAAACAATTTTGAGCACAGTTTGGATTGTGGACAAAGATGAAGCTCTTGGCCACACTAAATTGGGCCCATATTTTTGTGCAAAATTTCTGTTCCGCCTAAGAACAATGGGCCTTCAAACTAAAACACAAATTTTGGTTGGGCCCACTTATGGGCGTAGACTCAGCGCTGAGCGACCAACATGTGCCCAAATCGAGAGGGCAGAGAATCGAAGGGAATTGGTCTTCGGGTCTCATCAGCATACTCAGCATGAGCTGCCTGTGCTGATCAGTCCGATAGAGGCACCTCGCGTGACCCGGTAAATCAATGTTTGGGGTGGGGAGGGGGCGCTCACGACATCTGCGAAGTCAGCGGAGAAATCCTGCTCCTCGGGTTCCACAGGAACATTAAAAAAAAATGTCACCTACCTTTCCTTGGTAGCCGCAGGGTTCGCTGAAGAGTGCTGTGCAGGAAAGGCCTAAAGCCTACATCGCTTATTGGCCATAAATTTCTTGGCCTAATGCCCATTTCAGATGTCACCCAGGATGCCTAAAAAAGGCCTCCATGAATTTGGCAGTGGATCCAATGCCTGTGCAGATTCACCCAGCACGGGGCAACACAGGCCAGCCCACACTGCAATATGTGTGTGCACTAGGTCCGTGCAGCAGAGCAGGCCTCCAGTCATCTTGGTTAATCCTTGCCACTGGACCTAGCTCTGTCAAGCCTATGTGGTGGCTGGTGTGCAACGGCCACCACACGTTAAAAAAAATCCACACACAGACATCTTCCAACCTTCAAAATTTAGTTCTGGACCTGGAATATTAGGTCCTTCATTGAAACACCTGTGAAATTTTTGGCATGGAAGCAAGTCACCCTCGATTCGAGGGACTGCCTATGATGATGAGATTCACCCACTGCTAATTTGGTATTATTTGCACCTATGTTACTCTCGAGAAACAGGCACAACACACTCCAATTTCTATCTCAAATTTTTCTCATTTGATACTATTAATATTCAAGCTGTCTTTAAAGCTTTATTTAAGATGTGGTTAATGCAACATGCCAGAAAGAACAATTGTACTTTATTAGGAAGCTGGTAATTATAGTTCTACAGTAATGTGTTTCGAGGCTCAAAGTGCTGTGTATACCTATGGTTTGAAAAGAGGCTGATTGGCCAGAGCATCTCTTAAACTTGAACGCAGGTTATACCTGCCTGAAGTGCTGATTGTGGTTACTAAAAATTACAAAGAAAGGACAAAACCAGATTAAAAACATAGTGGGAAAACTGCAATAAATGTGTTGTTCATAGTAGTTTTTCTATCTCAGGGAATACTTGCTGCTTTGAGTGAAAAGAATCATACTAAGTGTCGTGATGTGAATATCTCTCTTGTCCATATTTGTTTTCTGTATGCAAGACAACACAAGTTGTCTTTTTTTGATAGATGTGATAATGCTCAACCTCATTTACAGAAGTCATTGACTTATCTGCTTGGTCTCTTTAGAGATATTACATTGAGTGAACAAAAATTTGCAAAGTAAGATTAATTGTAGTTTTACAAAATAGTAGCAATACAGTTCTGCCATATCTAATGCTGTGGTGCAAGTGTATTTACATAGTCCGTGTGTGATATTGCCATTAACATTCCACCCAGCCTTGTTCTAGCACATTATATATCAGCTAGTGATTGTTATTGGCAGGCGAGTGTCCCGCTGTATTAAGCAACCTTGCAGACATATCAAGTGATGTGCTTTGGCTGGCCTTTTGGGATCAGGCTTGATAACTGAGAGGTGAAAGTCAAATCTTTCCAGACAGGGTAAGAGGCTGCGCAGCAGGGCTTTGTTAGTCAAACATTTCAGGTGTCTGTGAGCCGTTCTCGAACTGTATCCTTGCAATGAGCCAGGAGCCTGTGAACAGAATGATGAAGAGCTAATAAATGCATCTGGGAAAGTGGGCGACAGGAGAGGCGCTGTTTGATTAATGACTTGTGATGTAAACGTGATTGATTTCTGGCAGAGATTCGCTGTGCTTTTCAGCAATAATTTATCTTCATTTTGTGGTTATTATCGATAAATTGGTCTGGACCTATAAGGTGTCATCTGCAATGCACATCACAAGACCAGGACATTCACAAAAGTGTGGAAAGCTGATACTTTTTAATTTATTTATATAGTTGTGTTGCTGGTTTTGCATGTCTTGGGACAGCAAGCTGCAGACACCTCTCTTGGTGTGGAATGTAAAGCCTAATGAAACATGATAATCATATGTTCTAATAGGGTACACTCTCCTACTGCACAACCAACTTGTTTTCCACATATCAAATACATTGTTATATTACTGCTAGGAGCTCACAGCAGCTAGGGTTTGAACAAAAGGCTATCCTGCTGATTGCCAGAGTAAGGTCATGACAATCTGCTTTATGTTTTCTATTAATGAATTTTCTCTGGGTTTGAAGATTAAGGAAGAAGGTGAGCAGAAAACAGATATTTTTGTGCAGAGCAATGAATCGTGGGTTCCATGCTATCTATAAAAGCAGAAAAATACTACAGGATTTGTATTCAAAAACTCTTGTGGTGTTTCTGCAATATAATTTCTGGAGGTTTTGTTCTAACTCCTACTTGTACTCCTACTTTTTTGTGTGTTACTATTAGAAGATTTCATATTTTTTTAAAGATGTGCACTTTCACAGGTTGTTTGTTTCTAGGAAATAAATTCCACCAGTTTTGATTGGCTGCAAATCTTGTGGAGAAGAAGGAGAAACTTCGACAAGAAAAAAATCCTTTTATTTTGATAAACAGCAAGGCAGGAAACGCAGGAGATTATTTCAAACCAAGAGGCCGGAAGGTTGTCACTGGTGTCCATTGCATATATTGCGGTCCCAGATATTCCACGGCTACCATTCCGGTAACTGCACCTGCATCATGCCCGCTGGTGGCATCCAGCACTGACTCCCGCCAGAGTTTGTGGGATAAGTGGGAGTGGGGGGGGCACCTCATTTGCATGGGTCAGGCAGGCACAAGTGCCACTTTGGGTGCACCATTGGCACCTGCATTCCCTATGTGGCCAAAAACACAGATGGCCACCTGTGGGATGCCCTCTGGCCATGTTACTGCTCTGATAGGCCCTTGAGCAAGGGGCCCAATCTAGCAGTTTTCAAAAAAATAATTACTCTTTGGGATTCCATCCCACTTGCCGGGACTGGACCCCACCGGCTGGCCTATATGTGCCCCTGCGGAGGCCAATGTGCCTCGCCTCACTTGGTGAACTAGCTGCCATTATTACAACAGGTCCCTATCCTTGGCCAGGACCTGGGAACCTCCTGGCTTAGCAAGCTCCAATCCCATGCCCATCTTTTGTCCACTATGGGGAGGATAGATATTCTGTCCCTCACAATTCAATGTGAAAATTTCCAGAAATGGTCAAAAGCCACCATAATTTGGTCTCCCCCATTTCTGTGGGGATTCTGGAGTTATGGCAGGAAATTGGTAAAACACACAGGGAATTTTGGGGCTTGTGTATTATCGAATATCCTGTGGCCTTGCCTCACAGTTAGTTAGAAACTATGGTGTGCCAGGATTGCTAACTCTGGTTGGAGGCATTCCTGGAGGTTTGATCACATGATGTCTGCAAACGTGACTGCATTCACCATATAAATTTTGGGTCCCCTGTAGTTGAGCATCTTTGCTTGTGGTTTCACACCAACAGCAGTTGTTTGAGACATTCCAAGAACCAGGAGACCACCTGTGAGCAGGCGGAAGGGAAACCAAGGGGAAGAGAGGAAACTGACGCTGGGGGAGTGATTCACAGAGGGGAAGCCAGAGGTGGGAGGAACTTCGATTCCACCAGTAAATAATAGTAACTCACTGAAATTGCACTGATAACTAATAGTAATACTAGTAGCACTCAGATTGCCATCATAACCAATAGTAATACAATAACTCACTGAAAGTTTATATATAACTGGTAGTAATAGTTGTAATACCCAGATATCCTACCTGTAACTAGTAGTCATCCTATAACCCGCTGATATCCTCATGCTGCCAGAAATCTCTGGGGTACTGCTCAAAAAAGAAGGATATTGGATGAACATCATACTCACATGGAGGCACTGAGGACCATAAATATTATGGTGGCTGGGAATGGGTTTATGCTGCTTAATTCCGATGTTTAACATCCCTTCCCTCCCCCTCCACCCCTCCCTGACTGTCTTCTGCCAAGGCCTCAGAATTTTAGGTCCTTTAACGGCTAGAGTTTCCTCTCAAATCGCTCAATTACCGCCCAGTTACCGCCCGTTTTCATAAAAAATGGAAATTACCGCCCGTTACCACCCGCAATTAGTGTCGTCGGTAATTTGGGCCTACCATTACCGCCGGTATTGCTGCATATCGCCCGCCCACGTTTCCCGCCCAAAAATCAATCAAAATTCCCCTAGAGCGCAAATTTTCACAAAAATGTTGTTTTTACCGCCTGCCATCGCCCGTTATCGCTCAGGACTGAAACCGCCTATTTTTTAGGTACTTACCTTACTTGGGTCCAGCGTTATGTCTCCATTTTGTTTGTCTTTTTCTCTGTGGAGCAACTTCTGCATTTTTAGTTTATCTTTCACTCCAAATGTATATTGAAGGAGGACAAGAAGAAATTGGAGCATTTGATCACAAACAAACGATAATCAGTCAGCCCAGCAATCTCTAGGCCTCAGAAAATATTGCAACTGAGGTTTAAATTTCTGGCTTCTTCAAATTGTTTCCTGTCTCATGATTCATTTTGCAGTGCTTTCAAACAAGTATTATTATCCCAAAATTTTACAGAAATTCTCCCTTGCTTTTGCAGTATTCCCAACTTTTGCCATTCACTCACAATTCAGAGAACATTAGTGTCTCCATCAGTAAAATTGTATTGCTTCAAAATATTTCCCCCAAATTTACTGGGGTTCAGCTGACTAAAATGTATTCCATTTTTAAAATCTGCCCCTAATAAAGATGAATTACTACCATGCACTCCCCTCTATACACAAATCTTATTCAGCAGCTCCTCTCTCTCTCAGATTGACCTACCTCTGCACTTTCAAAATGTTCTGCACTCTGAGTTCTCTGCACATGCGCAGGGTCACCTTTGACCCCGAAATCACAGGAGAATGCCCGCACATGCGCAGTGAAGAAAATAACGCACGTTTTCCAGGGGTGCTGCTTGCCTTTCGTAAGGCAAGATCGCCAACTTTTATGCCCTTTGCCACAGCCCGCTCTGGCCCGGTACTGCAACGCATCGCCACCGCTGAGACTCAACCACTGAAAATCGTGGGAACGCGCAGCAGCAGTATTCCGGCAGTTCAAAAGACGCAACCACCGGAATACCACTAAGAATCCGGTGGCAGCGATCCCAGGGGAAATTCTAGCCCATAGTCTTTATGAAAAAGTATTTGGTAAGCTTATTATTTTCAATACACACATGATGCAATGGCACAAATTTTCTTGAAACAGAAAGGAAGAACTTGCATTTATGTAGTGAATTATTTATAGCCAGTAAGTTATTTTTGGAAGTGTCATCAGAGTTGTAATGCAGGGAAATGCAGCAGTAAAATTACACACAGCAAACTCCCAAAAACAGTAAAATAAATGACCAATTAAACTGTTTCTGGAGATGTCCATTGGCCAGGACATCAGAAGAACTCTGCTGCTCGTTCTGAAATAGTTGGGGATCCTTTACAGCCATCTGAGAGGGCAAACATTACTGGCAACAGTGCAGCACTTCCTGTGTCTGCCTCACCATTGACCATTGAAATGCATTGAATGTCATGAAGTTGCTATATTTGTGTGGTAGATATGAACTCAACTCGCTTCAGATATTTAGGGCTAGTAATTAATAGCATAAGTATCCTTTTAACAATGTGATCATTCCTAATTACTGCCAATCAACCTCTGACACTGAAAATTAACTATTACAAGTGCGGAGTCTCATTCCTTAAGGCTTTGAATTTTCAGGGAGTTTTTAAAAATGTCAAATTTAAAATTAAAATGTTTCTCTTTCTTTATCTGATTTGAAATTGAATTCATCCCCTTTAATTGACCCTCCTCTCAGTTCTTCCGCTGTTTATTTCCCAATCCTTAAATCTCATTGGTTAAGGAGATATCCTGTTGGTTGCCCTGCTCACCAAGGTCCCAGATGCCCTGTTTCACTCGCTGCGCCGTTATCACCTCGCACTTTCAGCAACTTTGTGGGCAATGTTCTTTTGAGCTGAATGGTGTAGGGGCAAGTCTAACTAATGGCAGATATCGCTAGATGTCCTGCTACAGCAAATTCTGGCCCAATTATCTGTTTGTTCATTCATTTGCTGTTTCTGGGACTTTGCTGTGTCCAAATTTGCTGGCACATTTATCTACATTGCAACAGTTATTGTATTTTAAAAGTATGCCATTGGCTTTGGGATGTCCCGAGGATGTGATAAGGTGTTATATGTCAATGCAATTCATTTTTACAAACACATAAAGGGAATGCAGTATATCTGTTCAGAGTGTTCAGACTGCATACTAAATGAGCTAGCCTTGTGAAATACAGCAAGATAGATTGCTGCTAATTGCGCCTATTTATAATAGCTGTTAGATCGTTCACTTGTCAACTACAAATGCAATGTAAAATGATATTAGCATCTAATTTTCAATTAAAAAAACCCAGCTGTTTAACAAAAATGTGTTTGCTCTTCTGGTTCAATTTCTATATCAATGCACAGTGATAGCTAAAATCATTTCCTATTGCCCGCTTTGAATGACTGAGGTAACTGAAAGTCAGTGGATGAATGGATTGTATGTTGTTAAGATGGAAAGGATTTGTGACAGACAAGCCACAGCTAAATAAACACATTCCACTATGCTATCATTAATTGGAAGGACAGAAATCAGTGCTTTTGTTGAATAAACAGTATGACAGTCTTAGGTCTTCAAATTTGAGGAGCTTCATTTCTCGTTTACTGATACAAGAATAAATATTCCTCTCTTCCCCTCTCCCATATGTTGCTTTAAATTCTGTTTGTATGAGAAAGGATTTGTGGATGGTACAAAATATTTGTCAGAATCCCAACCACAACAGTTGGTGATGTGTTTGGGGGATGGGGTTTACTCCACATCAGGGTGTTAATCAACACAAATGATATTGAAACTAACAGCCTTGTATTGAACTGATCTCTCTTTGACACAAAAGCAAAATACTGCAGATGCTGGAATCTGAAATAAAAACAGAAAATGCTGGAAATCTCAGCGGGTCAGGCAGTATTTTCTCTCCACAGATGCTGTCTGACCCACTGAGATTTCCAGCATTTTCTGATCTCTCTTTGAATTCTTCTGTTGTTCACAATCATTTTTTGAAATCATTATTTTAAGATGTAAAGCAACATTTAACTTTTAAAGGCTTATAGGATTCAATCCATTGCTGCACAAATAGGTGACAAGATGGGCAAATGGTACCACACATATTATCACAACTTGCCGATAATTTTCTCAGATGTTGCATCAGGAAGGAGAGATGCACTTTACAAAGCAGACTGTTATGTACTCATTGTTCCTGTAATGTTTACTAGGACCAGTTGGAGGAGAGAGTTGGACCTTAAGATCTTTTCAATTGAAAGGTTAGTTGGCTTTTACTTAATGTGAAGCCTGAGCTCTTTTTTAAATGTGGGCGGGTGAATTAGCACATGTCAGTGGAAATAGAATAAAGTGCACTTATGCAGACACAGTAACATAAATACCGTTAATCCAGCTGCTCACTTAAGAAACTAGTTAAGGGCTATCAAGTGCTTTATAGTTTCTTTGGTTTAAACCCCGAGGGTAATAATGCTAAATATTACATAATGATGCATAAACGACCTTGCAGTGGCAACATTGAAGCTACATTTACAGATATGATTTTAAAGACCATGGGCTGCAAAATGGAAATCTGTGTTAAAGCACACATGCTAGCCAATTAAAATAATTACAAATTCTTACTGGGCATATGCAATCATTCACTGAATGCGCCTTTTCCCCACAAGTAAACACTGACAAAAATGTATACGGCATTTGGAGAAACTGTAGTGATACTGCAATCCTAATGTGGTATTTTAATGCACTCCATTTCCATATATTACATATGCCACTGTGCACTGTCAGGAACTGACATGTGGGTGCATAAATGTACATGATGTTCATCTTGCATGTCCAAAGACTGAAGCTGTGAATGTTAATGCCACATTGTAAATTGAATTTGTCTCAGTCTTACTGTATAGTCTTTTGCATGGTGCCAAATATGATGTTGCTCTCTTAAATGTAAGGCTTTGATGTACTGGCCAATCAGATTAAATTCCTATTTCTAGGTTTCATCAGGGACCTGCTTTAGAATGTTTTTTTAATACCACAGGATTTTTTCAGCTATGTCCCAGTTTGGTTGCTTAACCATTTGAATACTGAACAACCTCTGTACTACATGTAGTAAGAATAATATTTGATAAAAACGTGCATCAGATTATTATTAAATAATAACAGCACCGTGGCTGGCTATCACAACTTTATAAAACCTCTGACTTATCCACTAGAAAATTAATGTGACATTTTACTGTCCCTTTTTGACAACAACTTGTGGTTAGATAGCTGGCTGAAATTCAGGGTCCAGATAAGGCCTGTTACCGGCGTTTTGCGGTGGCCATGCGGTGGAATTGGGTGGCCGCCGCGTTGCAGTCCATTGGCTGCCCCAATCCAAATTCACCTCGGGGATTTTTCGGGCGTTCCCCACTTTTGCCCCGGTGCTGCCGACCGCCCCAAGCGCGTCATCAAAGCGCGCACCCCGCTATCCCGCATCTCCGCTATCCCGCACTCTGCGCGAAATTTACCTCAAAAAATCGCTGATCCGCCACACGGTGCCCTCGACAGCTTTTTCTGGCGCTGCACCTTGTTTTCTGTGTGTGAGCCATGGCAGTACGGTGGCCCTTCAAGTGGAGGGCGCACTGTTGCAGCCGCCATGTTTTGTTTTGCTGGCCGACTTCCCGATCGGCTGTACAATTATAGCCCCGGGTTCAGCCGCGCCGCCAACAGGCAACCTGGCACCCCATCTTGGGTGCCAGGCCGCTGTCCTGGCCGAAACCCTCCCTGGTGGCCCAGCGGCCGATCCTAAGTATTCGCTGCTTCTCTCCCCTTTAAATGAGGGGGAGAGGTGATGACGCACATGCGCACTGATGTCACCACTGCTCCGCTGCTGAGTGACAGCGGTGGAGACTTGGTCCTGCACCCACTTCCGCCCCTCACCAGCACTTACTGCTGCATTTCCGCCCCCCATTATGACCGGCTTCCGGTCCGATCTGAAAAAAATGGCAAAGTGGCGAAAATCGATCTGAAGCCCGCCTCATAACACCCGACGTAAAAACATCAAAAAAAGGTAGGTGCGCCAGCTTTCTGGCGGGCCTGAATTTCGGCCCCAGCACCTTTAATGTTGAAAAGCATCCCAAGACACTGCACAGAAACGTAATCAGACAAATATTGATGCTGAGGCAAAAAAGCGGGTACTAGCAGGGGTGATTAAAAGCTTGATTAAAGAAATGGGTTTTAAGAAGGATCTTAAAGGAGTAGCGGGATGTGGAGAGGAGGCGAGGTTCAGGAAGGGATTTCCAGAGCATAGGGCCCAGACAGCTGAAGGCACAAGTGCCAATGGTGGACGAGGGGAGTGGGGGAATCACAAAAGGCCAAGGTTAGAGGAATGCAGAGTTCTCACAGGATTGCAGGGCTGGAGGAGGTCACAGAGAAATGAAGGAGCAAGACCATGCTGGGACTTAAACACAAGGATGAGAATTTTAAAATTAAAGCTTTGGTGAACCTGAAGCTAATGTAGGTCAGCAAACACGGGGAAGGTGGAGCGGGACTTGGTGCAGGATAGGATACGGGCAGAAGAGATTTTGATGAACTGAAATTTATGGAGCATGGGAATGGAAGGCAGGCCAGGAGAGCACTGGAGGTGACAAAGGCACAGATGATGGTTTCAGCGGCTGAGGCAGAGGTGGAAATGGGTGATGTTACAGAGGTGGTCTTTGTGATGGAAAGGATATTGGATCGGAAGCTCAGCTTGGGGTCAAATAGAATGACAAGTTTATGAATAGTCTAGTTCAACCTAACACATGGTCCAGGGAAGGGTGTGGAATCAGTGGAAAGGGTATAGTTTTGGGGTAGGGGCTGAAGATGACTTTGGTCTCCTAATGTGTAACTGGAAGAAATTGTGGCTTATCCAAGATGGAATGTTGGACAAGCAGGCTGACAACACAGAGGCAGGGGAGAGATCAAGAGATGTAGGGGGAGAGGTCAAGAGATGTGGTGCAGAGATAGTGGTGGGAGTCATCAGTGTACATGTGGAACTTGACCCCATGTCTTGGATGATGCCACTAGTGACAGCATGTGGCTCAGGAAGAGGAGAGAACCAAGGAGCAGGAAGAAAGGCCATTGCTGGGAATGCTCTGGCTATGATTGGATAGATAAGAATAGAAGCAAATGGGCACAAATTTAGGCAATGCCAACACATTGAAGGGCATTGGAGAGGAACAGAAGATTGGAGATGGGATTGTAGTTTGCAAGAACATAGAGCTGAGGGTGAGTTTTATGAGATGACAGTTGATGATGGTGGTTTTGAAAGGGAGAGGGACAGTACCTGAGGGAAAGGAACAATTTACAATGTCAGCTGGCATGGGGGCCAGGAAAGGAAGTTGGGTGAACAGCAGATTAGTGGAAATGGGATCAAGGGAGCTGGACATGGGGTTCATGGACAAGATGGAGCAGGCCAGAGAGGAGACAGGAGGGAGATCAGAGAGAGACGTGGGTTCAGGGCTATGTCAGAGGGCAACCTTGCGCAAGAGTTAGAGGGGAATATGACAGAGGATGTTGAACGAATATTTCAATCAGCTTGACAAGGAAGTCCAGGAGCTCCTCGCATTTATGTTCAAGGTGAGAGTGAAGGGGGCAGAGGACAGGGGTTTAAGGAGACAGTTGGTAGTGGAGAAATGAAGCTGGGATTATCTTTGCTTTCCAGGATGATCCTGGTGCATTGAATGGTTCTGACAGAGGAGCGGAAAGCCTGATAGTGCTTGATGTGGTCCAACCATGTTGAGCAATGTACGGCTAAACCAGTGCTGCACCAGATACACTGGTCTCAAGTCTGTGCCCCTTGGACTTGAGGGAGCAAAGATGCAGGCTGTACCAGGGGGTAACGGTTATGGTGGGAGAGAAGAAGGGTTTTACTGGGGAAAGGAGTATCAAAGATGGAGGTGTTTGTGCAGAACAGCAGCTACAGAGTTATTATGTGAATGAAAGGCAAAGACTAGATAGTTGGGAGATTGAAAATGCAGTTGCAAATGATAGGATTGCAGAAGGAAGTGGGTTTGGAAGTGGTTAGGGCAATGTAACAGTTGAGGGATTTAAGGTAATGGTCAGAGATGGTCTTGTCTGTAATCAAGACAATGGATGCAGAGTGGTCAAATGAGATTGCAAGGTCGAGGGGGTGGCTATACAGAGGGAGAGATAAAGAGAAGAGAGGAAGGTAGTGAAATCAGAGGAGAGAGGGTAAAGTGAATCGAGTTAGAGATTGAAATCACCAAGGTTGAGAGTTCTTGGTGAATATCTCAGCAAGAAATCTGGGGTGGGGTGGTACATGAGGATTTTAAAGGAGAGGTGTGATGATGGAACAAGGTGAAGTGCTTGTACGAGAAAGTACCAGAAGATTGCAGAGAGGTAGAAAGCAAGGTGTAAGTTGGTGATAGGGGCTTCACTGCTACCGTGGTGTTTTGGGCAGGGTAGTAGGTGGAATGTATATTCAGGCAGGGAGAGTTCAGTGAGGGACGGATACGATGGACCAAAACGGTTTCCTTACATGCTGTAAATTTCTATGATTCTAAGGGACAAGGTGTCGCCACCCATGAGCCAGATTTCCGTCAAAAGCCATGATGACAATTCAATTATCCACAATAAGGCAGTGGATAGCAAGGGCTTTGTTAGTAAATGTTGATGGACATGCTGGAGGGAAATACAGAGGGGGCTGCGATTGTTGATCCACTGGCACAGTCCAAGGTGTGATGAGCGGGAGGGGAAGGAGGTTGGTGAAATTAGCCTCCGGCAGGCATGCTGTGTGGGGAGGCCAGCCAGCAATTCCTGTGAGCCTAAAAGCTGATCTATTGCTGTCATTTTTAAGCCTTATTTGGTACTTCTTTCACATTTATGATTCTGATCTCCTGTTTACTGATCCAACAGCAGTAATGTACTCTGAGAGCATCTTTAATATAATTGGGTTTTGCTCATGCCAAAACACTGACTGGCATGGTGATTCCTTGAATATGTACAAGCCCCTGCCATTCAGAGTACAGAAGGCAATAACTAGCCACTGTGCTGATTAAAAACTGTTATCTTGCAACAGACACCAAGGCCTCATGTGTGATGCATTGTCTATATTTGAAGCACTTTGTACATTTGTTGGGACACACTTTAAATACTTCAGGAAAGTAAAGAATTCTCCCAGGAAAAAGAAAATCCACAAAATAATGTCTTGATTTGTTCCAGATGGAGTACCAGCTTCAGTTCAGGCTTTTCCCAGGGCGCCAATAAGGCAGACCTTTGTGATCACAGGAATTGGCTTGTCTGAAAATATTTCCCAAATGCTAACACACCCCTTAAACAGTTTTAGTTAATATTATGGCAGTGAAGTTACATTTTATGAGTAGGAGTTTTTTTTAACATGTAGGAAAATAAATGGTTGGCAATAAGCTGCATACAAGCAAATCAATAATTCAATCAAGACTCCTCCAATTGAATTACTGCCTTAAATTTACTGCTATTCTTTATAATACTCTATATCAGAGAGTTTGTTTTTTTCATTTTCTATTTAAGTGACCTGTACCGATTTTGGCAAAAATAGTGTGTTGGAGGTGAAAGTATAACAAAGGTAATAACGATGGAAGACTGATCGACTGAAAGTATGGAGCCATCTACAGCACAAGGACTACATAATAAGGCTTAATTTGTGAATTAGTTTATGTTGGTCCATATATCTCTATGATGCCATAATGTAAAACGTGGTACCACTTGCACACTGGGTTAGGTATGCAGTCAACCTGCAATATTGTCCTGAATAACTATCCTTTACACAACTGACAGTCTTGGGATTGGCTTAATTATTACATCATGTAATATAGCAATGAATAAAATGAAATCGATATTAAATCCAATTTCCCCTTAATAATTAATATGATCTGTATATAACTAAGAATAGTCTAACCCAGCATTCAAAACAATTGGCAATGTATTCAGAAATATATTAATATTTTAGATTATTTTTACTGTGGAAACTAGTTTCCTTTTTGAATTTGACCATTTTTTTCCCCATTTTATTGCTTTGTAAATATTCTTTAAGTGGGAATTATTTACCCAGCATTGAACGCAAAGGTACCTGGTCAATGCAATGCTGGTGATACAAAAAGGATTAAGAGTCTTGAATGATAACTCCTAGACAAAAGCTGTTGCAAATGATTTGTGCACTTCAGTGTGCACAGATTATCTTTGTCCCCAGATGTCAAGTTGATGCTCCTGAGTGATGGGTAAATCTTGAAGAACAGGCTTTTTATTGTAGGCCTGGTGGGAACTCCATTGGCAGGATAGGCGCACCAACATCAGCGTTCTTGCTCAGGCCAACATCCCCAGCATTGAAGCACTGACCACACTCGACCAGCTCCGTTGGGCAGGCCACATCATTCACATGCCCGATACGAGACCCCCAAAGCAAGCGCTCTACTCAGAGCTCCGACACGGCAAGTGAGCCCCAGATGGGCAGAGGAAATGCTTCAAGGACACTCTCAAAGTCTCCTTGATAAAGTGCAACATCCCCACCGACACCTGGGAATTCCTGGCCCAAGACTGTGCAAAGTGATGAAGGCATCCGGGAAGGCGCCAAACACCTCGAGTCTCTACGCTGGGAGCAAGCTGAAGCCAAGCGTAGACAGCGGACTGAGCACATGGCAACCCAAGCACCCCAACCACCTGTTCCTTCAACCAGCGTCTGCCTCACCTGTGACAGAGACTGTAGGTCCCGCATTGGACTCATCAGTCACCTGAGAACTCATTTTTAGTGTCGAAGCAAGTCATCCTTGACTGCAAGGAATTGCCTAAGAGAAGAGGTGGGAACTCACATAAATGTTTATAATTAATATAAACTGCTCAGAGAGCTAAACTTCTGTGGGACTATAGGATTCTTTGAGTGTTAATTGTTATGAATTATACTGTGTGAATGGGACAACTCCTGAGGGGACAGATATTTATGATGCTTTGTATTACGCAGTTCCATGATTCTGCCTTCTGGAACAAAAATTAAAGGACAAAGTACATTGGTTTGAGCACTTTATAAGTACAAGACACAACAGTATTTTCTGAGGATGCTTTGTTTGGCTGGAAATAATGTTTTTGTTCATCAAGGTAAGAAATAGCAGTGCTCGGGAATCGACAATTTTATCCCCCCTCTGCTTTGTATCCAATGCCAGCATCCCACAGTAGGTGTAGTACAGGAAAATGCAAGGCTAACATTCTCTCAAATGTGGTCCCTGTCAAAAATGATGGATCATGGCCTCACCTTTAGACAAACTCTGTTCCTGCCCCACTGTAAAAAAAAAAGTCAATTTCCTACAACAGCCATTCTAATGATTTTTGTCAATTACTTTGCGAAATGATGGGTACTTTCTGCTGTGATATCGTACCCACTGGGAAGTCTATTGAGCTGCCTTAAATTTATTTCCTTATGATCCATGCAACTATCAGATTGAGATACAGGTCTAGAGATGAAAAGATTTTGTGATGGTAATGACAGTGAAACTATTGGCGTTCGCCATTATTATCCCTCTGAAACTGACCGCAACTTCAGAATTTAGTGCATGCACAGAGAAATGCAGAAATCCAGAAGTTGCGGTCCACCACAGGTTGCACTGTGGAACTCCCCAGAGCTGGCAATCAATTCAAATTACTGAAGGATGAAAACTTCTCCATTGTGCCGGAATATTGCTGTTAAACCATCTCCCCCACCACCCAACCCCCCCCAAAAAAAATTAAGCCTTTTTGAAAGAGGTGTAACTGAGTATTTAAACAGCATACTGACTACTGAACAACATTTACAACCCTGATAAAATAACTTTATATTTGTGGAATGTCAATTTTTTCCATTAATATGATAAGAATTATATGGATTTTAAAATAATATATTTTTTAAAGTTTGTTTACGATATTTCAGTTTCTACATAGTTCATACCTATGTGTATGTCCCAATCTTTATTTCACTCTCTGTAACATTTATAAAAAATAAATTAGAATCTGTACATTTTACTTCCTGGTTTGCTGTCTGTGAGAATTCTTCAATGTGATTGGCTGCTCAGACTGCTTGAAGACATCACTGTTGCTGGACGCTGGAGATTCCCTTGATTTGGCTGAAGATTCAAGGTCGGGGGAGCTGAAATTCACACCACAGAGATCGCTAAGTCTTTGTGGGCAGTTTCTTCGAAGTCAGTGATGAGCGCTGTCACTTCGCCGCAAATTCCGGGCCAAGGTTCAAAGCCACTATACGCACATACTTCTTAATAATTTAAATTTTTATATTCTTGTCTAATTCCCTTGCCACCATTTCTTTAGGATTCCACTACTAGCATTTCTACTTAAGGCAGAATGGGGAGACAGTCGGGAGCTTTGGTTTCTTCAGCGCAGTGGCCTTTGGTTTTTGGTTAAGAACTGAAAAGAAGAAAATTATGCAGTCAGTTGTGGAAGATTACATTTATGAAAGTTAGAGGTCGGTGTGAAACTTACAGTAAACTCATCATTTAGTGACATGCTTTATCCTTCAGAACTGAAGTATCAATGATATGAAAAATAAATTGCATAGCTTTGGTGATATCATACCTAATTAATGCCCCCCTGACATTTTTGTTTCCATTATTTTGCCACTTTATGATTTCTCTTAATGGGAATGACACCAAAGCATATTAATTGCTTATGACAACCGCAAAAGTTCTGTTCCAATTCATCTGAAATAATTGCTTTAATTTCTTTCTGTGAATAGATTTTTTTCTAATACAACAGTCGGCTCGACTGAGATGCTGAGGTTTTCCTTTGTGATTAAATTAAAAGTGACATCCTCAAACTAAGCCAAGAGATTTTGCTTGACCATTCTTGGAGCAACAGTTGGATTTTTACACAAGGTCTAAAAGAAATATACAACTCGAGATTTCTGTTCCTAAGATAAGGATGTGCTCCATGTGTTGCAAACTTCATTGTTGTGGGGTTCAACAATCCTCAGACTTCTATTTGTGAGCCTGTAAAAAAAAACTTTAGAACTTTGTTTGTTACACTTGGGTTGAATACGAACAAGTCCTTTAACAATCCTATTTTTCTTTGTGATCTTTGCCTCTCCACACATTAATTTTTTTACTCTCTAGTGCACTTTTAAGTTCTCCTGGACCAATTTTTTTCTCCTTCCTGGTCTTCATTTCTTCTAGATAAAATGGGGTACATTTTTTTCTTTCAAGATTTGGTACAAACAACATTTTTTTATTATTATTCGTTCTGGGATGTGGGCATTGCTGGCAAGGCCAGCATTATTGTCCGTCCCGAATTGCTCTTGAGAAGGTGATGGTGAGCTGCCTTCTTGAACCGCTGCAGTCTTTGTAGTATATGTCATGTATTTAACCATCTTGCAATGACATAGTCATGTAACTGTAACTCATGTACACTATACCTGTACCCTAGAAATGCACACCCTGACCACAGGGGGTGAACTTGTGGGAGACACTCCTCACCTGGGTTTCCAGGTAGAAAAGGGGAGGTCCCACCCAGGGTCAGCACTCCTTGGTCCTGGCAATAAAGGTGAAGGTCACAGAGTGACCGTGTCTGATATATCTATGCCTCGTGTGAGTTTGTAGTAAGGTGCAGGGAGATTACATTTGGCGACGAGAAACGGGAATCACCGAACCACGAGGATGGCCACCGGTAGCACAGAGGAACATTACTGTGTGGGTGAGGACTGGGACGACTTCGTGGAAAGACTCCAGCAGAGCTTTGTCACAAAGGACTGGCTGGAAGAGACAGTGGCTGACAAGCGGAGGGCGCATCTACTGACCAGCTGTGGTCCACAGACGTATGCGCTGTTGAAAAACCTGCTCGCACCCCAAAAGCCGGTGGACAAGTCCTTTGAAGAGCTCAGCCAGCTGATCAGTGAGCATCTCATGCCGGCAAGTAGCGTACACATGGCCCGGCCCCGGTTCTACTCTCACCGGCGTTGGGAGGGACAAAACGTCTCGGACTTCATGGCAGAACTGCGGCGCTTGGCCAGTCTCTGTAAGTTCTCTGATGCCTGCAGGGGGGAGATGTTAAGGGACTTTTTCATCGAGGGCATTAATCATGCTGGCATTTTCAGGAAGCTCGCACCATCTCGAGGAACAATGCGTCCCGCGATGGGACCATTAACACCCACCATCAGAGTGCTTAGAAACAGCCAAATGGGCAATCAGAGAGGAATGCCTGGTAATAGTCCTTTTGTTAACAGCAATCTCAATCTCAGCTCATGCTGGAGGTGTGGGGGTAGACACACTGCGAGAAGCTGCAGGTTCCAGCAATATACCTGTAGGATTTGTAATGTCAATGGACACTTGGCCAGGATGTGCAAAAAGGCAGTAGCGAGGCTAAGCTGCGAGACAGAGGAACCAGATGAGGCGTCTGCAATGCAGGATGAGGCCTGGGGTAAAACCATAGATGCTGAAGTTCAGCGGGTTCATGTGGTTAACGTCCACTGCTCATACACTAAAATGCCACCCATGATGATGAAAGTCTTACTGAGTGGCATCCCGGTGCACATGGAGCTAGATACGGGAGCTAGCCAGTCACTCATGAATGCCCAACAATTTGAGAGACTATGGCCACACAGAGCTAGCAGGCCCAAACTGGAACGCATTGAGACGCAGCTACGGACGTACACCAAAGAGATCATCCCAGTGCTGGGCAGTGCAAACTTGGTGGTAACACATAATGGATTACAGAACCGGCTGCCACTCTGGATCGTTCCGGGAAATGGCCCCATGCTTTTGGGGAGGAGTTGGCTAGCTGAGATGAATTGGAAATGGGCGGATGTGCACGCCATTTCATCCGTGGAGCGAAGTTCATGCTCACAGTCCTGCAAAAATTCTGGTCGCTGTTTCATCCCGGTGTCAGAACATTCAAGGGCACTAAAGTAGTGATACGCATCACTCCGGATGCCAGACCAGTGCACCACAAAGCCAGGGCGGTGCTGTATGTGATGCGTGAAAAGATTGAATGTGAACTGGACAGGCTGCTCAGCGAGGGCATAATTTCGGCCATTAAATTCAGCGGCTGGGCAAGTCCCATCGTTCCCGTCCTCAAAGCAGATGGCTCGGTCAGGATTTGTGGCGACTACAAAGCCACCATCAACCGAGTATCGCTGCAAGACCAATACCCGCTTCCGAGAGCGGAGGACCTTTTTGCCACGCTGGTAGGTGGCAAGCTGTTCACGAAGTTGGACCTCACTTCGGCCAAATGACTCAGGAACTGGCTGAAGAATCCAAGCTTCTGACCACCATCACACGCACAAGGGATTATTTGTCTACAACAGGTGTCCGTAAAGCATTCATTCGGCAGCAGCCAACTTTCAGAGAAATATTCCTGGAACGATCGTATTTCAAGACGACATTCTCATAACGGGTCGAGACACCGAAGAACACCTCCACAACCTGGAGGAGGTGCTACGCCGACTGGACCGGGTAGGCTTGTAGCTGAAAAAGGCCAAGTGTGTGTTTTTGGCCCCAGAGGTCGAGATTTTGGGCAGGAGGGTTGCCGCAGACGGGATCCGGCCCACTGAATCAAAAACGGAGGCGATCCGCCGGGCGCCCAGGCCTGGCAACACGTCGGAGTTGCGATCATTCCTGGGACTTTTGAACTATTTTGGGAACTTTAAGCACATTGTTGGAGCCGTTACACATGCTCCTGCGTAAAGGTTGTGAATGGTTTTGGGGGGACTGTCAAGAACGGGCTTTCAATAAGGCGAGGACCCTGCTGTGTTCCAACAAACTGTTGACTTTGTATGACCCTTGTAAAAAAACCGGTCTTAACATGCGATGCATGATCCTACGGGGTTGGATGTGTGTTGCAGCAGGGTAACGATGACGGCCGACTGCAACCGATGGCTTACGCCTCCAAGTCGCTCTCCCAGGCAGAGCGTGGATATGGCATGGTCGAGAAGCACTCACGAGTGTTTACGGTGTGAAAAAGATGCACCAGTAACTTTTTGGTAGACAGTTTGAGCTAGAGACGGACCACAAGCCGTTAACATCCTTGTTGTCCGACAGCAAGGCTGTCAACACCAATACGTCAGCTCGCATACAGCGCTGGGCCCTCACGCTGGCTGCATATGACTACACCATACGGCACCGACCAGGCACTGAAAATTGCGCTGATGCGCTCAGCAGGCTCCCACTGGCCACCACTGAGAGGGCGTCGGAGCAGAGTGCCGAGAAGGTCATGGCCGTTGAGGCTTTTGACACCGCAGGCTCCCCCATCACAGCCCGCCAGATCAAACTCTGGACCAACAGAGACCCCCTCCTATCCATGATAAAGAAATGTGTCCTGACTGGGGATTGGGCACCCGCACACAGGGCGTGCCCCGAGGAAGTCAGACCATTTCAGAGACGGATGGATGAGCTCTCCATCCAAGCCGACTGCCTGCTATGGGGTACCAGGTAGGCATGCCCCAGAAAGGCAGGGAAGCGTTCATAAGGGAACTCCACAGCGAGCACCCTGGCATTGTGTTAATGAAGGCCATTGCCCGGTCACATGTATGGTGGCTGGGGATTGACTCAGACCTGGAACACTGGGTTCGCAGGTGCACAACGTGTGCCCAGCTGGGCAATGCCCCCAGGGAGGCTCCACTCAGCCTGTGGCCCTGGCCCACCAGACCACGGTCACATATTCACGTAGACTATGCGGGCCCGTTCATGGGGAAAATGTTCCTGATCGTTGTCGATGCATACTCGAAGTGCATCATATTGAACTCGTGCATGACATCCATCACCGTGGAGAGTCTGCATACGGTTTTCGCGACCCATGGCTTGCTGGACATCCTGGTCAGCGACAATGACACGTGTTTCACCAGCCATGAATTCCAGGAGTTTATGTCGGGCAATGGTATCAAGCACATCCGGACAGCGCCGTTCAAGCCGGCCTCCAATGGCCAGGTGGAACGGGCGGTTCAAGTCATAAAACAGGGCATGCTACACATCCAAGGACCCTCCCTTCAGTACCGCCTATCGCGCCTCCTGCTGGCCTACAGGTCCTGCCAGCACTCGCTCACGGGAGTCCCGCCAGCAGAACTCCTCATGAAACGCACGCTCAAGACGCGGCTGTCCAGCTCTGGCAGACATTGTTGAGGGCAAGCACCAGTCCCAAACTGAGCTCCACGATCGAAACTCAACGGGGAGGTGTATAGAAATAGATGACCCGATATTTGTTCTTAACCATGCTTTGGGACCCAAGTGGCTTGAGGGCACCGTAATTGGCAAAGAAGGAAATAGAGTCATGGTGGTCCAACTAAACAATGGGCAGATATGCGGCAGACACTTGGACCAAGTAAAGAAAAGGTTCAGCATAGACACGGAGGAACCTGAAGAAGAGCATGAGATGTCACCCACACCACTGCCAGCGGACGAGCAACAAAGACAGCCCTCACCATGCACAGTCCCTGCGGCCAGCCCGGACAGGCCGGAATCACCTCAAGTGACAGAGACGCGTGCCGAGGCTCAGCCACCGGAGCCACAACTGCAGCGCTCCACGAGAGAGTGTCAACCACCTGACAGACTTAACCTCTGAAACAAAAAGACTTAAGGGGGGAGGTGATGTCATTTATTTAACCATCTTGCAATGACATAGTCATGTAACTGTAACTCATGTACACTATACCTGTATCCTAGAAATGCATACCCTGACCACAGCGGGTGAACTTGCGGGAGACACTCCTCACCTGGGTTTCCAGGTATAAAAGGGGAGGTCCCACCCATGGTCAGCACTCCTTGGTCCTGGCAATAAAGGTGAAGGTCACAGAGTGACCGTGTCTGATATATCTATGCCTCGTGTGAGTTTGTAGTAAGGTGCAGGGACATTACAGTAAAGATACTCCCACGGTGCTGTTAGGAAGGGAAATCCAGGATTTTGACCCAGCGACGATAAAGGAACGGCGATATATTTCCAAGTCAGGATGGTGTGTAACTTGTCGAGGGACTCGCAGGTGATGGTGTTCCCATGTGCTTGCTGCCCTTGTCCTTCGAGGTGTTAGACGTCGTGGGTTTTGGAGGTGCTGCCAAAGAAGCCGTGGCAAGTTGCTGCAGTGCATCTTATACATGGTACACATTGCAGCCACAGTGCGATGGTGGTGGAGGGAGTGAATGTTTAAGGTGGTGGATGGGGTACCAATCAAGCAGACTGCTTTGTCCCGGATGCTGTTGATCTTATTGAGTGTTGTTGGAGTTGCAGTCAAAATAAATAGAGTATGAACACAACACAATCATCCAGGCAAGTGGAAAGTATTCCATTACACTCCTAACTTGTGCCTTGTAGATGGTGGAAAGGCATTGGGGAGTCAGGAGGTGAGACACTTGCCTCAGAATACCCAGTCTCTGACCAGCTCCTATTGCCACAGTATTTATGTGGCTAGTCCAGTTAAGTTTCTGGTCAATGGTAATCCCCAGGATGTTGATGGTGGGAAATTCGGTGATGGTAATGCCGTTGAATATTAAGGGGTGGTGGTTGGACTCTTGCTTGTTGGAGATAGTCATTGCCTGGCACTTGTATGGCACAAATGTTACTTGCCATTGATCAGCCTGAATGTCGTCCAGATCTTGCATGCGGGCATAGACTGTTTCATTTTCTAAGGAGTTGAGAATGGAACTGAACACTGTGCAATCATCAGCGAACATCCCCACTTCTGACCTTAAATGGAGGGAAGGTCATTGATGAAGCAGCTGAAGATAGTTGGGCCTAGGACACTGTCCAGAGAAACTCTTGCAGTGATGCCTGGGGCTGGGATGATTGACCTCCAACAACCACAACCATCTTCCTTTGTGCTAGGTATGACTCCAGCCAGTGGGGAGTTTTCCTCATGATTCCCATTGACTTCAATTTTACTAGGGCTCCTTGATACCAGACACAGTCAAATGCTTTCTTGATGTCAAGGGCAGTCACTCTCACCTCACCTCTGGAATTCAGCTCTTTTGTCCATGTTTGGATCAAGGCTGTAATGAGGTCTGGAGCTGAGTGCTCCTTGCAGAACCCAAACTGAGCATCGGTGAGCTGGTTATTGGTGAATAAGTCCTGCTTTAAAGCACTGTTGACAACACTTTCCATCACTTTGCTGATGATTGAGGGTAGACTGATGGGGCGGTAATTTATCGAATTGGATTTGTCCTGCTTTTTGTGGACAGGACATACCTGGGCAGTTTTTCACGTAGTCCAGTAGATGCCAATGTTGTAGCTATACTGGAACAGCTTGGCTAGAGATGTAGGCTAGTTCTGGAGCTCAAGTCTTCAGCACAACAGCCGGGATGTTGTCAGGTCCCATAGTCTTTGCTATATCCAGTGCGCTCAGCCATTTCTTGATATCACATGGAATTAATCAAATTCGCTGAAGACTGGCTTCCGTGATGGTGGGGTTGTCAGAAGGAGGCCGATATGGATCATCCACTCAGCACTTCTTGTTGAAGGTGGTTACAACTGCTTCAGCCTTGTCTTTTGCACTTGCGTGCTGCGCTCCGGCATCATTGAGGATGAGGATATTCATGGAGCCTCCTCCTCCGGTTAGTTGTTTAATTGCCCGCCACCATTCACGACTGGATATATCAGGACTGCAAAGCTTTGATCTGATCCATTGATTGTGAGAATACTTAGCTCTGTTTATAGCATGCTGCTTCCGCTGTTTACCATGCATGCAGTCCTGTGTTGCAACTTCCCCAGATTGGTACCTCATTTTTAGATACACCTGGTGCTGCTCCTGGCATGCTCTTCTGCACTCCTCATTGAAACAGGGTAGGTCCCCTGGCTTGATGGTAATGGTAGAGTCAGGTATATGCCAGGCTATGAGGTTACATATTGTGGAGGAATACAATTCTGCTGCTGCTGATGGCTCACAGCGCCTCATGGGTGCCAGTTTTGAGCTGCTAAATCTGTTCTGAATCTATCCCATTTAGCATGGTGGTAGTGTCACACAACACAATGGAATGTGTCTTCAGTATGAAGACGGGACTTGATCTGCACAAGGACAGTGCGGTGATCACTGCTACCAATGCTGTCATGGACAGATGCATCTGCGATAGATAGATTGGTGAGGACGAGGTCAAATAGGTTTTTCCCTCATGTCTGTTCTGTCACCACCTGCCGCAGACCCATTCTGGCAGTTATGTCCTTAAGGACTCAGCCAGCTCGGTCAGTAGTGGTGCTACTGAACCACTCTTGGTGATGGACAGAGTACATTCTGTGCCCTTGCTACTCTCATTGCTTCTTCCAAATGGTGTTCAACACGGAGGAGTACTGATTCATCAGCTAAATTAACAATCCCTATTGGACTCAGTATGCATTTGGCACTAACTTTAATGTTGAAGTGATGCTGCAGTAATAAAGCCAGTGTATGAATAAGGATAATGTATACTTAATTATTTCTAATTTTGAAAATGCACTTAAAACATCTCAAAATATGGGCTGTGTGTGTGAAAAGGAGATTATTAGTTTCCTGGGTGCTGAATGGTGTCCAATAGTTGGTGAATGAAGGAGCTTACATCACATTTGTTCCGTTAAAATCTTCCTTTTTTTTAGTTTCACACCACCGGATGTCAAGCACATCCGTGTTTGTGTAATTTGAACAAATGTAGCTGCTATTTAAAGTAAAACCATTCAGCTTTGCCACAGCCTTGCTTCTCGTCACAAGAATATGATACTTCCCAAAGAAATGGTCCTTTCCAAGTCATTTATGAACCAGAAACCTCTGCATCCTCTGAGAAGGATTGGCAGCTGTGGCTGGGCTTCTCGGGGCATTAATTTAACCAGAACTGAGGATTCGGGAAATCAATGAAATACAATTCATCCTTTCATATAGTAACCTTCATATAGTCTGTCAGTGGACTTGGGGATCAACATGTACCCTGACATACTGCATGACAAAGCTCATTACAGCATTAATGTTGCTCCCATTTGCCTCTAATGGTGCCTGACATCAGTCACCTGGTGCAACCTTCTGAGTTACTGTTCCTTTCATACTGTGATTCAAGTGGTTCATTCATTAATCTGTAAATAACTCTAAGGAAAGACAATTAAAATATCTTGTCATACTCATTAAAATAAATTCCCTAGAAAGTAAATGTCTTTATTGTGAATCTGACTATAATGATAGCTTTCTCGTTTTAATCGCTTTATTACTGTCTATCTATCTATAGGCCCATTGACAGACTATATGAAGGTTACATCAAGGGGATGAATTATATTCCATGATATTTCTTGAATCCTCAGTTCTGGCCAAGTTAATGCCCCAGAAGCCCAGCAACAGCTGTTGACCATTCTCCGAGAAAGCAGAATGTGCTGGTGTATAAATGGCTTCGAGATGGCCATTTTAGTTATGGCAAGCAAAATAACAACATCACAATTACAATTCAAACAATCATTATGTTACTGAATCAAGTTACAAACATTGGGGCCAAACGTCTACAAGGGGCCATTTATGCTGCAGTAACATTGACAGGGCAGAACTTCCAGACAATGGGGCGAAGTCTACCGGGCCAACTCATTTAAATACAGTATGATGGGAGTAAATTGGTGTGCTGGTCATGGGAATTTAAAAGCCTGCAGCCACTTCAGATGGTAGCAGATGGCTGGAGGGCGATCAAGTAAATGGTGTGTTTTTTTTCCTGCAACGTTTGACAAGAATATTAAGCTGTAGTGATTTCATACCAAAAGACTCCTTGTGCTTTCTCAAGACTCCATTATGGCTTCCACATTGTTGACTGGGGAATCATAAGGAAGGGCGCAGTCAAGTGATGGCAGAAGAAAATGAGCCCTCAAATTTCCAGATGTGCCTTTACAGATGCTCGAAAGATGAGATCCCCAGAGGAGAGATCACCTGCAGTGCTCGCAGAGAAGGAGGCCACGGAAAACAGTAGCCAGAGGTATGTGCAGAGAGGTGCTGGTGGTGCTGAGTGCCACCTCGCTCACACTCAGGGCAGCTGGTCAGTACAGGAAAAGCAGAGTGATGAAGCCTCAGTTGACACACACTCACTTACACCTTGGATGGGCTCCCTCCTTGGGATGTGCAACACTTTCTCCTCATAGGTAGTTAGAGGTCTCAGGAGAGGGGATCCGTGAACTGTGGCTGATCTCGCCTGGGCTGCCTTACCTTGGGAGAAGAAAGGCAAAAGGGCCAAATTACCTTCAGTGCAGACATGCTGTAAAACCGAGGTGTTTGCACGCAGCCCATAGTAGGCATGATGACCGGTGCATGTTACACTTCCAGCACATGCCGACAGTGTATATTGAAAACTATAAGCTTCGATTGTGTGAATTTCCATCCATTAGTTTTGATAGACAGAAGATCATGGGTTGGGATTGCACAAGTTTGTGATATGCGGGTGCTGGGTGCGCAGAAATAGAATTGTTAGTCCAGCGACAGTAATCTCCATGTGATTCAGGCCTGAGTGGTTTTAAGCAACAAGCTTTAATATACTTTGACTAATAACAGTATTGTTTTTGTACAACTGTTCTACAGCATTGCATTAAATGACGAGCAATTAATACAACTTGTTCCCTCTATGAAATCCCGTTCAAGTTGATCAGACTTATAACCTTCGTGGGTCACCATTACAGCGAATGGACTTCTGACTATCCCAAGAGCACTCTAACTTTTAGAGGATACAGCTTCCATTCTTCTACTATTTGGCTACCTTGGGCTGCACCTACGCACAACAGTGTTATGTATTGTCCAGGTACATTAAATGTATAAGTACAATGGTGCGCCACAGAGGGCGCTGTGGTGGGAGACCTGAAAGTACCTGCAAGACAGAGTATAAAAGGCTGCCCACCATACCTGAGAGGCACTCTGGAGTTACACAATAAAGGACTAAGGTCACAGCAGTTGCTACAACACCAGACTGTGTGGAGTCAGTGATTTGAGTGCTACATACACCACATTGGTGACAAGGACACGGACAAACTTCACGCAACCATGGCTACTCTGGGCTCGCTAAAGGATTTTATGGTGGGCAATGATTGGGAGGCCTTTATGGAAAGGCTTGAGTACTATTTCACAGCAAACGACCTGACGGGGAACACGGACGCACTGAGAGAGAAGCGTAAGGTGATATTGCTTTCCAGTTGTGGTGATGAGGTTTACTGTCTCGTCAGGGATTTGCTGGCACCTGCAAGCGCCAGGGATAAGTTAAATGAGGAGCTGATCGCACTCATTCGTGACCAACTGAAACCGAAGGAGAGCATCCTCACGACCACCACTGCAGACCTGAGGGCCAGGATGTCACCAAATATGCTGCGGACCTCAGGAGACTTGCGGCGCCATGCGATTTTGGCACACACCTTGACGAGGCGTTGCGAGACGTCTTTGTTATGGGGATTGGCCATGAGGGTCTCCTTCACAAGTGGCTATCCACTGAACCCACAGTCACCCTGAAGCAAGCCATCACCATCAGCAGGGCATTTATGACCTCGACGTGCAGCACCAAGCAGATGATCCACACAGTCTCGAACCTGGCAGGCACTGTCCACAGGATAGCGTCCGCCACGGACAAAACTGCAGAACGTGGCTCTGCCCGGGGCAGAGAGCATAGACCTCAGGGTCTTGGAACTCAGAGTCCGCCGATCGAGTAGCACCATGCTGGCGCTGCGGAGGAAGCCATGAGGATCACCGGTGCAGGTCTGTGGAGTATACGTGCAATACCTGCCACACAAAAGGCCACCTTCAGCGCATGTGCAAAAGAAAGCTGACTCACCGTCTGGCTGAGGAGATGGTAGAGGATCCACCATCCAGCGAGGAACAGACAGAAGATGATGCGTTTGGACTGTATACGTGTACCGACGATTCGGCCCCAGTGATTATGGAAGTCAAGATCAACGGAGTCCCAGTGAGTATGGAAGTGGACACTGGGTCGGGTCCGTCGTTGATGAGTCAGAGAACTTTTGAGAAACTGTGGGTCAACCCAGCTGCATGACCCAAGCTGGTCCCGATCACGGTGAAACTGCGCACCTACACCAGGGAACTGATACCTGTTCTTGGTAGAGCGGATGTGCAGGTATCTCACAGGGGCGTGAGGCACGGTTTACCTTTGTGGGTCATTGCAGGCGATGGGCCAACGCTTCTCGGCAGCAGGTGGATGGGGAAGGTCCGTGGGAGCTGGGAAGACTTCATTCCTCCACAGACTGCTGTTCCCCGGGTTCCCAAAGAGCAGCGTCGACCGAGCTGGAGGAGAAAGAAGCCGTTCATCGGCAGTATAATTCCCCACACAGACGACAGCAGCCCAGAACGCCTGACCTCAAGCAATCCTGCAGCCTCAGCCTCCACAGACAAGCAGACCATGGAAGAGCAGGCATTGATCGGGAAATCCATCGACGGACGACAAATCGGGGGGGCCCACGCGGAGAGAAAGTCAGGCGGTGGTCGCAGCTACGGTGGAGGCCAAGATGGCGGTGGCCAGAACGGCAGGAGAGGAGGCTACAGCGGCGGTGGAGGCTACAGCGGCGGCCGGAACAGCAGGAGAGAAGGCGACAGCGGCAGCAAGTATGACCCGGGAGAACGCGACAGCTACTCGGGTGGGCACAAGAGCCAGAGCGGCGGATTAGGTAGCAGTTACAGCAGTTATGGAGGCCACAGGGACTATGACAGATCGAATCCACAGAACCATTTCTGCCACGATTCAAGATTCAATCATTCGTGGCCGTTTTTCTTCTTTCTTCCTTCTTTATCCCTTTTAGTTCTTCCTAAAATGCCATGCCAGCAAGCTCAAGAGCAGCAGAGTTCAGCAGAACAAAGGCAATCAGAGCAACTAAAATGGTGGCGCCCAGTGGAAGCCTCGTGGGAACCACAAGATGGCATCTTAAAAGGGAAATGCACCTGGGAGCCTTAAAAGGGACTTACACCGTTGGCGATTCCCACAAAGAGACTTTTGTAAGGCAAGAGCGAGTCTAATTGAGTAATGTGATTTGTATGATGACGTGATTTACGATAAGAAGTAATATTTTGATGCTATATGGGTACTGTGTTTAAAATGATGGATATGAATGATTTACGAAAAGAGTTAATACCACGAGGTGCAAGTAAAAGGGCTAAGGGGTCCGTGACTAACATGCCTAATGGACCAAGGCGATTTTCGATTTTACGTGATTCAAGCAATGGTTCAGCGACTGCAGATGAGCTGCTGAGGCGACTACCGAGAACAGAGGCAACGCACTAGTTGCGATACCCTGTCTCAGCGCAGCACATTACCTCGGGCAAAAAGGGGCAGCATACCGCCACCGTACCTCACCCAGTGAGCTGGGATTAAATAACTGTTCAGTGTAGCTGCAACCTTGTGACACAACATCGGTACCATACAATATATGTACCATACAAATGTACTGTCCATATATACCTGCTTTCTGTTAGAGGTTATACTCGTGACTTCATCACCCATGTCAGGACTGCTAATACCACATGCTTGCACCGGATCGCAAGCATAATCTCTACATGGGGGAAAGAGGGAAGTGGATGGTCATGGACTCACACTCAAATCAACCAGGACGAACAAGGCCTAGGTTACTGGCAATGGCTCTTGGAACTGGTGGGGGGGGGGGGGGGAATGAGATGTTATGTATTGTCCAGGTACATTAAATATATAAGTACAATGGTGCACCACAGAGGGCGCTGTGGTGGGAGACCTGAAAGTACCTGCAAGACAGTATAAAAGGCTGCCCACTACACCTGAGAGACACTCTGGAGTTACACAATAAAGGACTAAGGTCTCAGCAGTTACTACAACATCAGACCATGTGGATTCAGTGATTTGAGTGCTACATACACCACAAACAGTATGCATAGATGTGCGTTTGCTGTATTTAGGTATTTACCCTATTTCTATTCTTTCGGCCTCCACCTCTGTTCTACAAGCTTTGTATATTATACTTTAAATGCATAGGCCAAGTGGCCTTGCAGGCTTTCATAGTTCTGACTGCCTTAGCAGTACCTCAGTGCTAACTTTTATTGTGGTATGTGGTGTCTTATCAACTGCCCCCTTATCTCGGGTCCGATTCTCATGGCTCAGCTTGTTTCGTTCACACAGGAGGGAAAAGCTTCCCCTTTTTCCCACATTCGCTCTCTGGCTAAAATGCTAACGCAAAGCATGATGGGATACTTTGATCATTTAAACCACTTTAAAATATTCTAACAGAAGCTAACCAGGTTAACTGTAGTGGGTTTAGCACTCATGACATTGCGTGAGTGGATGTCCCGCCCCACCACACTTACAGCAGGAATTGCGCCTGCAGAAAATGTAGGCTTTGTTCGTATTTTCGAGTAAGAAAATGACAAAAACAAATTAAAGTGACACCTTTAGATATGTTGTAACAGATGTATGGAAACTAATGCCACATACTCGAGTCAAGCAAAAAAATACTCCAGTTTACATTCTGCCAACTAAAGTTAACAGGATCATTAGTGTTATTGTTCAGACCTGAAAAAGTCAACAAGTAACCCAATGTTATTCTCTGTGCAGGATGTTGAATTACTGTAAGGAAATTCATCTTTCCCAAAAATCATTTTCCAGAATAATCAGATAAGAAACATAAAATTAAGCTGTGTGATATTACTGTTCATCTGAGATTGTCTTCCCCACTACTTGAGCACGAAAAATCTAGGCTGACATTCCAGTGCAGTACTGAGGGAGCACTGCACCATTGGAGGTGCTGTCTTTTGGATGAGACATTAAACTGAGGTCCTGTCTGCTCTCTCAAGTAGACATAAAATATCCCACGGCACTATTTCGAAGAAGAGCAGGGAGATATCCCCGGCTTCCTGGCCAATATTTATCCTTAATCAACATAACAAAAACAGATTATCTGGTCATTATCACATTGCTATTTGTGAGAGCTTGCTTGTGCACAAATTGGCCGCCGCGTTTCCTACATTACAACAGTGACTATATTCCAAAAATACTTCATTGGCTGTAAAGTGCTTTGAGATGTCCGGTGGTTGTGAGAGGCGATACATAAATCCAAGTCTTTCTTTTACTTTAGTGAAGTTATATATAAATGGGTTAATGTCACAGTCAAAATAGCAGAATGAGGAATTTTAACAACAACAACTTGTATTTATATGGCGCCTTTAACGTAGTGAAACGTCCCAAGGCGCTTCACAGGAGTACTATTCAATAAAACTTTGACACCAAGCCGTATAAGTAGAAATTAGGGCAGGTGACCAAAAGCTTGGTCAAAGAGTTATGTTTTAAGGAGTGTCTTAAAGGAGGAAAGCGAGGTAGAGACATGGAGAGGTTTAGGCAGAGCTTGGGGGCTAGGCAACAGAAGGCACGGCCACCAATGGTTGAGCGATTACAATCAGAGATGCTCAGGAGTGAAGATATCAAGGAGTCAAGTGAAGATCTAGACATTTGAACATCAGTATCACATGGCATGATTTCAAACTCCATAGAATAGACAATTAAATAGTTAAACAAAGGTGGCATGGCTCGGAGACACAAGAATCATTTCACATAATACTGTATTCATGCAGAAAGAATTCTTTCTCTTTTTCTTGCCAGTTTTTCCCAACACCTTTTTCCTCTCTCAAACATTGATCCCTTGCTAGTGTATGGTTACCCAATGCTGGTTGCCTTTTGATACCTTGCCCACGTGACCATTTTTCATATGTGAGCCATGAGCTGACAGGTAGAGATTTTCCAAACATGTGTCAGTGGTGAAGACCCTTGCCTGTTGCCAGTGCATATTGGAAAGTCGCAGGCCATTGCCCATGAGTTTCCCACATGCATTGGTGCTGGACAAGGTTCCTAACTGCTGGCCCACATGTGGAAAATGTAGGCTTGAATATCAGTAGGCTACTTGACTGCAGAGGGCATCACAATCAAGCCTAAGCATTTATTCATCCAATGTCCACACACCTGCACTTCCTCTCCCTAACTTTAGGGCACTGAGGCCAATTATAGAATCTTGCCATTGCTTCAGCTGAGATTACCTAACTCAGCTCGGACTGGGGACCTTCTGGACTGGGTGGCTTTGTTACTGATTGGATAAACTTGTTGAACTGTCAGAAGAGCTGCAGCTTGGTATTCAAATTATTTCTTTCCCTAATAGCTCTTATTGTCACTTTTTGTGCTGAGCAAGTAGAGATGTCAATATTTGTGCTTGAACTATTCTTCTGCCTTTTGTTTCTCTGGTGCACCATAGTGATGATTAACCTCAACCTCAGAAAAGTACCAGTGTGACATCTGCTGGTCTCACATTCACCATACTGAGTTCTCCTGAGCAAGATTGCCAATTAGTGTTGATTTATGGTTAATTTTGTGCCGTGGAAATCGGTTTGGACTCCCTCTTCCATATTGGATCTTTGCAGTTATCAAAAAGAGTAGCTTTAACCCATTAGTCTGAGGTGGATTCGAAAACGGTCCCAGAGGTGAAAGGACAGGGATCTAACTCAGTCCTTCCATTATATTATGAGGAGAAATCAAATTAAAAACACCCTGTATCAGATTGACATATTGCTTTCATATAAGTTGAGGCAGGCGGCAGCATTATTGATAAACGGTCACAGTATTTTCAACAGGCTTTTAAAATTTTGTTTTCAATTAAATTATCCATGTGTGGAACCCGAAATCAGTCTGCTTCTCAGGATGCTGATAGTAGAGACTGCATAAGACAACATTTTGACAATTTAATGGGCAACAATCAGAAACTAGATCATCTTTCATCTGAGGAGGTATTAAGAAATTGAACATAATTCAGACAAAAGTCTGGAAACAATTTCCTTCCAAATGCTTGTAAACCTGGAAAGACAATAAAGGCAAGAAATTACTATTGGTGACAATAGTAACAAATGGTCACCATATTTGTAGGGCATTGCTCTATCCGCTATTTTAACAGAGATAAGATTAACGCCTCCAGTAAAATACAAAAATGTGCTCATTTTTTATCCATTTTTATTACTAATGCTCGCCTAATGTCACTTCCGACGTTTTTTGCCAGAAGTGACATTGGCGTAAAGTACCTTTGACCAGATATGAGTGAGAGTATTATAATTACACACAAGCGACAGGAATATGTCATACAAGGCACTTCCCATTAGTTGTGCTGTAGCAATGTGGGGCACAAGGGATGTAAATTCACCCCTAGCCTCCAGCATTAATAAGGATGGTGGAGGGAGGACTTCAAAACTTAAAGGGCAGAGAACCAAAATCATCCCTTTCAGGTGGACTCCCTGGCAAATTACCCTGACCCTGGAAAATCAGCTATGCTCAGAGATGCATCCTTGTGGAAGCTGGAAATCCCACCCTCACCAAAGCAGAAATCTTGGCCAGTCCATGTAATTTTTACATTTATAAATTTACAATCCATTTGAAAATTTGTTCCTAAAAAGGAATTTAAAATAAACTCAAGTGAATGACTTGTAAAATGTTTATCAGGAATTGAAAAGTAAAACTGTAATCAATTTAATGAATGGATCAGAACTTTCATTTTTCAATAATAAGACTTCATATGGAGCTGGATTTTTGGTCTTATGCTGCCGCTGTTAGCGCCCCAGAGGAGTGGCAATGGCGGCGGTAAGCACTTCCGGGCGGGCAGTGGGCAGCCAGCTTCCAGCGCCCCACCGGAACATTTAGTGCCGGATTAGATGGGGCGTTGAGCATTACCGCCTGGAAGAGGCGAACCGGTGTACAATGCCCCTGGTTGTGACACTGGCTCGATTTTTGCCTGCCACCCAATCCGTAGCACTTCGTAAAGCGCCCTGGTGTGAACGCCTGTGAAAGCTGGCGGTCCTAGCTGTAGCGGCCGCAGTCAGGTAAGTAATATCGACCTCAGGTAAGTGTGATTGTTTTTTATTTGACTTTTTTTGCGATTTATGTTGTAGTGGCGTGAGTTATTTATTGGGAATGTTTTAGGTGGGGTTTTTCAGTTTTTTCTTCCCCCCCCTCCACGCCTCTCTTTGAGCGCTCCAACTCCGGCTGTTTAGCTCGGGGTTTTTTTAAATTTCAAAATATGCTTTATTCATATAAAAATGTGCACAATACATTGGAAAGCAGTTCAGTACATTTGGATGCGGTTAGCAATTCCATACAATACATTTGGATGCTGACGGCAGTTCCGTTCGATACATTTGTTTGCTTTACATTTCGAGGTACAATTCAGTACAATCCAGGATACATTGTAATACAGTCATCAAATTACGTTACATGTGGCACTATACAGTACACGGAATGGGTGAGGGTACAGTTACATTTCTTTGCAACATACATTAATAAACAGAACTTGCATTATACATGGCACTACATAGGTGTTTTCAGATCATGGTGCTCTATGTATACAAAAAGTTTACAAGTACAGCCCGAGGGGAGTTTTATACTGATTCCAGCCCCTGGGTTTACCGTGGCGGAAGGGCTTTAAACTGTTTAGCTTGGGATTTTTTTTTTTAAATTTTTCGTTGCCAATCTTTCCAATTCTTTGTCAAATCACAAACGCCAGAGGTCACCTTGCACACATCAAGGATCACTCTGCGCCAATGCTCTTAGCCAAAAGGCCGAGAGCCACTGCACCGTTCCTGGAAGTACTGCAATACCAGGTTCGTGCCATGGAGGTGGATGGGTCAAGCCATCCCACCCACCTCCTATTTCCAAAAAGCATAGGAGAACCACCTTCCTGATCCAGGGAGAACCACTTTGGGGTCATGGTTACTCCCCTGTCAGGTCAGTTATGCATGATCTTAGCCAAAGGCCGAGAAGCGACATTTTAGCTTGGGATTTTCACTTGCTCAGCCGGCCTAGCGCCCTAAAAGAGGTGTGCAATGCCTCCCTTAGCGCTCCGCCCCACACTCAGGGCCCAGCTGATGAATTTTGCTGACTGAGGCGCAAACTGATCCCAGGCGCAAACTTTACCGCCTTGCCGCCTTGAAATGAGCAGAATCGAAAATCCAGCCCATGCATGAGTATGTTGGCCGTACATGTGTTCCTGAATGCACACACTTAATTATTATGCAAATTCTGTGGGAACATTTCAGCAAGCCAACAGCTAAGAAGCCTTTGAATTCATGAATACCTAATTACATGAATGAGTTTCACACACGCGGCTGTTTTTGCTATAGAACTGAATACTCAAGAGTAACCAAAGAGGTAGTGACGAATTCAAGCTAGGTCCTTTTCTTAATAAGACATGATCCAAACCTGGTGGGAACCTTACTTTTTCTGCTGGCAATATGTAATCAGATGTAATGAGTCAGCATTACTCCAGCCACCCTTTATGCTGTGGTTTTCCCTCTTGGGGTGACAGGGTGTTCCTTATCAGCTGGGAGGATGGGAAAAAAGAATATTCCCAAGTAATTGCTTTTTCAAATCAAAGCAGGAGCAACACCAACAGAGTCATCAATGTAATGGAAAAAAAGTCAGGGTGAGGACCCGAGTATGGCCGGAACAAAGAATGTTCAACATATCCCACAAAAATACAGGCCCTTTCTGAGGTCGGATTTTTTGGGGGTCGGAGAGGGGGAGTCCAGAGGGGCTCCAGAGGTGAAAGTTTGGCAAAGGATGAGATTGGAAGGAGGACTGAGATTGAGGTCATAAAAGTGAAGAGGAAGAGGGATCATGAGATAGGCTTGCATCCAAGAGTTGAAGTTTATGGTTCCTGTTACCTGAAAAGAAGAAAAACATGCTTTTTGTTAAAGTGCTGCATGAGATGAAGGATGATACAGAACTGAAGAGCCAGGACAGCTCTAAAATAAAGTGAGTTGGTGCTGCTGACAAGCGAGGTTGACAGCATGATCTTACTCCTCTTTGAAGGCGTTGCCTTAGAAATGCAGTGTACATTGGTCTTTTCTTTTTCTGTAGGTTGCTCCCATGAAGAAGTAAGACAATGTGGCCTAATTGTACATCATAGCAGCTTGTGTCAAACACTCTTCCTGCCCCCAGCACCTCACAGATACTAGCACCTCTAGAATGTAACAAGTGAGCTTAAGAAAGAGGCACTGGGTGAATCACAATTCACAAGAGAGGAACAGCAAGTGGAAGAGGTAGGAGAGGAAGAAGCAAAATCAGGGCAGGCTGTGAGCAATGTGGCAAGTCCATGGTACAGGCACGGGATTGGTAGACTTCTGGGCTGCCTTTAGATGCAAGTTAATGCAGGAACAAAAGGCAGTTACTGAATCATTTGAGTGCCACCATGAGCAGCCAATAATATCTCACAGAGAATGTGTAGCTGTGCACCTCCGCCTTCATTGAAGCCCTACGGAAATGTAGAATACCATGAAATGAATGGCACATTTTCATGGCTATTGGCAGAAAAGCCAAAGAAGTGAGGGAAGTGACACTGACACCAATGAATCTCCATTGAGTCTGTCACTGCCAGATTGGAAAGAGCAGTGATGGCGGACTTTACCACTCTAAGGACTGCTGTCACTACAATCCACTGGTCATCCAGCTCATGTCCCCAGCCTTAAGGGCATGGCAGGGGAGAAGCTTCCATTGAAGCATGTTCCTCTCAAGAGGTCACACATCTTATGATACGAGCCGCACCCTTCAAAGATTTGGGAAATTTCCTGAGAGCAGACAGGTGCTGGCAGCTACTATATTGTCAGACATGGACAGTTGTTACATAAACATCAAAGGAGCCGGCACCAGAAGTAAAGGCCACGGCCAT
The DNA here is from genome assembly GCF_044704955.1 of Pristiophorus japonicus. NCBI lineage: Eukaryota > Metazoa > Chordata > Chondrichthyes > Pristiophoridae > Pristiophorus > Pristiophorus japonicus. The sequence continues at coordinate 95,325,644 of NC_091985.1, forward strand.
TCCAACAGAGCTACCAATTTATTACCACTGTTGCTCCTTCCACTCAGGGAACACATAGACACTGTTGTGTATGGAGAAAGAGTCAGACTGAACACTGTGGGCTCAAAGTAAAGTGTGGCCTTAGTCTTTTATTGCAGTTCTCCAGAGTGCCTCTCCAACCTGTGAAGTCTCCTTAAACACCTGTGCTCCCAAGGGATTATGAGATCCCTTGGGACTCCAGGGGATGAGCCCTCTGGTGGCTATACAGAGTAAGTACAAATATACATATATAACAACACACCCCCCACAAAGTCAATAGTGTAACTATTTACAAGGTGAGTTGATCTGGAGCCCTTCTTGCCCAGGTTGATCGACTCGGTGTGAAAGCTGGTGTTGTTGAATCATTTGTTGGGCCCTCGCTGGGCTGCTGTGCAGCTGGCCTTGCTGGGCTGCCTGGTGTGTTGGGTCCTGCTGGGCTGCTGTGGATGATGGGTACTGCTTCGTGGTCAACCATGGTGCTGCTTGCCACTGGTGTGTATGTTGGGAGATCAAAAAAGGTAGGGTCCAAGGTGGGTTGCTCAGGATAGTCCGTGAATCTGAGTTTGATTTGGTCCAAATGTTTCCGGTGAATGAGTCCATTTGAAAGTTTGACCCGAAACACCCTGCTCCCCTCTTTGGCCACCACAGTGCCAGGAAGCCACTTGGGACCTGGTCCATAATTTAACACAAATACAGGATCATTGATTTCAATCTCGCGTGACACATTTGCGCTATCATAGTATGCACTTTCTTGAAGCCGCCTGCTCTCTACCTGTTCATGTAGATCAGAGTGAACTAACGAGAGCCTTGTCTTAAGTGCTCTTTTCATGAGCAGCTTAGCAGGCGGGATCCCAGTGAGTGAGTGGGGTCTCGTGCAGTAGCTAAGCAGAACTCGGGATAGGTGAGTCTGCAGTGAGCCTTCAGTTACCCTCTTCAAGCCTTGCTTGATGGTTTGCACTGCTCTCTCTGCCTGACCATTGGACGCTGGTTTAAACGGGGCAGATGTGACATGTTTGATCCCGTTACGGGTCATGAATTCTTTGAACTCAGCACTGGTAAAACATGGCCCGTTGTCGCGCACCAGGACATCAGGTAGGCCTTGTGTGGCAAACATGGCCCGCAGGCTTTCAGTAGTAGCAGCGGACGTGCTAGCCGACATTATCTCACATTCAATCCACTTGGAGTACACATCGATAACCACAAGGAACATTTTACCCAAGAATGGGCCTGCATAGTCAACATGTACCCCAGACCATGGTTTGGAGGGCCAGGACCATAAACTTAAGCGGCGCCTCCCTGGGTACATTGTTTAACTGCGAGCATGTATTACATCTGTGAACGCAGGACTCTAAGTCCACATCGATACCGGTCCACCACACGTGGGATCTGGCTATCGCTTTCATCATTACGATGTCTGGGTGGGTACTGTGGAGGTCATTGATGAAGGTGTCTCTGCCCTTCTTGGAGACCAATACTCGATTGCCCCATAGAAAGCAGTCTGCCTGTATAGACATTTCACCTTTGCGCCACTGGAACGGCTTTATCTCTTCCTGCTTTTCCACTGGGGCACTGCACCAGCTCCCGTGAAGCACACAGCTTTTGACTAGAGATAATAAGGGGACCTGGCTTGTCCAGGTTTTGATCTGTCGGGCGGTAACGGATGATTGCTCACTCTCAAATGCTTCCATAACATAGAAATATAGAAAATAGGTGCAGGAGTAGGCCATTTGGCCCTTCGAGCCGAATTTAATAAGATCATGGCTGATCATTCCTGCTTTCCTGCTTTCTCTCCAAATCCCTTGATCCTCTTAGCCGTAAGGGCCATATCTAACTCCCTCTAGAATATATCCAATGAACTGTCATCAACAACTCTCTGCGGCAGGGAATTCCACAGGTTAACAAGTTGCTGAGTGAAGAAGTTTCTCCTCATCTCAGTCCTAAATGGCCTACCCCTTACGCTAAGACAGTGTCCCCTGGTTCTGGACTTCCCCAACATCGAGAACATTCTACCCACATCTAACCTGCCCGTCCCATCAGAATCTTATATGTTTCTATGACATCCCCTCTCATCCTTCTAAACTCCAATGTATAAAGGCCCAGTTGATCCACTCTCTTCTCATATGTCAGTCCTGCCATCCTGGGAATCAGTCTGGTGAACCTTCGCTGCATTCCCTCAATAGCAAGAATATCCTTCCTCAGATTATGAGACCAAAACTGAACACATTATTCCAGGTGAGGCCTCACCAAGGCCCTTTACAACTACAGTAAGACCTTCCTGCTCCTATATTCAAATCCCCTTGCTATGAAGGCCAACATACCACTTGCCTTCTTCACCGCCTGCTGTGCCTGTATGCCAACTTTCAATGACTGATGAACCATGATACCCAGGTCTCGTTGCACCTCCCCTTTTCCTAATCTGCCGCCATTCAGATAATATTCTGTCGTTGCGTTTTTGCCCCCAAAGTGGATAACCTCACATTTATCCACATTATACTGTATCTGCCATGCATTTTCCCACTCACCTAACCTGTCCAAGTCCCCCTGCAGCCTCTTAGCATCCTCCTCACAGTTCACACCACCACCCAGTTTAGTGTCATCTGCAAACTTGGAGATATTACACTCAATTTCTTCATCTAAATCATTAGTGTATATTGTAAAGAGCTGGGGTCCTAGCACTGAGCCCTGCGGGACTCCACTATTCACTGCCTGCCATTCTGAAAAGGACACGTTTATCTCGACTCTCTGCTTCCTGTCTGCCAACCAGTTCTCTATCCACGTCGGTATATTACCCCCAATACAATGTGCTTTGATTTTGCACAGCAATCTCTTGTGTGGGACCTTGTCAAAAGCCTTTTGAAAGTCCAAATACACCACATCCACTGGTTCTCCCTTGTCTAATCTACTAATTACATCCTCAAAAAATTCCAGAAGATTTGTCAAGCATGATTTCCCTTTCATAAATCCATGCTAACTTGGACCGATCCTGTCATTGCTTTCCAAATGAGCTGCTATTTCATCCTTAATAATTGATTCCAACATTTTCCCCACTACTGATGTCAGGCTAACTGGTCCACAATTACACGCTTTCTCTCTCCCTCCCTTTTTAAAAAGTGGTGGTACATTAGCTACCCTCCAGGCCATAGGAACTGATCCAGAGTCGATAGACTGTTGGAAAATGATCACCAATGCATCCACTATTTCTAGGGCCACTTCCTTAAGTACTCTGGGATGCAGACTATTAGGCCCCGGGGATTTATCGGCCTTCAATCCCATCAATTTCCCTAACACAATTTCCCGCCTAATAAGGATATCCTTCAGTTCGTCCTTCTCACTGGACCCTCTGTCCCCTAGTACTTCCGGAAGGTTATTTGTGTCTTCCTTCGTGAAGACAGAACCAAAGTATTTGTTCAATTGGTCTGCCATTTCTTTGTTCCCCATTATAAATTCACCTGTATCTGACTGCAAGGGATCTACGTTTGTCTTCACTAATCTTTTTCTCTTCACATATCTATAGAAGCTTTTGCAGTCAGTTTTTATGTTCTCGGCAAGCTTCTTCTTGTACTCTATTTTCCCCCTCTTAATTAAACTCTTTGTCCTCCTCTGCTGAATTCTAAATTTCTCCCAATCCTCAGGTTTGCTGCTTTTTCTGGCCAATTTATATGTCTCCTCCTTGGATTTAACACTGTCCTTAATTTCCCTTGTTAGCCACGGTTGAGCCACCTTCCCCGTTTTACTTTCACTCCATGGCTAACCATGGCTAGATCTGCGGGCTGCGCCCTTTCCATCCCCGTGGTGCGAAATGGCAGCCTACTGAGAGCATCGGCGCAGTTTTCTATGCCTGGCCTGTGGCGGATGGCGTAGTTGTATGCGGACAACATGAGCGCCCATCTCTGGATGCGGGCCGATGCATTGGTATTTATCCCTTTACTCTCGGAGAACATGGATATAAGTGGTTTATGGTCAGTTTCCAATTCGAATTTTAGCCCAAACAGGTATTGATGCATTTTCTTTACCCCATAGACACATGCTAACGCTTCTATTTCAATCATACTGTAGGCTCTCTCAGCCGTAGACAGACTCCTGGATGCATAAGCAACCGGTTGCGGTTTCCCGAAATCATTAGCTGGTTGCAATACACACCTGATGCCATATGACGATGCATCACATGTTAGTACCAAATGCTGACATGGATCATACAACACAAGCAATTTGTTTGAGCATGACAATTTTCTTGCTTTTACAAAAGGCATTTTCTTGCCTTTTGCCCCAAACCCATTCATCCCCTTTTCATAGTAAGACATGCAGTGGTTCTAACAATGTGCTGAGACCCGGTAAGAAGTTACCAAAGTAGTTCAGGAGTCCCAGAAATGACCGCAGCTCCGTCACGTTCTGTGGCCTCGGTGCGTTCTTGATTGCCTTCGTCTTCGCGTTGGTAGGCCTGATGCCATCTGCCGCAATCCACCTTCCCAGGAACTCCACTTCAGGCGCCAGGAAAATGCACTTTGAGCGTTTTAACCTGAGCCCCACGCGGTTGAGTCTACTAAGAACGACCTCCACGTTCTGCAGATGCTCGACTGTGTTCCGACCTGTGACCAAGATGTCGTCCTGGAAGTCCACGGTGTGCGAGACCTACTTCAGTAAGCTTTCCATGTTTTTCTGGAATATCGCCGCCACCGATCGGATTCCAAACGGGCATCTGTTATAAACAAAAAGACCTTTGTGCATGTTGATGCAGGTGAGGGCCTTCGACGATTCCTCTAGTTCCTACGGCATGTAGGCTGAAGTCAGATCCAACTTCGTGAATGTCTTTCCTCCCACCAGCGTTGCAAAGAGGTCGTCGGCTTTTGGTAGTGGGTATTGGTCCTGCAGGGAGAAACGATTGATGGTTACTTTGCAATCGCCACAGATTCTGACTGTGCCGTCTCCCTTGAAGACTGGGACGATAGGGCTGGCCCACTCATTGAACTCGATCGGGGAAATGATGCCCTCTCTTTGCAGCCGGTCGAGCTTGATCTCTACCCTTTCTCTCATCATGTACGGTACTGCTCTCGCCTTGTGATGGATGGGTCGCACCCCCGAAATTAGGTGGATCTGCACTTTTGCTCCTTGGAATTTCCCGATGCCTGGTTCGAACAGCGAAGAAAATATGTTTAAGACCTGGGCACACGAAGTGTCGTCAGCGGGCGATAGCGCTCGGACATCGTCCCAGTTCCAGCATATCTTTCCCAGCCAGCTCCTGCCGAGCAGCGTGGGACCATCACCCGGTACCACCCAGAGTGGTAACTTGTGCACCGCTCCATCGTAGGAGACCTTTACGGTAGCACTGCCGATTACGGGAAGCAGTTCTTTCGTGTAAGTTCTTAGTTTCGTGTGAACTGGAGTTAAGACTGACCTTGAGGCCTTGTTGCACCACAACCGTTTTGCCCATGATGGACTGGCTTGCGCCCGTGTCCAGCTTCATTGACACCGGGAGTCCATTTAGTTCAACATTCAGCATTATCGGGGGACAATTCGTGGTGAATGTGTGCACCCCATGTACCTCTGCCTCCTCGGTCTGAGGCTCTGGTTCATCGTGATCCTCTGTGGATTTGTCCTCCTCTGCAACATGGTGGTTTGCAGGTTTAACAGGCTTTGCAGCTCGCCTGCACACTCGTTGGAGGTGTCCCATTGTTCCACAGCCCTTGCAAACGCACTCTTTGAATCAGCATGAATGGAAACGATGATCACCCCTGCAGCGCCAACAAGATGTTAATGGCCTTGCATTCATCACCCTTGATGGTGGACTCTGAGACATCAGCAGACATGTAGCTGCAGGTATGTGTGACCTGCCTTGTACGTTACAATTCAAAAACAACATCACTTTGTTCACAGTACTTGTAGCAGCACTTGTGTGCTGAGAGATTTGCTTCATATTGTCACTGGTGGCAATGAACATCTGGGCTATCGCTATGGCCTTACTCTACAGTCAAAAGTTGCGAAGTATGGTTTTGTGGCCAATGCCAAGTACAAAAAAGTCTCTGAGCATGTGTTCCAAATGTCCTTCAAATTCGCAATGTCCTGCTAGGCGTCTTAGCTCGGCGACATAATGCGCCACTTCCTGGCCTTCAGACCTTTTGTAGGTGTAATACCGGTACCTCGCCATCAGAACGCTTTCCTTCAGGTTCAAATGCTCCCGGACCAGTGTGCACAAATTGTCATACGATTTCTCCGTGGGTTTCGCTGGAGTGAGCAGATTCTTCATGAGGCCGTACGTTGGTGCCCCACAGACGGTGAGGAGGATCGCCCTTCATTTGGCAGCGCTCTCTTCCCCATCCAGCTCATTGGCCACGAAGTATTGGTCGAGTCACTCCACAAAGTTTCCCAATCATCTCCCTCCGAGAATTTCTCCAGGATGCCCACTGTTCTCTGCATCTTTGGATTCGCTATCTGTATCTCGTCGCCAGTTGTTGTGTATGGAGAAAGAGTCAGACTGAACACTGTGAGCTCAAAGTAAAGTGTGACCATAGTCTTTTATTGTGGGTCTCCAGAGTGCCTCTCCAACCTGTGAGGCCTCCTTAAATACCTGTGCTCCCAAGGGCTTATGGGATCCCTTGGGACTCCAGGGGATGAGCCCTCTGGTGGCTGTACAGAGTAAATACAAGTATACATATATAACAGACACAACCTTAGGTTAAGAGGTACGACTTCACAAAATTACCAAGGGGAGGCACAGGAATAGGGCCTCGGGTCTAGTTTGAGCATTATTATCTCATAGTTCTACACTAGTCATGGTCTTGTGTACTAAGAGGAGAACAATTTAATTGATTCCCAGAGCCATCAGTCAAATAACTGTCATAGTTTATCTCAGAGTACCATCAATGCAATTTCAGATGCCCATTCTTCATGAGAACCTTCAAAATTACAGCTCTTGGCACAGTTATTAAACAGTCGTTCATTTGTATATTCCAAGGTTGTAGAAGCAGAAACACCTCAGTCATCAACTACCTGTTTATGTCTTTTCTTTGTTGAACTTACATTGTTGAGATGTGTTCTGTGGGTATTAAAGTGCAATCTCAGATAAGATGATACTTCTCCAGTGGAAAAAAAAATCAGAGTGGTCCATATTATCAAAGCTTTTTACTTATCTTATATAGCCTTATCATAATGTTGATCCTTTACTTCTCATAATATAATTCATGACTACTTAAAATGAATTGAAGTATTTGCAGTGTGTAAAAGATAGATTTTATGAATTCACACTCCTTGTGCAGAATTTCTGTGCCAGGAGTGAATATCAGGAATTCACTTGCATAGGTCAGGAAGCCCTGCAGCTTTTTCTGTTCAAATGTCATAGCAAGACACAAAAGCAATAAGAGCAGTCTAGGAAAGCAGAAATTATGGAGGTGAGGTGGCAGAGTGAGTTAAAATAGTATCTTTCCCAATTGGGCTTGGATTTAAATCAAGTCCTAATTGATGGGATGAAACTCTATTTTCCTCATGTTACGAATACAAAATGAATTGTTTGGTCCTTCTCATTCCAATCCCCAGTAGATGGAGTTCTGCTGAACAAAACTGCCCTTAATTTGTGAGTAATTGGTATTAAATTGGCATTGATGCTCCAAAATGTCCATAAATACAGCTGGAGTGGGAAATATTAGTTTTATGCAGGTATAGCAAGGATACTCTTCTGAGGCAGGGTTCAGGCAATATAGGGAGAATGTTGCTGTATATCTGACCTATATAATACTCGACCTGGGAATACTTGATGTTAACAATCAATATAAAAAGATGTTACATTCTCTAGAACTGACATCCCCCACCTTGATAGGTACAGAAATCCACCTAATACTTTAAAAAAACAAGTGCTCTGGCGAATGATTAAATAGAATAATATATTGCCTGTGCCTCCTTAAAAAATACTAGTTGCTTGAAATAACATAAATCAAAGAAAGTAGATGATTCTTTAAAATGATAATGAAATTGAAATTGCTTTTCAATGTGATAAATACAGTAATTTAATAGATAACTGGATTTTAAAAGAAGTTGGTTTGTATGTAGATATTGCATTTTTCCGTTAAATTTGATTTCCAGGTTTATCTCCCTCAAAGATTATTGGATGACACAGTGCCCATCTGGAGATTTATTAAATACATTGCATTTTTAATTTGTCAGCTTAACAGGCAATACTTGCTATAACTCGACAGACTTTATTCAGCTATGTTTTGGAAAACAATAGTTAGATGGAATGTTTGCTGTTTATTAGCATTCATTCATAGGCAGTCCCTCAAAATCGAGGAAGACTTGCTTCCACTCTAAAAGTGAGTTCTCAGGTGGCTGTACAGTCCAATGCGGGAATTACAGTCTCTGTCACAGGTGGGGCAGACAGTGGTTGAAGGAAAGGGTGGGTGGGGAACCTGGTTTGCCGCACGCTCCTTCCGCTGTCTGCGCTTGATTTCCATATGCTCTTGGCGACGAGACTCGAGGTGCTCAGCGCCCTCCCGGATGCTCTTCCTCCACTTTGGGCGGTCTTGGGCCAGGGATTCCCAAGTGCCAGTACTATTAGTCACCCTTTGAACCACATAGGTTACTTCTGTTTATATTCTTTGAACTTAGGCTTCAGTTAGATCTCCTTTATTGTTATAATTCAACCTGGTCTATTTCTAGGATCATTTTGATTGGTGGTTTATTACAGAAAAGTATTCTCTTCTGGTAGATGTTTTCCTGCCAGGTGACTATTGCTGGTTAAATCTGCACAATGAAGCTAATTAGAAACGTAGTGAATTGCAGACTGGAGGGAGCAAGTGCAGAAATTTGCATTATTTTGATTAATGACGCTGTGTACTGCATTCCCATTGGTGTAATGAAGATACAGGATGCTAATATCGGAAGTGGCTTCCAATTCCCTTGTTTCATTAAATATTTAACTTTCTCCAATTTAAGAGGGTAAAACCTTCCTTTAAGGATGAAGAGCAATAGGCCAAAGCCATCTTTCATATTTCATTGACATTAAGCATTTCGATGTAATTGGATTACAAATTTGATGGGTGCAGAATTTGGATTATGCAAATTCAAAATTTGAATATTGGTGAAGAAGTGGGGACACAATCTTCCTTTGATTGATGCTAGAAGTACTCTCTGAGGGATAAGGCATATTTCACATACCTAAAGTAGATTTCTAAGAACTGGGAGGCTCCACCAGCAGACCGCAAAGGATTTGTGTAAACTCCATTACAAAACATCAACTAAAATGCCATTCAATTACTTTAACAAACATAATTGTTTATTAAGATGGGTCTTTTTATTGGAATGATTATCAGCCATAATGGAAGAAAATCTTTGGCACTATACATGGACAGAAGAGAATTTTAATCCTATGTACATATACTGTATCATTTTCTAGGTTCGTCAATCGTTTCCAGCAGGAAGGGAGGGGAGTTTGTCACTTGGGGTAGGCCCTCCAGCACAGTTCTAGTGGGGGAACCTGCACCCTTGATGTTGTCCACTATTCTTTTCTCTCCTCAGTACATGTGGACCCTATTGTGTTTTGCCAGTGTTTCCTGTTGTAATATCAGACCTTATTACAGACTTTCAATGTCTCCCATCTTCTTGTCTCCTCCTGGCGTGTGCCTCGCACTGCCTTCACACATACTTTGTTTTTCTAATGTACTTAATTTGTTTAATGCTTCCTTCCATTTTCTGATTTAAAGATCATTTCAGTCATTTATTTACCTGTCTATTTATTTAGCTCCTATATATTTTTTAAACCTCAGCTTTTGCCCTCACACTCCTTTGTTCTGATTTTCTTAAAAAGGTTGCCCATCATTCACTAATGGCTGGAGCTTAAAACATTAACTTTCTTGTTCTCTCCACTGATGCTGGCTGATGGCTGTGTGTTTAAAAGGACAAGCAAGGCCAAACTGAGCAAAATTTAGATATTGACGCATGTGTCACATTTGGTCTAGTGCAGATTCATTTTAGTGTTTATTCCTAACATGCATCAATAATCTTCAATTTTAAAAGTTAAAATAAGATATTAATCAAGATTGCTTGAATATCTGAGCATTAGTCATTGAAGTCACATTAAATATGTCAGCCATCTTCATTAACATTTCTTATGGACCTTTGCATTAATTACTCCTCTAATACAATATTCATTCTGGCTATGGATAAATATAAAAAATAGTAATTCATGACAAAAATAAAAATATTCTTCTGAATTAATACATTTTATAAAGCTTTATTTGTAAAGTAGTCTGAACTATAATAGGCATTAGCAGCTGTTAGCAAAGTTTAAAGAAGATTTTTTTTTAAAAAGCTAAAATTAAAAAATAAATTGTGTTCTTAGAGCTGGATAGATGGTTCAATGTGGCCTTGGGGAAGGCATACGATTGTTTTGACTTTTAACCTCTTGGTACTGAAATTATTTTGCAGAAAACTGTGTTCAGTAATGCTGCAGCCATCAATATTAATGAGAGCATGAATAAGTAAATAGAAGCAAACAGCAGATTAATTGATGGAAATAAAATAACAGCATTAATCTTTATTGCTTTTACACTGAGTTGTGTGATGGTGGGTTTGGTTCGGAATGTTAACTTTTGTTACAAATTCAGGTCTGCTGTAGCTACCTTCTCGTGTTCAGTGGCATCCCTCCTGTCAGTGATTTGAACATCTTACTTTTCTAGGAGTTGACTCACAATATACTTGCATGATAACATAGCCAAAGGTGTAACAGTAGTATACCCTTGTGACCTGAATTGGATATTTGTGTCTTTCACACGAGTACTTAACATAAGAACATAAGAAAAAGGAGCAGGAGTAGGCCATAAGGCCCCTCAAGCCTGCTCCGCCATTCAATAAGATCATGGCTGATCTGATCATGGACTCAGCTCCACTTCTCCACCCGCTCCTTATAACCCCTTATTCCCTTATCATTTAAGAAACTGTCTATTTCTGTCTTAAATTTATTTAATATCCCAGCTTCCACAGCTCTCTGAGGCAGCAAATTCCACAGATTCACAACTCTCTGAGAAGAAATTTCTCCTCATCTCAGATCTAAATGGACGGCCCCTTATTCTAAGATCATGCCCTCTAGTTCTAGTCTTCCCCCATCAGTGGAAACATCTTCTCTGCATCCACCTTGTCAAGCCCCCTCATAATCTTATACGTTTCTATAAGATCACCTCTCATTCTTCTGAATTCCAATGAGTAGAGGCCCAACCTACTCAACCTTTCCTCAAAAATCGACCCACTCATCCCTGGGATCAACCTAGTGAACCTTCTCTGAACTGCTTCCACAGCAAGTATATTCTTTCATAAATATGGAAACCAAAACTGCACGCAGTATTCCAGGTGTGGCCTCACCAATACCCTGTTCCTCGAGTTTGCGTTGAGCTTCACTGGAACAGTGTAGGAGACCAAGGTCAGAGAGGGAAAACTGAAGTGGCATAGTTTTAGAAAAATAACCATTGTAGCCTTAAAAATCTGTGTGGTGGCGCACCTGATGTAAGTGGCGTGACACGCCCGCCCCAGACCTCTGCTAATCCCCTGCCGAAGTTTGTGGTGTCAGGAGATGGTCTTGTCATTTGAGTACCATTGTTAGGTATCCATGTCACTAGGAATGTATCTGGTGTGTCTGTATTTGCAACAGTAGTCAAAAGTCTGGCATAGCTGGTCTAGTTGTGGGGGAGAGGGGGACGGGGGACGGAGGGGGGGAAGTTACATAAGAACATAATAACATAAGAAATAGAAGCAGGAGTAGGCCATACGGCCCCTCAAGCGTGCTTCGCCATTTAGTATGATCATGGCTGATCCGATCATGGACTCAGGCCCACTTCCTTGCCCGCTCCCCATAACCCCTTATTCACTTATTGGTTAAGAAACTGTCTCTGTCTTAAATCCATTCAATGTCCCAGCTTCCACAGCTCTCTGAGGCAGTGAATTCCACAGATTTACAACCCTCTGAGAGAAGAAATTAATTCTCATCTCAGTTTTAAATGGGCGGCCCCTTATTCTAAAATTATGCCCCCTAGTTCTAGTCTCCCCTATCAGTGGAAACATCTTCTCTGCATCCACCTTGTCAAGCCCCCTCATAATCTTATACATTTCGATAAGATAACCTCTCATTCTTCTGAATTCCAATGAGTAGAGGCCCAACCCACTCAACCTCATAAGTCAAACCCCTCATCTCCAGAATCAACCTAGTGAAGCTTCTCTGAGCTGCCTCCAAAGCAAGTATATCCTTTCTTAAATATGGAAACCAACACTGTACGCAGTATTCCAGGTGTGGCCTCACCAATACCCTGTATAACTGTAGCAAGACTTCCTTGCTTTTATACCCCATCCCCTTTGCAATAAAGGCCAAGATTCCATTGGCCTTCCTGATCACTTGCTGAACCTGCATACTATTCTTTTGTGTTTCATGAGCAAGAACCCCCAGGTTCCGCTGTGCTGCAGCACTTTGCAATCTTCTCCCATATCTCCGAAGGCCGACCAAGCAAACGCTTGGTAAGTCGAGAAGCAATAAGGAATGGATAAGGGTACAGAACAGTAATTATGATTGGAATCACTCAATTCAATTAGAACAATTTATCTTCGCATAGGAATACCAAACAAAAAAGATACATGCTTCCTCACATCAACGGGTCACCTTACTTGGCTTAAACAAGTTAACTTTTAACTAAACTCCAGCATTTCTAACCACTTAGTCGCAGCAAAAGCCCTCATAGCCTTCTCTTTAAAAAATGTTCAGCTTCCTTTGGACTTCTCTGTATTTTATCTTCCTTTGTTCACATCCACAAGGGGATCAAAGACTTTCCAATACATTGCTTATTCGTTGCAGTCTTTGGGGCAAATTATTCTATTAGCATATTAATCACCTAGTTTTTTCTCTGCACTTTTTAATCTTATGTGAATATACCAAGCTTTATAACATAATTTTTTAAGCAACTTTTTTTTTCAAAATCCTTTCCGTGGAAATATGTCCCTGAATTATAACAATCATTGCAAAAGTTTGAAAAACTGATGGTGGGCAAAATGTTTTTTAAAGATTGTTTTCATATTTTTGTAAATAACTCAGTACAGTGCTGTTTGCATAGAATTTACAGCAAACAAGCTCTACCCAGGAATTCCTGGTGAGATTAGTTTTGATTATTTAACTTGGCTTAGTGTTAGTGTGAAGAAAATGATTTAGATTGTTTCCAAACCAATTTCAGTGTGAACAAAATTGCCCATTTGACAGTGTGTTGAGTCTAGCCTCATTCCATTAGTGTGATTGAATTCTGTTATTATCATAGGGACATATGAACAGGCCATTCAGCCCCTTGAGCCTGTTCCACCATTCTATTAGATCATGACTGATTTGTAGCTCAACTCAATTTACCCTACATTGCTCCATCTCCCTTGATACTCTTATTTAACAAAAATCTATCAATCTCAATCTTGAAAATTTCAATTAACCCGGCATCCAGAGCCTTTTGAGGGATAGAGTTGCAGATTTCCAATACCCTTTGTGTGAAAAAGTGCTTTCTGATTTCACATCTGGTCGAGCTATAATTTTAAGATTATGCCCCTTTTTCTGGATTGTCCCACCAGAGGATATAGTTTCTTTGTATCTACCTTATTGACTTTGTTTACCAATTTAAAGAACTTTATTAAACCGCGATCCCCTTAATCTTCTAAACTCAAGGGAATACAAACCAAGTTTATACTACCTGCCCTCATAATTGAACCATTTAACCGTGTACAGTTTTGGACTCCTAATCTGAGGAAGAACATTTTTGCTATTGAGGGAGTGCAGCGAAGGTTCACCAGACTGATTCCCGGGATGGCAAGACTGACATATGAAGAAAGACTGGATCGACTAGGCTTATATTCACTGGAATTTAGAATGAAAGGGGATCTCATAGAAACATATACAATTCTGATGGGATTGACAGGTTAGATGCAGGAAGAATGTTCCCAATGTTGGGGAAGTCCAGAACCAGGGGTCACAGTCTAAGGATAAGGGGTAAGCCATTTAGGACCGAGATGAGGAGAAACTTCTTCACTCAGAGAGTTGTGAACTTGTGGAATTCTCTAGCACAGAAAGTTGTTGAGGCCAGTTTGTTAGATATATTCAAAAGGGAGATCGATGTGGCCCTTACGGCTAAAGGGATCAAGGGGTATGGAGAGAAAGCAGGAACATGGTACTGAAGTTGCATGATCAGCCATGATCATATTGAATGGTGGTGCAGGCTCGAAGGGCCGAATGGCCTGCTCCTGCACCCATTTTCTATGTTTCTATGTTTCTATGTTTAAGCTCTGATATAATTTTTGTGAATCTGTGTTGTATCCCCAATATATCCGACCTGAGGTGTGCTGCTCAAAACTGAATACATTACTTCAGATCGGGTCTGGCCAAGGATCTGTACAAATGAAGTATAACTTCCATCCCTTTTCTATTCCAGCCCCCTTGAGATAAAGGACAATATTCTATTAGCCTTGTTTTATTATGTTTTGTACCTGTGCACTAGCTTATAGTACACAACATGACCAAATCCCTTTGCTCCTCCACTGTTCCTCGTTTTTCACCATTAAGACTATGGGGCCAAGTTTCGGCCTGAGTTGCTCCTGTTTTTTTGGAGCAACTGGTTTAGAATGGAGTATCTTAGAAATTTGAATTCTCGGCATTTAGTTTGCTCCAGTTCTAGTCAGTTAGAACAGTTTCACTTTGGAACAGAATTTTTTTTTCAAAAGGGGGCGTGTCCGGCCACTTACGCCTGTTTTCAAAGTTTAGGCAATGAAAACTTACACCAAACTAACTTAGAATGGAGTAAGTGAAGATTTTTGTACATTCGAAAAAACCTTGTCTACACTTTAGAAAATCAGGCGTAGGTTACAAATTAGGCATAGGGAATTGGCGGGGGGGGGGTTTAAAGGGAAATTTACAAACATTAAACACTTCCGTTTTACAAATAAAGAGCCATCATCAATAAAAAATGATAAATACATCAATAAATCAACCAATAAATCAATCAAAAAAAATTAATAAAAAATATATTTTTTTAAAAAATCAATAAATAAAACATTTTCTACTTACCGACTGCAGCACCGGGACGGCCCCCCCAGTGTGTCTCTATCTCTCTGTCTGTCTGTGTGTGTGTGTCTCTCACTCTCTGTCTGTCAGTGTCTGTGTTTCTGACAGCGAGGAGAGGGGGAGAAGGGGGGTGGGAGGGGGAGGGGGAGAAGGGGGGTGGGAGGGGGAGAAGGGGGGGTGTGAGGGGTGGGAGGGGTGGGAGGAGGAGAGGAGGGGAGGAGAAGGGGGGGAGAGAAGAGGGGAGAGAGGGAGAAGGGAAAGAGGATGGAGGGTGGGAAGGAGAGAGGAGGGAGGGAGGGAGGGAAGGAGAGAGGATGGAGGAAGGGAAGGAGAGAGGAGGGAGGGAGGGAGGGAAGGAGAGAGGAGGGAGGGAGGGAGGGAAGGAGAGAGGAGGGAGGGAGGGAGGGAAGGAGAGAGGAAGGAGGGAGGGAGGGAAGGAGAAAGGAGGGAGAGAAGGAGAGAGGAGGGAGGGAGGGAGGGAAGGAGAGGAGGGAGGGAGAGAGAGGAGGGAGGGAGAGAGAGGAGGGAGGGAGAGAGAGGAGGGAGGGAGGGAAGGAGAGAGGAGGGAGAGAGGAAGGAGAGAGGAGGGAGGGAGGGAGGGAAGGAGGGAGAGAGGAGGGAGGGAAGGAGGGAGAGAGGAGGGAGGGAAGGAGGGAGGGAGGAGGAGGGAGGGAAGGAGAGAGGAGGGAAGGAGAGAGGAGGGAGGGAGGGAAGGAGAGAGGAGGGAGGGAGGGAGGGAAGGAGAGAGGGGGGGGAGAGAAGAGAGAGAAGGAGGCTGAACGGCCGGGCTCAAGACTTCGGGCTGGATTTACAGGTAGGTGGCGTCGAGTCTCGGGGGGGGTCGCGGAGGTCCGGGGGGGGGGAGGGGGGTAGAGTTGCAGAGGGAGGGGGGGAGTCGCAGAGGTCGGGGTGGGAGAGTTGCGGAGGTCGGGGGGGTGGGAGAGTCGCGGAGGTCGGGGGGGGAGGGGGGGGGGGGGAAAGAGTCGCGGAGGTCCGGGGGGTGGGGGGGGGTGGTGCGGAGGTCGGGTTGGGTCCGGTCGGGTGGGAGGAGCCTTATCCACGCAGTGCAGAGGTCCCGGCACTGTTTTCAGCACAGGGACCTGGCTCCGCCCCCCACAGCTCGTGCTGCGCTGCGCCCAGCTCCAGAGGACCTGCAGGAAGCCGGAGAATAGGTAAGTTTTTTTTAGGCGCACTTTGTGGCGCGAAAAATGGGCGTCCAGGTCCAGGCTGTGCCGTTTTAGGCGCGGCCCGAAACTTGGGCCCAATAATCCTATTTGTCTTGCTTGGATCCAGCGTGAATGACCTTACACTTCTTCACTTTGAACACTTTCTGTCACAGTTTTGCCTACTCATTTAATCTGTCCATGTACCTTTGTAACTTCCTGCTCCCATCTGCACTACTTACTGTACCTCCTAACTTAGTGTCATCTACAACTTGGATATACAACTCTCTTTGATATATATGGTGAACAGCTAAGGTCCCAGTTCAGATCCCTGGGGAACACCACTTTTCATATCCTGCCAATCATAGAGTACAATCCTTTATGCCTACTTTCTGTCTCTTACCTCTCAACTAATTAACAATCCATGTCGCAAGGGTTTTAGTTTGGTATTCAAAAAATGAATAACTGCATTTTACTTAAAAATTAGATTTTCATCTGATCAGTATTGGAGATTAATTTCTTTGTGATTAGAAAAAATCAATTTGAAGTCAGTCTGTCATCTTTTTCAGACTGTTATTACTGGCTTGGAGGAATTTTGATCACATTGTATGTGTACCTGACTGGAAGTGTATAGATGCATGCAAATGTTATTTTAAAAAGTAATGGATAGAAATTAACAATAAAATGTGACTTTATCACCACACAACAGATTTTAAAAGGAGACCTGTAAATGGAATTAAACTATTGAAGGCTGGAGGCTGCTGCCAACACAGTTAAAGGTTTCCCAGTGGATCTTGCTGGTCCTTTGCATTGGGTGTATTGGATCATCTGGCTACAGTGATTGTGGGAAACTTTAGCAGGAGGGGTATACGTCTGCTCAATATGTCCATTCATTAAATGGACAGAAAATCAAGTGCAATCACTTAGGAACATTTTCTTCTGACTATTCTCAGTTTTCCCTATATTTTCTGCACCCAGGCAATCTAATCAGCCTAGGGATGGACCAAGAAAATCTATCCATTAAAGCTTAACTTAAACTCTGCATAGTTCTCTGTTAAACATTAGAATCAAGGGTTCCAGGCAGGCACTGTAAAGAGGGTACTGCCTGGTTTGGATTCTATTCATCAGCTACTAGTTTGAGACTAACAATATGAATGCAGCATAAACTGCTCCCTTTCTGTCATGAGAGGACCAGATATTATTTGCCACGAACCCTCAGGTCTAATATCATAACCTTCCACTCATTTCCAATCTACTTTCCCGTCTTGCAATCTGAAACTGCCTGACTAACCTCAGTGCCTAGAGCTACTTGGCAGAGATTCTGCTTCAAAAGAAAAATGAAATTTTGGCACATTGTGGGTTGATAAGCAGCTATTGGGCCACTTCTGCCATCTTCCTCAGCCAGGTAGTGCCATTAAGAAGTTGGCCGATGAAAATGTCACCAACCCAAAACTAGATCCCAATCTATCAGGGAGATTTGGATTGGACTTAACTCACTTTCTTTGTGAAAATCCAAAAAGTGTTAATTAGAGAGGGTATTATGGCAGTGGTTTATGATACCAAGAAAAAATGAAGGCAATAGGGAAAGATATGAACCCAGCTAAAACTAATAGAAAAGCAAAATACTACGGATGCTGGAATCTGGAATGAAAACAGAAAATGCTCGAAATCTCAGCAGGTCAGGCAGCATCTGTGGACAGAAAGCAGAGTTAACAGAGTCAGAGGAAATGTATTAGCATGGATAGAGAATTGGCTGGCTAACATAAAGCAGAGAGTCGGGATAAATGGGTCCTTTTCGGGTTCGAAATCGGTGGTTAGTGATGTGCCACAGGGATCGGTGCTGGGACCACAACTGTTTACAATATACATAGATGACCTGGAAAAGGGGACAGAGTGTAGTGTAACAAAATTTGCAGATGACACAAAGATTAGTGGGAAAGCGGGTTGTGAAGAGGACACAGAGAGGCTGCAAAGAGATTTAGATAGGTTAAACGAATGGGCTAAGGTTTGGCAGATGGAATACAATGTCAGAAAATGTGAGGTCATCCACCTTGGGAAAAAAAACAGTAAAAGGGAATATTATTTGAATGGGGAGAAATTACAACATGCTGCAGTGCAGAGGGACCTGGGGGTCCTTGTGCATGAATCCCAAAAAGTTAATTTGCAGGTACAGCAGGTAATCAGGAAGGCGAATGGAATGTTGGCCTTCATTGCGAGAGGGATAGAGTACAAAAGCAGGGAGGTCCTGCTGCAACTGTACAGGGTATTGGTGAGGCCGCACCTGGAGTACTGCATGCAGTTTTGGTCACCTTACTTAAGGAAGGATATACTAGCTTTGGAGGGGGTACAGAGACGATTCACTAGGCTGATTCCGGAGATGAGGGGGTTACCTTATGATGATAGATTGAGTAGACTAGGTCTTTACTCAGTTCAGAAGGATGAGGGGTGATCTTATAGAAACATTTAAAATAATGAAAGGGATAGACAGGATAGAGGCAGAGAGGTTGTTTCCACTGGTCGGGGAAACTAGAACTAGGGGGCACAGCCTCAAAATACGGGGGAGCCAATTTAAAACCGAGATGAGAAGGAATTTCTTCTCCCAGAGGGTTGTGAATCTGTGGAATTCTCTGCCCAAGGAAGCAGTTGAGGCTAACTCATTGAATATATTCAAATCACAGATAGATAGATTTTTAACCAATAAGGGAATTAAGGGTTATGGGGAGCAGGCGGGTAAGTGGAGCTGAGTCCATGGCCAGATCAGCCATGATCTTGTTGAATGGTGGAGCAAGCTCGAGGGGCTAGATGGCCTACTCCTGTTCCTAATTCTTATGTTCTTATGTTCTTATGTTCTTATAGTCAACAGTGAACCTTCATCAACTGATCAGGAGTCATTTTTGAGTGAGGAGGAAGAGGCCCTTTGACAAATTGGTGTGCTTTCTGCAAATCATTGGATTGTATCGCACAGAGGAGGCGATTTGGTCTGTTGTGTCTGTGCCAGCCGACAAAGAGCTATCCAGCCTAATCCCACTTTTCAGCTCTTAGTCCATGGCCCTGCAGGTTACAGCACTTCTAGTCGGTTAGCAGAGGCGAGTGAAAGTCAGCTTTTGAAGAAGAATGAATACAAACGTAGTTCCCTTGCAGTCGGATTCGGGTGAATTTATAATGGGGAACCAAGAAATTGCAGACCAATTGAACACGTACTTTGGTTCTGTCTTCACAAAGGAAGACACAGATAACCTTCCGGATGTATGAGGGGATCGAGGGTCTAGTGAGAAGGGGAAACTGAAGGATATCCTTATTGGGCGGGAAATTGTGTTAGGGAAATTGACGGGATTGAAGGCCGATAAATCCCCAGGACCTGACAGTCTACATCCCAGAGTACTTCAGGAAATGGCCCTAGAAATAGTGGATGCATTGGTGATAATTTTCCAACTGTCTATCGACTCTGGATCAGTTCCTATGGACTGGAGGATTGCTAATGTAACATCACTTTTTAAAAAAGGAGGGAGAGAGAAAACGGGTAATTATAGACCGGTTAGCCTGACATCGATGGTGGGGAAAAAGTTGGAATCAATCATTAAGGATGCAATAGCAGCGCATTTGGAGAGCATTGATAGGATTGGTCCAAGTCAGCATGGATTTATGAAAGGGAAATCATGCTTGACAAATCTTCTGGAATTTTTTGAGGATGTAACTAGTCGAGTGGACAAGGGAGAACCAGTGGATGTGGTGTATTTGGACTTTCAAAAGGCTTTTGACAAGGTCCCACACAGGAGATTGGTGTGCAAAATCAAAGCACATGTTATTGGGGGTAATGTACTGATGTGGATAGAGGACTGGTTGGCAGACAGGAAGCAGAGAGTCAGGATTAACGGGTCCTTTTCAGAATGGCAGGCAGTGACTAGTGGAGTGCCGCAGGGCTCAGTGCTGGAACCCCAGCTCTTTACAATATATATTAATGATTTAGATGATGGAATTGAGTGTAATATCTCCAAGTTTGCAGATGACACTAAACTTGGTGGTGGTGTAAGCTGTGAGGAGGACACTAAGAGGCTGCAGGGTGACTTGGACAGGTTAGGCGAGTGGGCAAATACATGGCAGATGCAGTATAATGTGGATAAATGTGAGGTTATCCACTTTGGGAGCAAAAACACGAAGGCAGAATATTATCTGAATGGCGGCAGATTAGGAAAAGGGGAGATGCAGCGAGAGCTGGGTGTCATGGTTCATCAGTCATTGAAAGTTGGCATGCAGGTACAGCAGGCGGTGAAGAAGGCAAATGGTATGTTGGCCTTCATAGCTAGGTGATTTGAGTATAGAAGCAGGGAAGTCTTGCTGCAGTTGTACAGGGCCTTGGTGAGGCCCCACCTGGAATATTGTATTCAGTTTTGGTCTCCTAATCTGAGGAAGGACGTTCTTGCTATTGAGGGAGTGCAGCGAAGGTTCACCAGACTGATTCCAGGGATGGCTGGACTGACATATGAGGAGAGACTGGATCAACTGGGCCTTTATACACTGGAGTTTAGAAGGATGAGAGGGGATTTCATAGAAACATATAAGTTTCTGACTGGACTGGACAGGCTAGATGCGGGAAGAATGTTCCCGATGTTGGGGAAGTCCAGAACCGGGGGCCACAGTCTTAGGATTAGGGGCAGGCCGTTTAGGACTGAGATGAGGAGAAACTTCTTCACTCAGAGAGTTGTTAACCTGTGAAATTCCCTGCCGCAGAGTTGTTGATGCCAGTTCATTGGATATATTCAAGAGGGAGTTAGATATGGCCCTTACGGCTAAAGGGATCAAGGGGTATGGAGAGAAAGCAGGAAAGGGGTACTGAAGGAATGATCAGCTATGATCTTATTGAATGGTGGTGCAGGCTTGAAGGGCCGAATGGCCTACTCCGGCACCTGTTTTCTATGTTTCTATGTTTCTAACATTTCAGGTCGATGACCCTTCATCAGAACTGGAGAGTGTTCAAAAAGAACAAATTCTTCACAAGCACTGAAAGGGGGAGGGGAAGAAAGAACAAAAGGGAAGGTCTGTGATAGGTTGGAAGACAGGAGATTAGAGAGACAAAAGGGATGATGGCCCAAATTCAAATGTTAATGCCAAGAGTTAGAAAAACATTAGTCGTGATAGAATGTGAATGGTGGGATTATGACCAACTGCCAGCAGAGACAAGGAGAAAAAATGAAAGAATGAAACAGGCTCTGAGGGAGCGGGGTGGGCTGGAGGGGCTGGGGGGCACGGGGAAGGAAGCCAGCGGTTACGCTCCGAAATATTGAAACTCGATGTTGAGTCTAGAAGGATATAAAGTGCCTAAACAAAAGATGAGGTGCTGTTCCTCGAGCTTGCGTTGAGTTTCATTGGAACAGTGTAGGAGACCGAGGTCAGAGTGGGAAAACTGAAGTGGCATAGTTGTAGAAAAATAACCATTGTAGCCTTAAAAATCTGTGTGGTGGCGCACCTGATGTAAGTGGCGTGACACGCCCGCCCCAGACCTCTGCTAATCCCCTGCCGAAGTTTGTGGTGTCAAGGGGTGGTCTCGTCATTTGAGTACCATTGTTAGGTAATCATGTCACCAGGAATGTATCTGGCGTGCATGTATTTGCAACAGTAGTCAAAAGTCTGGCATAGCTGGTCTAGTTGTGGGGCCGGGGGGCAGGGGTTGATGGGGGGGCGGGGGTTTGCGGCGGAGGAGGGAAGTTGCATAAGAACATAAGAAATAGAAGCTGGTGTAGGCCATACGCCCCTCGAGCCTGCTCTGCCACTTAGAATGATCATGGCTGATCTGATCATGGACTCAGCTCCACTTCCCTGCCCGCTCCCCATAACCCCTTATTCACTTATTGGTTAAGAAACTCTCTCTGTCTTAAATTTATTCAATGACTCAGCTTCCACAGCTCTCTGAGGCAGCGAATTCCATAGATTTACAACCCTCTGAGAGAAAAAATTAATCCTCATCTCAGTTTTAAACGGGCGGCCCCTTATTCTAAAATTATGCCCCCTAATTCTAGTCTCCCCTAACAGTGGAAACATCCTCTCTGCATCCACCTTGTCAAGCCTCTTCATAATCTTATATGCTTCAATAAGATCACCTCTCTTTCTTCTGAATTCCAATGAGTAGAGGCCCAACCTACTCAACCGTTCCTCATAAGTCAACCCCCTCATCTCCAGAATCAACCAAGTGACCTTTCTCTGAACTGCCTCCAAAGCAAGTATATCCTTTCTTAAATATGGAAACCAAAACTGTACGCAGTATTCCAGGTGTGGCCTCACCAATACCCTGTATAACTGTAGCAAGACTTCCCTGCTTTTATAGTCCATCCCCTTTGCAATAAAGGCCAAGATTCCATTGGCCTTCCTGATCACTTGCTGTACCTGCGAATATCATTTTGTGTTTCATGCGCAAGTACCCTCAGGTCCCGCTGTACTGCAGCACTTTGCAATTTTTCTCCATTTAAATAATAATTTGCTCTTTGATTTTTTCTGCCAAGGTGCATAAACTCACACTTTCCAACATTATACTCCATCTGCCAATTTTTGCCCACTCACTTAGCTTGTCAATGTCATTTTGCAGGTTTTTTGTGTCCTCCTCACATATTGCTTTTCCTCCCATCTTTGTATCGTCAGCAAACTTGGCTACATTACACTCAATCCCTTCTTCCAAATCAGTAATATAGATTGTAAATAGTTGGGGTCACAGCTATTACACACCCCACTAGTTACTGATTGCCAACTCGAGAATGAACCATTTATCCTGACTCTCTGTTTTCTGTTAGTTAGCCAATCCTCTGTCCATGCTAATATATTACCCCCAACTCCGTGAACTTTTATCTTGTGCAGTAACCTTTTATGTGGCACCTTGTCAAATGCCTTCTGGAAGTCCAAATACACCACATCCACTAGTTCCCCTGTTTGTTACATCCTCAAAGAATTCCAGCAAATTTGTCAAACATGACTTCCCTTTCATAAATCCATGCTGACTCTGCCTGACTGAATTATGATTTTCCAAATGTCCTGCTACTGCTCCTTTAATAATAGACTCCCAACATTTTCCTAACCACAGATGTTAGGCTAACTGGTCTATAGTTTGCTGCTTTTTGTCTGCCTCCTTTTTTAAATAGGGGCATTACATTTGCAGTTTTCCAGTCTGCTGGTACCTCCCCAGAATCCACGGAATTTTGGTAAATTACAACAAATGCATCCATTATCCCTGCCGCTACTTCTCTTAAGATCCTAGAATGCAAGCCATCGGGTCCAGGGGATTTATCCGCCTTTAGTCCCATTGTCTTACTGAGTACCACCTCCTTAGTGATTGTGATTGTGATTGTATTAAGTTCCTTCCCCCCGCCCCCCCCCATCTCCCTTTAGCCCTTGACTATCCACTGTTGGAATATTGTTAGTGTCCTCTACCGTAAAGATAGTTATTGCCTCCTCTCTCCACCAAAACAATGTTTAGTTTCCACAGCAGTTCCCTTACAGAGAAACTGGTTTAAAAATGTTTTTTTTAACAATTCAGAGGCCAATCTTCGGTGGTCCAGGCCACGATCCCAGTCAGGACCTGAAAGTGATTCCCACATCTGCTCCCAGCACTATCTGGATGGATTATATACCGAGTCCCAATGAAGACCCATTGGATGGGAACTTCGATCTTCAGAGCTCCTGCCCATTCAGCCTTACATCAATGGCCTTATAAGTGGCAGGCGGAGACTGTGCCATCACAAGCTCATCCTGGAGAGTTGGCATTCAGTCAATCACTGGATCCTGGTCAAGTCTCCAGCAGTTCTGCCATACTGTCTCTGAAGTTTTAACAGGAGTATGCCAGAATGGCTGTAGATTTTTTTGAGAATCTTTTATATATATATATTTAAAAATAAAAGGTGCCTGAACTGAAAATGTGAGCTCAGAGGCATCAGCCTCTTTATATTGTAGTGGATAAGGTTTATATTCAGACATGAGAGAGGAAGCCATTGGAGGAATTAACTGATTGCATTGGGATAGGTATGAATGGAACTAGAAGGGTGCAGTGCCATGGTAATGAGCTGCAGAGCAGAGGGAGTGAAGGAAAATGCAATGATCAACTCTGTCAAATGCGGTGTAGAGATCGAGGCAGAATAGCACATCGCAGTCATAATCACAGAGGACATGGCTGGTGATTTTGACCAGGATGATTTTGGTACTATGGATGAGGTAGAAATCAAATTGGAGGGACGTGAGTAGGGATGGTACGAGTGAAACGTTGGGTGGCAATGATAGCATTTGATTATCTTAGAAAGGAAGAGGAGGTTGTAGATGGGGAAGAGTTTTGAGAAAAGATGGGTTGAGGTTGATACGTCCTTACTACACAGTATAAATGCACACGAGGCCCATGCTTGAGAGAAGGTCAGTCTGTGACCTCACTTTTATTCCTTAGCACTCAAGTGATGAAGGTGGGTGGAGCTTCCCCTTTTATATCTGAAGGTCCAGGTTAGGAGTGTCTCCCACCTAGTGGTCAGTGTTCTCACGGTGTACAACTTAGGTCAGTTTATACATGGGTTACAATGCTGGTTGAATACATGACATCACCTCCCCCGCCAAAGTCTTATTGGTTGAGTCTCTCTGGTGGTTTACGCTCCCTTGTAGAGCACCTGAGTTGGGGCTCCGGTTGTTGGGCGCTGGCCTGAGTGTCTGCTGTTTGAAGTGCCTCAGGCCTGTCCGGACTGCCCACAGTGACTGGGCTCTCCTTCCTTTGGTTTCGGTGTTCGGTCACCTGTGGTGGAGTGAACTCTATATCGCGTTCTTCCTCTGCTTCTTCTATGGGGTTGCTGAACCTCCTTTTTGTTTGATTCACATGTTTGCAGCAGATTTGTCCATTGGTAAGTTTAACTACCAGAATCCTATTTCCCTCTTTGGCAACCACAGTGCCTGCGAGCCATTTGGGCCCTGCAGCGTAGTTGAGGACAAAAACAAGATCATTTACATCAATACATCGCGCCCTCGCATTCCTGTCATGGTAGTGATATTGTGACTGGCGCCTGCTCTCGACAATTTCTTTCATGGTGGGGTGTATAAGGGATAATCGGGTTTTGAGCATCCTTTTCATTAGTAGCTCTGCGGGTGGAACTCCTGTGAGCGAGTGTGGTCGGGATCTATAGGCCAACAGGAGGCGTGATAAGCAGGTTCGTAGGGAACCCCCTTGGAATCTGAGCATCCCCTGTTTGATTATCTGCACTGCTCGTTCTGCCTGGCCATTTGAGGCCGGCTTGAACGGTGCCGTTCTAAATGGTTAATTCCATTGCCTGCCATGAAGTCCTGGAATTCAGTGCTTGTGAAGCACGGGCCATTGTTGCTGACCAAGATGTCCGGTAGACCGTTGGCGGCGAACATTGCCTGTAGACTTTCTACCGTGGCAGAGGATGTGCTTGAATTTAAAATGTCACACTCGATCCATTTGGAGTAGGTGTCTACTACAACCAAAAACATTTTCCCCATGAAAGGACCTGCGTAGTCCACATGGATGCGTGACCAAGGCTTGGCGGGCCATGGCCAGGGGCTAAGGGGGGCTTCCCTGGGCGCATGGCCCAGCTGGGCACACGTGTTGCACCTGCGAACACAAAGTTCCAGATCTGCGTCTATCCCTGGTCACCAAAAGTGTGACCTGGCAATTGCCTTCATCATGACAATGCCCGGGTGCCCATTGTGGAGTTCTCTGATGAACACCTCTCTGCCCATCTGGGGCATGACTACGCGGTTTCCCCACAGTAGGCAATCGGCCTGAATCGAGAGTTCATCCTTGCGCCTGTGAAATGGTTTAAATTTCTCAGGGCATGCCCTGTGCGTGGCTGCCCAGTCCCCATTCAGGACACATTTCTTGACGAGAGACAATAGCGGGTCTCCATTTGTCCAGACTTTAATCAGACGGGCTGTCACGGGTGAGCCTTCGCTTCCGAAAGCTTCAACAGCCATGACCATCTCAGCACCATGCTCGGTAGCCCCCTCAGTGGTGGCTAGTGGGAGCCTGCTGAGTGCATCGGCGCAGTTTTCAGTGCCCGGTCTGTGCCGAATTGTGTAGTCATAGGCGGCTAACGTGAGTGCCCACCTCTGTATGCGGGCCGATGCGTTTGCATTTATGGCCTTGTTGTCGGCCAAAAGGGACGTTAGGGGTTTGTGATCTGTCTCTAGCTCAAATTTCCTGCCAAACAGGTACTGGTGCATTTTCTTTACCGCATCTACACATGCGAGCGCCTCCTTTTCTACCATCCCGTAGCCCCTTTCTGCCTGGGACAGACTCCTGGAGGCATAAGCTACCGGCCTTAACTGACCCTTGGCATTAACATGCTGCAACACACACCCGACACCATAGGACGACGCATCGCATGTTAACACAAGTTTCTTACATGGGTCATATAGCGTTAACAGATTGTTGGAACATAACAAATTGTGTGCTCTATTAAAAGCCCTTTCCTGGCTGTCCTCCCCAGACCCATTTGCGACCTTTGCATGGGAGCACGTGTAGCGGCTCTAGCAGCGTGCTCAATTTGGAAAGAAAGTTACCAAAATAGTTCAGGAGCCCCAGGAACGAACGCAGCTCCGTCGTGTTACGGGGTCTGGGTGCTCTCTGGATCGCTTCCGTCTTGGATGCAGTAGGGCTGATCCCGTCTGCTGCTACCCTCATCCCCAGGAATTCTACCTCTGGAGCTAGGAAGACGCACTTTGCCTTTTTCAGTCGCAGACCTACCCGGTCCAGTCTGCGTAGCACCTCCTCCAGGTTGTGGAGGTGTTCTTCAGTATTGTAACCCGTAATGAGGATGTCGTCCTGAAAAACCACCATCCCTGGAATCGACTTGAGGAGGCTTTCCATATTTCGTTGGAAGATCGCGGTGGCCGAGCGAATCCCGAACGGACATCTGTTGTACTCAAACAACCCCTTGTGTGTTGTGATGGTGGTCAGCTTCTTCGACTCACTCGCTAAATCCTGGGTCATGTAAGCTGAGGTCAGGTCCAATTTTGAAAAAAGTTTGTCACCGGATAGCGTCGCAAAGAGGTCCTCCGCTCTCGGTAGCGGGTACTGGTCTTGGAGTGACACCCAATTGATGGTGGCCTTGTAATCGGCACATATCCTGACCGACCCATCCGCCTTGAGCATCGGCACAATCGGGCTCGCCCAGTCACTGAATTCGACTGGCGAGATGATGCCTTCCCTCAACAGGCGATCCAATTCGCCTTCTATCTTTTCCCGTATCACGTATGGCACCGCTCTGGCCTTGTGGTGTGCTGGTCTGGCGTCCGGGTTTATGTGAATCACTACCTTGGCCCCCATGAAAGTGCCAATGCCGGGTTGAAATAATGAGTCAAATTTGTCCAGGACCTGTGAGCATGATACTCGCTCCATAGAGGAAATTGCATTGACATCGCCCCATTTCCAGTTCATGACAGCAAGCCAACTCCTCCCCAGTAGTGCGGGACCGTCCTCTGGGACAATCCAGAGTGGCAACCTGTTCTCCGAATCTCTGTGGGTCACGACTACCGTGGCGCTGCCTAGCACCGGAATGATCTGCTTTGTGTACGTCCGTAGCTATGCGTCAATCGGCGATAATTTTGGCCTCCTGGCCTTGGATGTCCACAACTTTTCGAACTGTTTGATACCCATCAGGGACTGGCTGGCACCCGTGTCTAACTCCATTGATACTGGGATGCCATTGAGGAGCACTTTCATCATTATCGGTGGCGTCCTGGTGTATGAACTTTATACGTGCTCCACATGAACTCGCTGAACTTCAGCTTCCAGCGATTTCCCCCAGTGTCCATTTCTGCAATTTCTGCAGGTATTTTGCTCATCTCTGCAAACTCCGGCTGAATGTATGCCTCCACGCCTCTAGCATGAGTTGCGGTTTGAAACAAAAGGTCCCTTGCCAATCGATCGTCCCTGACTGCCCCTGTTATTGTCCTTGAGTGCACCATTAACAGGTGTTGATGGCCCCATTACTGCCCATTTTGTCCCTTGCAATAGCGTGAATCGCTGTTCAGCTTGCTATTGTCTCTGTCAAACTCCCCCTCTGGGTTCGACTACATGTTGGGGCATGCCTGACTGCCCTTGTCTGCCTGGAGAACTGTGTGCTGCTTTAATAATGTTGAATCTCTGTCCCAACCATTCCTTAACACAGTACCTCTCGTCTGTTCTGCTAGTGGCCTTGCTCGCATGGTTTAAATCCCAGTTTCTTGTCGCCATTGATACGTCCTTACTATACAGTATAAATGCACACGAGGCCTATGCTTGAGAGAAGGTCAGTCTGTGACCTCACTTTTATTCCTTAGCACTCAAGTGATGAAGGTGGGTGGAGCTTCCCCTTTTATACCTGAAGGTCCAGGTTAGGAGTGTCTCCCACCTTGTGGTCAGGGTTCTCACGGTGTACAACTTAGGTCAGTTTATACATGGGTTACAATGCTGGTTGAATACATGACAGAGATCTAGGCAGAATAGCACATCGCAGTCATAATTACAGAGGACATGGCTGGTGATTTCGACCAGGATGATTTTGGTACTATGGATGAGGTAGAAATCAAATTGGAGGGACCTCAGTTGGGGTGGTACGGGTGAAACGTTGGGTGGCAATGATAGCATTTGATTATCTTAGAAAGGAAGAGGAGGTTGTAGATGGGGAAGAGTTTTGAGAAAAGATGGGTTGAGGGTGAGATTTTTAAGGAGGGGAGTGATACATCCCAATATTTTGAAGAGAGGTAAAAATAAAGGGCCCGAAATTCATCGACATACCGCTTACTACCGCCCGCTTACCGCCCAAAAACATCAGTTTCATCAAAAAACAGGTACATACCGCCGACATATCGCCTGGCAGAAGTTTAATGACATACCACCAGGGAGTATGCAGTCCGTCCACCCATGCACGCTGTCCACATACTGCACAAAAGTGCAAGTTTCATGACATACTGCCGACATAACGCTGGAACTGCATACCGTCCTGGAGAAGATGCATTTAAGTGGATCTTAAGTGGACGGTTTGGACACAGTTCTGACAGGTTTGTTTGATATTACACAGATCTTTATAGTTCTCCACAGTTTGATGTATTTTTAAATGGATTGTAGTATTTTCTGGTGTTAGGCAATAATATAAATGGTCCAATAAAGTCTTATTTACTCCTTTATTAATGAACTATAATAAAAATGTTATTAGTCTCTCTCACCCCCCAGTCTCTCTCACCCCCCAGTCTCTCTCACCCCCCAGACTCTCTCACCCCCCAGTCTCTCTCACCCCACAGTCTCTCTCACCCCACAGTCTCTCTCACCCCACAGTCTCTCTCACCCCACAGTCTCTCTCACCCCACAGTCTCTCTCCCACCCCCACAGCGACCATTCCCCGCCCCACAGCAATCTCAGGTCAGCAGACTCTGGCCTCTCATCCGTGCCTCTCGGGGGACGGAGCTTCACAGCCGTGCGCACGTGCGCACAACTCGGGAGCCGAAGGTTCCTGAGTCGATAGGCCTCCTCCACCGGACACCGCCCGCTGCACTCCGCTCCCGTTACCGCTGAGAAAAGCGGGATGAAACTCCAGCCTACTTGGCCCCAGCGGTACCGGGCGGTAAAAAATGATGCACCGCCCGGGGACCGCCGAAAAACAGGCGGAACTTGTGCTTCACCAATTTCGGCCCCAATGACTGATTAAACGTTGCAAACATTGGCCTGAGGAGTGGCAGTTGAGTGGCAAGGAGTTGGTTTTAGTTGGTAGTTCTCAGGGAAGAAGTAAGGTTGACACAGAGAAACTACAACATTTTGTTGTGTGGGGACTAGGGAGGAGGACTAGGAACAGCGGCAGCAGAGCATATATCCTGATCTTGGAAATGAAGAAGTGCAAAACACATGTTCCCATTCTAAATGTCACTGGCTGAAAACTGGGACATTGGTCTCAGAAAAGATCCAGCTGTCATGATCTTTAAAATGTTTTTTGTTTTAGTGGCTTGAATACAAATGGGTTCCCCTAATGACTCATCCAGTAAATACCCTGGCTGGAGTAGAATTCCCCTGATGACTCAGTCAGTAAATACCCTGGCTGGAGTAGAATTTTCCTGATGACTCATTCAGTAAATACACTGGCTGGAGTCGAACTGAATTGTGCAGAATAGGAATATATTTGAGTTGATGCTGAGCCTGCTGGTTTGTTGATCCCAGCCAAAGCAAAAGTAGGGATGCTCCAGATGTCCTCCACATCCCATGGCTATCAATGATTCCTCCTCTCGATAGATCCCTGCTAGAATTACATATGTAAACATAAGGTGAAGATAGAATGGGGCTTAGACGTAAATGGTCACTTGGGTAAGCTACTGGAAGGCTACCAATGATCACTGAATGGAGCAAAGAATCAGGCACCACTTTCAGGAGAGAAGGGGAGAAAAAGATTCAAAAAAACGACATTGGAGAAGGTTAAAAGATTGTAAAGTGTCTGAAGGTCCTCTTTTTGTAAAATTATATACTATATGCTTTACATAAATATCTCTACTCTGGGCGGGGGTGGACTGTGTAGCATCTTTTATGCTCAGTAAATCAATTGCTAATCGAGACCTAGTACAAAAGTCCCAGCCAACAATGGTTAATCCAAGAATCAGTGAGTGCTCTTTATTGCTGGCACCAACAGTGTTTTAAGGAGATGTTGGCAAAATGCACTTCATTCTCCCCATCTGGAAGATGGAATAACTGTCCTCCCACAATTTTGATGTATCTTCCCATGAGAGGCAATTATCTCTATGGGCAGTCTCTGTCCTTTCTGCTATTTTGTCTTTTTCACACACACAAATACTTTCTCTATGCTTGGTGTTAAATGAATATAGGCTTGAGGCTATACTCTTTGGCTGGAGGATATTTATTGGCTTACATATTCATAGAATCATAGAAGGTTACAGCATGGAAGAAGGCCATTTTGGCCCATCGTGTCCGCGCTGGCCAACAAGAGGCTATCCAGCCTAATCTCACTAATCCTATATTCATGTACAATATGTAATTTCTATAACTAAGTGGTATGTTATAGAAACATAGAAAATAGATGCAGGAGTAGGCCATTCAGCCCTTCAAGCCTGCACCACCATTCAATATGATCATGGCTGATCATGCAACTTCAGTACCCCATTCCTGCTTTCTCTCCATATTCCTTTATCCCTTCAGCCATAAGGGCCACATCTAACTCCCTTTTGAATATATCTAATGAACTGGCCTCAACAACTTTCTGTGGTAGAGCATTCCACAGGTTCACAATTCTCTGAGTGAAAAAGTTTCTCCTCATCTCGGTCCTAAATGGCTTACCCCTTATCCTTAGACTGTGACCCCTGGTTCTGGACTTCCCCAACATCGGAAACATTCTGCCTGCATCTAACCTGTTCAATCCTGTCAGAATTTTATATGTTTCTATGAGGTCCCCTCTCATTCTTCTA
The DNA here is from genome assembly GCF_044704955.1 of Pristiophorus japonicus. NCBI lineage: Eukaryota > Metazoa > Chordata > Chondrichthyes > Pristiophoridae > Pristiophorus > Pristiophorus japonicus. The sequence continues at coordinate 95,357,291 of NC_091985.1, forward strand.
AATTCCAGTGAATATATAAGCCTAGTCGATCCAGTCTTTCTTCATATGCCAGTCCTGCCATCCCGGGAATCGGTCTGGTGAACCTTCGCTGCACTCCCTCAATAGCAAGAATAACCTTCCTCAGATTAGGAGACCAAAACTGTACACAATATTCAAGGTGTGGTCTCACCAAGACCCTGTACAACTGCATTAAGACCTCCCTGCTCCGATACTCAAATCCTCTCGCTATGAAGGCCAACATGCCATTTGCCTTCATCACCGCCTGCTGTACCTGCATACCAACTTTCAATGACTGATGTACTATGACACCCAGGTCTCATTGCACCTCCCCTTTTCCTAATCTGTCATCATTCAGATAATATTCTGCCTTCCTGTTTTTGCCACCAAAGTGAATAACCTCACATTTATCCACATTATACTGCATCTGCCGTGCATTTGCCCACTCAACTAACCTATCCAAGTCATCCTGCAGCCTCTTAGCTTCCTCCTCACAGCTCACACTGCCACCCAGCTTAGTGTCATCTGCAAACTTGGAGATATTACGTTCAATTCCTTCGTCCAAATCATTAATGTATATTGTAAATAGCTGGGGTCCCAGCACTGAATCCTGCGGTACGCCACTAGTCACTGCCTGCCATTCTGAAAAGGACTCATTTATTCCTACTCTTTGCCTCCTGTCTGCCAACTAGTTCTCTATCCATGTCAATACATTACCCCCAATATCATGTGCTTTAATTTTGCACACTAATCTCTTGTGTGGAACCTTGTCAAAAGCCTTTTGAAAGTTCAAATACACCACATCCACTGGTTCCCCCTTATCCACTCTACTAGTTACATCTTCAAAAAATTCTAGAAGATTTGTCAAGCATGATTTCCCTTTCATAAATCCATGCTGACTTGGACCGATCCTGTCACTGCTTTCCAAATGCGCTGCTATTACATCTTTAATAATTGATTCCAACATCTTCCCCACTACCAATGTCAGGCTATCTGGTCTATAATTCCCTGTTTTCTCTCTCCCTCCTTTTTTAAAAAGTGGGGTTACATTAGCTACCTTCCAATCTATAGGAACTGTTCCAGAGTCTATAGAATGTTGGAAAATGATCACCAATGCATCCACTATTTCTAGGGCCACTTTGTTAAATACTCTGGGATGCAGACTATCAGGCCCTCGGGATTTATCAGCTTTAATCCCATCAATTTCCTCAACACAATTTCCTGATTAATAACGATATCCTTCAGTTCCTCCTTCTATCTAAACCCTCAGTCCCCTAGTATTTCCGGAAGGTTATTTGTGTCTTCCTTAGTAAAGACAGAACCAAAGTATTTGTTCAATTGGTCTGCCATTTCTTTGTTCCCCATTATAAATTCACCTGATTCTGACTGCAAGGGACCTACATTTGTCTTCACTAATCTTTTTCTCTTCACATATCTATAGAAGCTTTTGGAGACAGTTTTTATGTTCCCTGCAAGCTTACTCTCATACTCTATTTTCCCCCTTCTAATTAAACCCTTTGTCTGCCTCTTCTAAATTCTAAATTTCTCCCAGTCCTCAGTTTTGCTGCTTTTTCTGGCCAATTTATATGCCTCTTCCTTGGATTTAACACTATCCCTTATTTCCCTTGTGAGCCACGATTGATCCATCTTTCCCGTTTTATTTTTACGCCAGACACGGATGTACAATTGTTGAAGTTCATCCATGTGATCATTAAATGTCTGCCATTGCCTATCCACCGTCAACCCTTTAAGTATCATTTGCCAGTCTATCCTAGCCAAATCCACATCTCATACCATCGAAGTTACCTGTATTTAAGTTCAGGATCCTAGTCTCTGAATTAACTGTGTCACTCTCCATCTTAATAAAGAATTGTACCATATCCTGGTCACTCTTCCCCAAGGGGCCTCGCACAAAAAGATTGCTAATTAATCCTCTCTCATTACACAACACCCAGTCTAGGATGGCCAGCTCTCTAGTTGGTTCCTCGACATATTGGTCTAGAAACTCATCCCTTGTACACTCCAGGAAATCCTCCTCCACCATATTGCTACCAGTTTGTTTAGCCCAGTCTCTATGTAGATTAAAGTCACCCATGATAACTGCTGTACTTTTATTGCACACATCCCTAATTTCCTGTTTGATGCCATCCCCAACCTCGCTGCTACTGTTTGGTGGTCTGTACACAACTCCCACTAGCGTTTTCTGCCCTTTGGTTTTCCGCAGCTCTACCCATACAGGTTCCACATCATCCAAGCTAATGTCCTTCCTTACTATAGCATTAATCTCCCTTTTAACCAGCAACGCTACCCCACCTCCTTTTCCTTTCTGTCTATCCTTCCTGAATATTGAATACCCCTGGATGTTGAGTTTCCAGCCTTGGTCACCCTGGAGCCATGTCTCCGTAATCCCAATTACATCATATCCGTTAACAGCTATCTGCACAGTTAATTCGTCCACCTTATTACGAATGCTCCTCGCATTGAGATACCGAGCCTTCAGACTTGTTTTTTTCACACTTTTTGTCCTTTTAGAATTATGTTCTTTCATATATTATGTATAGAAAGAGAGGAACAAACTTTAGCAATTCACCATGTACTTGTATCAATGAACTGCCGTTAGTCCCTACTTCTGAATCTGATGCAGGTGCAAAAGTTTATGGTGAGCACAAACGTAAAGTGCCCAGCAGAAGCTGATCTTTTGCATGTAGTCAGCTACCTCCTCTTTACACGGCAGTGCAACAGCGATACAGAGCACAGAGAGAAGCAACAATTTCAGAGCTGGAACAATAGGCTGGTAGCTGTTTATGTTGAATTACCATGATTAGATGTTTAATTAATCATTTATGTAAAAAAACCTGATCTCCTTGGTGTTGCTCACAGGTATTTTGGGGTTTGAGAACAGTTGTGATAATTCAGCCTCCACAGAGATCGAGATCCACATTGCAAAACTGAAGCTCTCTTTCTTCAGGGAATCAATAGCAACAGTCAGTAAAGCTTGAAAGTCCCACAGACCATCATTTGCATGTTATTTTCAAGGCTTTAAGTATTCAACTTCTGCAACTGCAGATCCTAAACACAAGCTAAATTACTTATTTAGACATTTGCAATAAACTTTCTAAAAAATAGGAAACCCTATATGATTCAGGAAAAGCAATAATTGAACAATTCATTTTACTTGGGTCCTTTGCAAACTGAGATTTAATTGCCTAAGGATCTATAATTGTCCAGCCAATAAGAATTAGTTTGTGTCCCACTCACAAGCTAATTAATTCATTTTATGCGACTACAATTTCTATTTAAATTAAATGTTTCCCAGTATTCAAGCTCTGATTTTAAAGGTAGAATTACCCTTTGCAGCAGGATATCTAACCAATATTAAAATGATCTGGTGTCAAGCATGGTGTGTACAGAAATAGAGTCAGGTTTAGCAGAAGTTCGACATGTGGTACTGCTTCTTCCTTCCCCATCCCTCCTCCCACTTCCCCCTCTTCCCCTTCTCCTTCCCCCTCTCCCCCTCTCCTTCCTTCCCCCTCTCACCCCTTTCTCCTCTTCCCTACCCCCTCTCTGGATTGGCTTGTGTTTACTGGTAATAAATCTGGAGACTCTCATCAATAAGTAAAATGAAATTGAACATGGAACAAATACAATTGAAAGGACAGAGGGGATAAAGACAAAGCAAATTGGCCAGGGTAGTCTTGAGGAAGAGTTTATATAGTGTATCCGGGATAGTTTCCTTAAACAGTACATTGCGGAACCAATCAGGGAGCAGGCTATCTTAGATCTGGTACTGTGTAATGAGGCAAGATTAATAAATGATCTCCTAGCAAAGGATCCTCTAGGAAAGAGTGATCATAGCAAGGTTGAATTTCAAATTCAGTTGGAGGGTGAGAACGTTGGATATCAAACCAGTGTCCTGAGCTTAAATAAAGGAGATTACGAAGGTGTGAAGACAGAGTTGGCTAAAGTGGACTGGGAAAATAGATTAAAGAATGGGACAATTGATGAGCAGTGATGGGCATTTAAGAAGATATTTTAAACCTCTCAACAAAAATATCTTCCAGTGAGAAGGAAAGACTTTAAGAGAAGAGAAAACCATCCGTGGCTATCTGAAGAAGTAAAGGATGGTATCAAATTGAAAACAATGGCATACAAAGTGGCCAAGATTAGTGGGAGGCCAAAGGATTGGGAAACTTTTAAAAACCAGCAAAGGACGACTAAAAAAATAATAAAGAGAGGGAAGATGGATTATGAGAGTAAACTAGCAAGAAATATAAAAAGAGATAGTAAGAGTTTCTACAGGTATATAAAAAGGAAGAGAGTAGCCAAAGTAAATGTTGGTCCCTTAGAATCATAGAATCATAGAAATTGACAGCACAGAAGGAGGCTATTTTGGCCCATCATGTCCGTGCCGACCGACCAAAAGTTATCCAGCCTAATCCCACTTTCCAGCTTTTGGTCCATAGCCCTGTAGATTATAGCACTTTAAGTGCACATCCAAGTATCTTTTAAATGTGGTGAGGGTTCCTGCCTCTACCATCCTTTGAGGCAGTGAGATTCAGAGCCCTACCATCCTCTGGGTGGAAAGTTCCCTTCACATCTCCTCTATACCTTCCCCCAATGCCCCCTGGTTGTTGACCCCTCTTCCAAGGGAAACAGGTCCTTCCTAACCACTCTATCCAGGCCCCTCATAATTTTATATACCTCAATCAGGTCTCCCCTTAGCCTCCTCTGTTCCAAAGAAAACAAACCCAGCATCTCCAATCTTTCCTCATAGCCAAAATTCTCCAGTCCAGGCAACATTCTTATAAATCTCTTCTGCACCCTTTCCAGTGCAATCACATCTTTCCTGTAATGTGGTGACCAGAACTGCACACAGTACTCCAGCTGCGGCCTAACCAGTGTTTTATACAGTTCAAGCATAATCTCCTTGCTATTGTATTCCATGCCTCGACTAATAAAGGCAAGTATTCCATATGCCTCCTTAACCACATTATCTATCTGGTCTGCTAACTTCAGGGATCTGTGGACCTGCACTCCAAGGTCCCTTTGTTCCTCTACACTTTACAATGTCGTACCATTTAATGTGTATTCCCTTGCCATGTTAGATCTCGCCAAATTCATTATCTCACACTCATGTGGATTGAATTCCATTTGCCACTGGTCTGCCCACCTGACCAGTACATTGATATCCTCCTGCAGTCTGCAGCTTTCTTCTTCATTATCAACCAACCACACAGCCTATTTTAGTGCCATCTGCAAATGTCTTAATTATACCCCCAAAATTTAAGTCATTGATATATACCACAAAAAACAAGGGACCCAGCACTGAGCCCTGCAGAACCCCACTGGATACAGCCTTCCAGTCACAAAAACACCCATCAACCATTACCCTTTGCTTCCTGCCTCCGAGCCAATTTTGGATCCAACTTGCCACTTTGTCCTGGATCCCATGGGCTATTACGTTTGTGACCAGTCTGCCATGTCGGATCTTATCAGAAGCTTTGCTAAAATCCATATACACTACATCATACGCACTGCCCTCATCGACCCTCCTGGTTACCTCCTCGAAATATTCAATCAAGTCAATCAAATATAGTCAGACACAACCTTCCCATGACAAATCAATGCTGACTGTCCTTGATTAATCCATGTCTTTCCAAATGAAGATTTATCCTCAGGAGTTTTTCCAATCATTTTCCCACCACCAAGGTTAGGCTAACTGGCCTGTAATCGCTCGGTCTATCCCTTTCTCCCTTTTTAAACAAAGGTACAACATTAGCAGTCCTCCAGTCCACTGGCACCACACCTGTAACAAGAGACGTTTGGAAAATGATGGTCAGAGCATCTACTATTTCCTCTTTTGCTTCTCTTAACAGCCTGGGATACATTTCATCCGGGCCTGGCGATTTATCCACTTTCAAAGCTGCTAAGCCCCTTAATACTTCCTTTCTCACTATGTTTATCTCGTTTATATTTCACACTCCTCCTCTCACATTGCAAAGTCTGCATCGGCCCTCTCTTTTGTGAAAATGGATACAAAGTATTCATTAAGAATCCTACCCACGTCTTTCACCTCCACAAACAGATTTTCTTTATGGTCTCTAATAGGCCCCACTCTTTCTCTAGTTATCCTCTTGCTCTTAATGTATTTATAAAACATCTTTGGGTTTTCCCTGATTTTACTTGCCAACATTCTTTCATGCTCTCTCTTTGCTTTCCTGATGTCTTTTTCAATTGCAATCCTGTACAATTCAGACGGGTTGCACCTCAACAAAACCGGGACCAGTAACATTACGGGAGGTTTTACTAGTATTGTTGGGGAGAGTTTAAACTAGCTTGGCAGGGGGATGGATAGTGGAGGCATTCAAGGAGGAGATCCTGAGGTTACAGGGCAAGTATGTTCCCTTAAAAGAAAAGGGTGGGGCTAACAAATCTAGAGCCCTCTGGATGTCAAGGGACATGCAGGGTAAGATAATGAAAAAAAGGGAAGCTTATGACAGATATCGAGAACTCAACACTCAAAACTTTAGAGGTATATAAGAATTGCAGGGCTGCAATTGGTTCCAATGCTCCCAATGCCTCAGGAATCTAAAGCCTTCCTGCCTGCACCATCTCTCCAGCTACGCATTCATCTTCTCTATCCTTCTATTTCTGTACTCACTAGCACGTGGCACTGACAGTAATCCAGAGATTATTACCTTTGAGGTCCTGCTTTTTAATCTCTCTCCTAGCTCCCTAAACTCTGCCTGCAGGACCTCATCCTCCTTAGAGGATGAGACTGGGGAATTAATAATGGGGAATAGGGAAATGGCAGAGTCTTTGAACAAATATTTTGTATCGGTCTTCAAGCTAGAAGACACTAAAAGCATCCCAATAATGGATAATCAAGGGACTATAGGGAGGGAGGAACTTAAAACAATCACTATCACTAAAGAAAAAGTACACTGTAAAATAATGCGACTAAAGGTGGACAAGTCCCCTGGACCTGATGGCTTGCAACCTATGGTCTTGAAAGAAGTGGCTACAGAGATAGTGGATGCATTGGTTGCAATCTACCAAAATTCCCTGGATTCTAGTGAGGTCCCACCAGACTGGAAAACCGCAAATGTAACGCCACTATTTAAAAAAGGAGGCAGACAGAAAGCAGGAAACTATAGACACGTTAGCTTAACTGTCATTGGGAAAATGCTGGAATCCATTATTAAGGAAGCAGTAGTAGGACATTTGGAAAAGCATAGTTCAATCAAGCAGAGTCAGCATGGTTTTCTGAAAGGGAAATCATGTTTGTCGAATTTACTGGAGTTCTTTGAGGATGTAATGAGCAGGGTGGATAAAGGGGAACCAGTGGATGTGGTGTATTTGGATTTCCAGAAGGCATTCGATAAGGTGCCACATAAAAGGTTACTGCACAAAATAAAAGCTCACCAGGTTGGGGGTAGTATATTAGCATGGATAGCGGATTGGCTAACTAACAGAAAACAGAGAGTCGGGATAAATGGGTCATTTTCCAGTTGGCAAATGGTAACTAGTGGGCTGCCACTGGGATCAATGCTGGGGCCGCAACTGGTTACAATCTATATTAATGACTTGGATGAAGGGACCGAGTGTAATGTAACCAAGTTTGCTGATGATACAAAGATGGGTGGAAAAACAAGTTGTGAGTAGGACACAAAAAATCTGCAAAAGGATATAGACAGGCTAAGTGAGTGGGCAAACATTTGGCAGATGGTGTGTAATGTGGGAAAATGTGAGGTTATCAACTTTGGCAGGAAAAATAAAAAATCAAATTATTATTTAAATGGAGAGAAATTACAAAGTGCTGCAGTACAGCGGGACCTGGGTGTCCTTGCCCATGAAACACAAAAAGTTAGTATGCAGGTACAGCAAGTAATCAGGAAGGCAAATGGAATGTTTGCCTTTATTGCAAAGGGGATAGAGTATAAAAGCAGAAAAGTCCTGCTACAACTGTACAGGGCATTGGTGAGGCCACACCTAGAGTACTGCGTACAGTTTTGGTCTCCTTATTTAAGGAGAGTTATACTTACATTGGAGGCAGTTCAGTGAAGGTTCACTAGGTTGAATCTTGAGATGAAGGGGTTGACTTAAGTTGAGTAGGTTGAGCCTATACTCATTGGAGTTTAGAAGAATAAGAGGTGATCTTTTTGAAACATATAAGAAACTGAGGGGGCTCGATATGTTAGATGCAGGGAAGATGTTTCCCTTTGTGGGGGAATCTAGAACTAGGGGGCATTATTTCAGAATAAGAGGTCGCCCATTTGAAACTGAGATGAGGAGGAATTTCTTCTCTCAGGGGGTTGTAAATTTGTGAAATTCTCTGCCCCAGAGAGCTGTGGAGGCTGGGTCATTGAATAAATTTAGGGCGGTGATACACAAATTTTTGAGCGATAAGGAAGGATTATGAGGAGCGGGCAAGGAAGTGGAATTGAGCCCAAGATCAAATCAGCCATGATCTTATTGCATGGCGGAGCAGGCTTGAGGGGCCAAATACCCTACTCCTGCTCCTATTTCTTATCTTCTTATGTTATGTAAAGAGAAGAGATACAAGGCCAATCCCTGCCATCAGATGATTGAGTTATTAGGAACCTTGGGCTTTTCAAGCCTTGAATGAAGGTGACTAAGAGGGACAACATAAAACAGTTGGAATCAATTTTACCAACCTGAAGAGCCAAACAAAGAAATTGCATTTGACAAAGAACCGCTGGCATCAACATCACAGCAGTTGTGCTCAAGAGTGCCAACATCAACGACATGAGTATCACACATCTGCAGTTGATAACCTTCTCTCAAGACAGCAGAGTCTTAAGAGCTTGGCTTGTAATACAGTTTCTCAGGGTCTGGTGGCCCTCAGGCTTGTTTAATGCTTTGCTCCCCGATATTTGCAACAGATTCATTCCTGGATTGTTCTCATAATTCATGTCAGCAATGCTTTGTGCAGAGGAAGATTCTACTCGATGTTCTCCACTCCAGTATGAAAATTGAAGTTTTGCAAAAATATATATGTATATATACTTGTTTAAACAGTTGCATAGCACAGACTGGGCCTGGGTTTTGAACTCATGCTTCAAAAAAATGGTTTCCCTGTTATCAGTCTTCCTCTTCCATTGCCCATGAGGTTCAGTTTTAACATTTTAATTAGTATTCCTTTACCCACAAAATGACTTTTTACTGTGTATACTGATTCATCAATTTCCTGCAGTCAAACCACATTCACCATAGCTCTCTACCGTTCCTCCCACGCTGTTTCTACTTTCTGCTACCACTCCTTAGTACAACGCATGTAACTGGTGTGGCTGCCCAATTAACAGCAGCCAACAGCAGGTCATGCTCAGGCTGGCTTAACCAATCAGAAAGGGGGGGTCTGCACTATTGCCAATTTGAATACAAGTAAACAGAGTCATGCGACAGCCATAGAAGAGATGTTTGTGGCTCAAAGCCAGGTGTTGACACTTCTTGTATATGAGATAGTAATCAGTGTAGAAAAGCCACATTCAGAATATTACTTCACATTAAACATGATAGTCGGACAAGGGGTCACAGGGTAAAACGAGTAAAAGGCAAATTTACGAGTGCTGTCAAAAATCCTGAAATCATTTAAGAAGCAGTTGGATGTTGTGATGGGTTTTATAGCTTTGTTCTGGATGGTTGAGCTGGGATGGATTGAATGACATTTCTCATCCCTATCTAACTTGTGATCTCATGACAGGTGAACAACCGACTTTCAGGCATCCATCAGTATCAATGAGTACTTGGAAGTCAATAAACATGGTCCATGGAGGTACTGATCTAGAAATCCATTCGCACCAGTTTGCCAACATGAATTGGGTTCAAGGAACAATCGCTGTGCCTGAATGGGTAGGCACAAGGCACACCTAATATTGGGCAACGGCTGCATTCAGAGCAACACAACTTTGCATAGAGGCTCTCAAATAGGCAATAGGCCACTTTATTTCAGAAACCAGTCCTGGACGCCTATTTTTTGCCAAAACCAATATGACGGGTGCCGCACTTCTGGCTCGTCATGAGTACGCACTTTCTGCCCGCCATATTAGAGGCTTATGTGTGTATTTAGTGCCCAAAAAATAAATAAAGTGGCCTATTGCCTATTTGAGAGCCTCTATGCAAAATTGTGTTGCTCTGAATGCAGCCGTTGCCCAATATTAGGTGTGCCTCGTGCCTACCCATTCAGGCACAGAGATTGTTCCTTGAACCCAATTCATGTTGGCAAACTGGTGCGAATGGATTTATTAACTTCCAAGTACTCAGCTCTTATTGATACTGATGGATGCCTGGAAGTCGGTTGTTCACCTGTCACAAGATCACAAGTTAGATAGGGATGAGAAATGTCATTCAATTCATCCCAGCTCTATATTACAATGCAGTTTTTTTCCCCCTTTTTTATTATTTGTTCCTTGGATTTGAGCGTTCCTGGCAAGGCCAGCATTTATTGCCCATCCCTAATTGCCCGTGAGAAGGTTGCGGTGAGCTGCCTTCTTAAACAGCTGCAGTCCGCGTGGTGAAGGTACTTCCATAATGCTGTTAGGGTGGGAGTTGCAGGATTTTGACCCAGCAACGATGAAGGAACGCCGATATATTTCCAAGTCAGGATGGTGTGTAATGTAGGGGAACTTGGAGGTCATGGTGTTCCCAAGAGCTTGCTGCCCTTGTCCTTCTAGGTGGTAGAGGCCGTGGGTTTGGGAGGTGCTGTTGGAGAAGCTTTGGTGAGTTGCTGCAGTGCATCTTGTAGATGGTACATGCTGCAGCCACGGTGTGCTGGTGGTGGAGGGAGTGAATGTTTAAGGTGTTGGATGGGGTGCCAATCAAATGGCTGCTTTATGCTGGATGATGTCGAGCTTCTTGAGTGTTGTTGGAGCTGCACTCATCCAGACAAGTGGAGAGTATTCCATCACACTCCTGACTTGTGCCTTGTAGATGGTGGAACATCCTTAGCGAATCAGGAAGTGAGACACTTGCTGTAGAATGTCCAGCCTCTGACCTGCTCTTATTGCTACAGCATTTATGTGGTTGGTCCAGTTATGTTTCTGGTCAATGGTGACCTCCAGGATGTTGATGGTGGGGGAGTCAGCGATGGTAATGCCGTTAAATGTCAAGGGGTGGTGGTTAGATGCTCGCTGGAGATAGATATTGCCTGGCACTTGTGTGCCACAAATGTTACTTGCCACTTATCAGCCCAAGCCTGAATGTCATCCAAATCTTGCTGCATGCAGGTATGGACTGCTTCATTATCTGAGGAGTTGCGCATGGAACTGAACACTGTACAATCATCAGCGAACATCCCCACTTCTGATCTTATGATGGAGGGAAGGTCATTGATGAAGCAGCTAAAGATAGTTGGGTCTAGAACACCGCCCTGAGGAACTCCTGCAGCGATATCCTGGGGTTGAGGTGATTGACCTCCAACAACCATAACCACCTTCCTTTGTGCTAGGTATGACTCCAGCAAGTGGCTATTTTTCCCCCTGATTAGCATTGACTTCAGTTTTACTACGGCTCCTTGATGCCACACTCAGTCAAATGCTGCCTTGATGTCAAAGACAGTCACTCTCACCTCAACTCTGGAATTCAGCTCTTTTGTCTATGTTTGGACCAAGGCTGTAATGAGGTTTGGAGCCGAGTGGTCCTGGTGGAACCCAAACTGAGCATTGGTGAGCAGGTTATTGGTGAGTAAGTGCCGCTTGAAATATTTATTGATGATTGAGAGTAGGCTGATGGGGCGGTAATTGGCCGGATTGGATTTGTCCTGCTTTTTTGGACAGGACCTAGCTGGGTAGTTTTCCACATTGTCAGGTAGATGCCAGTGTTGTAGCTATACTGTAATAGTTTGCCTAGAGGCGAGGCTAGTTCTGGAGCACGTGTTCAGCACGACAGCCGGAATGTTGTCGGGGCCCATAGCCTTTGCTGTATCCAGTGTGCTCAGCCATTTCTTGATATCATGTGGAGTGAATCGAATTGGCTGAAGACTGGCTTCTGTGATAGTGGAGACCTCAGGAGGAAGCCGAGATGGTTCATTCGCTCGGCACTTCTGGCTGAAGATGGTTGCAAATGCTTCAGCCTTGTGTTTTGCACTCACATGCTGGGCTCTGCCATCATTGAGAATGGGGATAGTCATGGAGCCTCCTCCTCCTGTTAGTTGTTCAACGGCCCACCACCATTCATGACTTCATGTGGCAGGACTGCAGAGTTTTGATCTGATCCGTTGATTGAGAGAATACTTAGCTCTGTATAAAGCATGCTGCTTCTGCTATTTAGCATGCATGTAGTCCTGTGTTGCAGCTTCCCCAGATTGGTATCTCATTTTATAAGCCTGGTGCTGCTCCTGACATGCTCTTCTACACTCCTCAATGAACCAGGGTTAGTCATCTGGCTTGATGGTAATGGTAGAGTGAGGGATATTCTGGGCAAAGAGGTTACAGATTGTGGTGCTGCTGATGGCTCACAGTACCTCATGGATGCCCAGTTTTGAATTGCTAGATCTATTCTGAATCTATCTTCAAAGAAAATCTTACACGCAGACCAGCACAGAAGTTTGAAGACTTGACATGAACAAATCCTTCCCTCAACTAAAGCAATGTTGTACAGGGAACACAAAAGAAGTTGCACATTATTTTCTACACTACAACCACTAAAGTCAACACCTAAAATGTGGATACTAGAGTCTTATTTAGTTAAACCCATTGGTTCACATGGATTTCTTATTACACCCTACAGCACACCTGACATTAACCGTAGTAAATTATTCAGCTTACCGTCCTCGTGCCAAGGTATAATTTTCCTTGTTAAATGTCAATAAGACCACTAGTGAGTGTTACTGACATATTATTATAACCAAACTGCAATTAAACAGTTGAGTGATCTTAATACAGTAATGAGCTGCTAACACCAGTGAAGAAGGCAGGAAGATTAATAGCAATCGGTTACATAGTACAAATCTCATTTCTGTGATTCAGAAGTTAGATTTTGGTGTTTATTTGACTTTATGATTTCCTTTTGTTGCACTGTTTAAATGTACTGTGTTTTTTTTGTCTTTCAATTTAATTTAGCCTTTTAACTCAAAAAATCAGTCTCAGATTAGGGCTGCATACTGCATACATAGCTAACATTGTGCATGTCTCTGGCATAGTTGAGACATAACTGACCAGAATAATGGAGGTCATAGAACATAAGAACATAAGAATTAGGAACAGGAGTAGGCCATCTAGCCCCTCGAGCCTGCTCCACCATTCAACAAGATCATGGCTGATCTGGCCGTGGACTCAGCTCCACTTACCCGCCCGCTGCCAATAACTCTTAATTCCCTTATTGGTTAAAAATCTATCTATCTGTGATTTGAATACATTCAATGAGCTAGCCTCAACTGCTTCCTTGGGCAGAGAATTCCACAGATTCACAACCCTCTGGGAGAAGAAATTCCTTCCCAACTCGGTTTTAAATTGGCTCCCCCGTATTTTGAGGCTGTGCCCCCTAGTTCTAGTCTCCCCGACCAGTGGAAACAACCTCTCTGCCTCTATCTTGTCTATCCCTTTCATTATTTTAAATGTTTCTATAAGATCACCCCTCATCCTTCTGAACTCCAATGAGTAAAGACCCAGTCTACTCAATCTATCATCATAAGGTAACCCCCTCATCTCCGGAATCAGCCTAGTGAATCGTCTCTGTACCCCCTCCAAGGCTAGTATATCCTTCCTTAAGTAAGGTGACCAAAACTGCACGCAGTACTCCAGGTGCAGCCTCACCAATACCCTGTACAGTTGCAGCAGGACCTCTCTGCTTTGGTACTCCATCCTTCTCGCAATGAAGGCCAACATTCCATTCGCCTTCCTGATTACCTGCTGCACCTGCAAACTAACTTTTTGGGATTCATGCACAAGGACCCCCAGGTCCCTCTGCACCGCAGCATGTTGTAATTTCTCCCCATTCAAATAATATTCCCTTTTACTGTTTTTTTTCCCAAGGTGGATGACCTCACATTTTCCGACATTGTATTCTATCTGCCAAACCTTAGCCCATTCGCTTAACCTATCTAAATCTCTTTGCAGCCTCTCTGTGTCCTCTACACAACCCGCTTTCCCACTAGTCTTTGTTTCATCTGCAAATTTTGTTGCACTACACTCTGTCCCCTCTTCCAGGTCATCTATATATATTGTAAACAGTTGTGGTCCCAGCACCGATCCCTGTGGCACACCACTAACCACCGATTTCCAACCGGAAAAGGACCCATTTATCCCGACTCTCTGCTTTCGGTTTGCCAGCCAATTCTCTATCTATGCAAATATATTTCCTCTGACTCCGCGTACCTTTATCTTCTGCAGTAACCTTTTGTGTGGCACCTTATCGAATGCCTTTTGGAAATCTAAATACATTACATCCATCGGTACACTTCTACCCACCATGCTTGTTATATCCTCAAAGAATTCCAGTAAATTAGTTAAACATGATTTCCCCTTCATAAATCAATGTTGCGTCTGCTTGATTGCACTATTCCTATCTAGATGTCCCACTATTTCTTCCTCAATGATAGCTTCAAGCATTTTCCCCACTACAGATGTTAAACTAACCGGCCTATAATTACCTGCCTTTTGACTGCCCCCTTTTTTAAACAGAGGTGTTACATTAGCTGCTTTCCAATCTGTTGGTACCTCCCCAGAATCCAGAGAATTTTGGTAGATTATAACGAATGCATCTGCTATAACTTCCGCCATATCCTTTAATACCCTGGGATGCATTTCATCAGGACCAGGGGACAGGGGACTTGTCTACTTTGAATCCCATTAGCCTGTCCAGCACTACCTCCCTAGTGATAGTGATTGTCTCAAGGTCCTCCCTTCCCACATTCCCGTGACCAGCAATTTCTGGCATGGTTTTTGTGTCTTCCACTGTGAAGACCGAAGCAAAATAATTGTTTAAGGTCTCAGCCATTTCCACATTTCCCATTATTAAATCCCCCTTCTCATCTTCTAAGGGACCAACATTTACTTTAGTCACTCTTTTCCTTTTTCTATATCGGTAAAAGCTTTTACTATCTGTTTTTATTTTTTGTACAAGTTTACTTTCGTAATCTATCTTTCCTTTCTTTATTGCTTTCTTAGTCATTCTTTGCTATCGTTTAAAATGTTCCCAATCTTCCAGTTTCCCACTAACCTTGGCCACCTTATACGCATTAGTTTTTAATTTGATACTCTCCTTTATTTCCTTGGTTATCCACGGCTGGTTATCCCTTCTCTTACCGCCCTTCTTTTTCACTGGAATATATTTTTGTTGAGCACTATGAAAGAGCTCCTTAAAAGTCCTCCACTGTTCCTCAATTGTGCCACCGTTTAGTCTGTGTTCCCAGTCTACTTTAGCTAACTCTGCCCTCATCCCACTGTAGTTCCCTTTGTTTAAGCATAGTACGCTTGTTTGAGACACTACTTCCTCACCCTCAATCTGTATTACAAATTCAACCATTCTGTGATCACTCATTCCAAGAGGATCTTTTACTAGGAGATCGTTTATTATTCCTGTCTCATTACACAGGACCAGATCTAAGATAGCTTACTCCCTTGTATGTTCTGTGACATACTGTTCTAAGAAACAATCCTGTATGCATTCTATGAATTCCTCCTCAAGGCTACCCTGTGCGATTTGATTTGACCAATCGATATGTAGGTTAAAATCCCCCATGATTACTGACGTTCCTTTTTCACTGCATTGTTGGTTAGCTTCGCTTCAGTAAGGTGGCACAAAAGCCTCAATCAAGCTTATATTGGAAGTCGGCCTTTTGTTACACTTTTCAGTGTCTTTCCACTCTCATTCTCATTCACAAGGTCGATCCCTTGTGCTGGTTCCTTCCTACACTGTGTATCATGCATATTTCCAAGGGAGGGCATCTGCAAGAAGACCTACAGCTAAAATCCAAGGTAAACATGGCACAGCCAATGGCTGTTCTGGTCACTTAAGTCCTGAATCTTTATGCCTCAGGCTCATTCCGAGCAGCCACAGGCGACATAGCAAAATCAGCCCATCTGCACGCCACAGATGCACTCAGCAGCTGACTGGCCCCTTGTTGGCCACAGTTAGCCCTATCATCACTTGGACAGCAAGCACCAGAATGAGAGTGTAACAAAAGGCCGACTTCCAATATAAGCTTGATTGAGGCTTTTGCGCCACTTTACTGAAGCGAAGCTAACCAACAATGCAGTGAAGTGAATTCCTCCAAGTTTCTGTTTTAGCTCATTTGAACAATTAGAGAAGGTTGACGGTGGTGTAGCCCAATAGTCATTGCTGTTGTCGATATATAGACGGTTTGGACATGGACATAGGGGGCAGATATGAAATATATACTCAATGGAAAGACACTGAAAAGTGTAGATGAACAGAGAGACTGGGGATTCAAATATGTAATTCCCTGAAAGTACAAGTGCAGGTAGAAAAAAATGGAATAAAAGGCCATAGGATTTGGGGTTTTACATATAAGGGCGTAGAGTACAAAAGTAAAGCAGTCATAAGAACATAAGAATATAAGAAATAGGAACAGGAGTAGGCCATATGGCCCCTCGAGCCAGCTCCGCCATTTAATACGATCATGGCTGATCCGATCATGGATTCAGGTCCACTTCCCTGCCCGCTCCCCATAACCCCTTATTCCCTTATTGTTTAAGAAACTATCTATTTCTGTCTTAAATTTATTCAATGTCCCAGCTTCCACAGCTCTCTGAGGCAGAAAATTTTACAGATTTACAACCCTCTGAGAGAAGAAATTTCTCGTCTCAGTTTTAAATGGGCGGCCCCCTTATTCTAAGATTATGCCCTCTAGTTCTAGTCTCCCCTATCAGTGGAAACATCCTCTCTGCATCCACCTTGTCAAGCCCCTCATAATCTTATATGTTTCAATAAGATCTCATTCTTTTAAATTCCAATGAGGAGAGGCTCAACCTTTCCTTATAAGTCAACCCCCTCATCTCCGGAATCAACCTAGTGTGAGCCTTCTCTGAACTGCCTCCAAAGCAAGTATATCCTTTCGTAAATATGAAACCAAAACTGCACGCAGTGTTCCAGGTGTAGTCTCACCAATACCCTGTATAACTGCAGCAAGACTTCCCTGCTTGTATACTCCATCCCCTTTGCAATTAAGGCCAAGATTCCATTGTCCTTCCTGATCACTTGCTCTACCTGCATATTATCCTTTTGTGTTTCATGCACAAGTACCCCCAGGTCCCGCTGTACTGCAGCACTTTGCAAACTTTCTCCATTTTAATAATAACTTGCTCTTTGATTTTTTTTCTGCCAAAGTGCATGACCTCACACTTTCCAACATTATAATCCATCTGCCAAATTTTTGCCCACTCACTTAGCCTGCCTATGTCCTTTTGCAGATTTGTTGTGTCCTCCTCACACATTGTTTTTCCTCCCATCTTTGTATTATCAGCAAACTTTGCTATATTACACTCAGTCCCTTCTTCCAAGTCGTTAATATAGATTGTAAATAGTTGGGGTCCCAACACTGATCCCTGCTGCACCCCACTAGTTACTGATTGCCAACCTGAGAATTAACCATTTATCCCGACTCCCTGTTTTCTGTTCATTAGACAATCATCTATCCATGCTAATATATTACCCCTAACCCCATGAACTTTTATCTTGTGCAGTAATCTTTTATGTGGCACCTTGTCAAATGTCTTCTGGAAGTCCAAATACACCACACCCACTGGTTCCCCTTTACCCATCCTGTTTGTTACATCCTCAAAGAATTCCAGCAAATTTGTCAAACATGACTTCCCTTTCATAAATCCATGCTGACTCTGCCTGACCAAATTTTGATTATTCCAAATGTCCTGCTACTGCTTCTTAAATAATGGACTCCAACATTTTCCCAACCACAGATGTTAAGCTAATTTGTCTATAGTTTCTTGCTTTTTGTCTTCCTCCTTTTTTTAAATAGGGGCGTTACATTTGCAGTTTTCCAATCTGCTGGGACCTCCCCAGAATCCAGGGAATTTTGGTAAATTATAACCAATGCATCCACTATCCTTGCCGCTACTTCTCTTAAGACCCTAGGATGCAAGCCATCGGGTCCAGGGGATTTATCTGCCTTTAGTCCCATTATCTTACTGAGTACCACCCCCTTAGTGATTGTGATTGTGTTAAGTTCCTCCCCCCCATAGCCCCTTGACTATCCACTGTTGGAATATTGTTAGTGTCCTCTACTGTAAAGACTGATACAAAATATTTGTTCAGAGTTTCTGCCATCTCCATGTTCCCCATTACTAATTCCCCGGTCTCGTTCACTCTTTTCCGTTTTATATACCTATAAGGTAAGGTTGTACAAGGCAGTTGTTAATAGACCACAAGGTACTCTGTGTAGTTTTGGTGCTGCGTTGTAGAAATAACATTAAAGCCATAAAGAGTTGATTGATAGCTAGATTGAGTATAATAATACCAGGGATAAAAAACTATAATTACGAGGATGGACATGAGATACTGGGATTATTTCCCATGGAGCAGAAAAGGATAAGTGGAAATTTAATCAAGGTTTTTTAAAACTATGAAGAGTTCTGATAGGATAAGTAAGGAAAGATTTTTTATTTTTGCTTGCAAAGTCAGTATTGAGAGATATCGTGGTAAAATTTTCACATAACTTTGGCATGCAAATATGGTCATGAAAGTCATCCTACATTCAGAACAGCAGTGGTTTTATCGCCTGTCACAGTTCTATTGTTTGTTTGTTCATGCAAGCAGATTATTGGAAGTCCCTCCCCACCCCGCCCCCCCCCCCCCCGCCACAAACACTAGCAATGACTGAAGATTTTAATTTGTTAACTTTTCAGATTCTCAGCCTATTAGCAATTCACCAGAGTGTAAAACAATACCAACATTTATGATAAAAATGAACATCTGTAGGCATGAAATTGTCTATATTTCAGTTTCTGAATTCCACACCATGAACCAATTTGTTCCTAACTCTCAGAATACAAATTGCACAGACAGTAATTTACAGTGATCTCCAGCAGCTTCTTTAAATCAAATACATCACAATTCCTATAATAGAAACTAAAAGAATATTTATAAGTCAAAGCACAGGCTTAATTAGCTGGGAATGGGCATGGGGGGTCGATTTTGAACTGTTGATAACATATTTTCAATCTGAATCTTAGTCTACATTTTCTCAGACAGGGTTTATATACATTGTAAGTGTGCACTTATATAAATATGTATCTCTGTAATAGAAGATCAGAAAAATACAATATTTCAGACTTCAGTCTATCCAGACTGTTTGCCAAAGGTTCACGTTGTAAAATAGCCTTAAAGAAATTGAATGAATGCTTCAAGTGCATCTAATGAAAATTTCTAAGCACCATTTATTTTCGAGACGATGAACGCAGCCAGAATATCCCTGCAGCTTTAATAGTATTCGAATGTATCTCTTTGCTATTTATCACAATAGATCAGAGGAAATGGTATAGCCCCAAATTTCCACTCACTCAGAGGTGTAATCCTGCCATTCGTCATATAGGAATGCAATGGCTGGGGTGATAAATCAGTCAGGTCTTGGATACATCGGATTCTATCCTATGCTGTCCATTTCCATCAGGGTTCGCTTGCTGTTGAATCTCTGTCTGACCCAAACATGACCCATGATATCGGATATAGGACTTTATTATATAAAGGAGAGCGGATTTCTCATGATGCTCCTCAGGTTTATATGGATAGGTGCATGATAAAGAAAGAAAAAAAAGAACTTGCATTTATATAGCATTTTTCATGGCCTCAGGGCGTCCCGAAGCACTTTACAGCTAATGAAGTACTTATTGAAATGTCGTCGCTGTTGTAATGCCGGAAACGCCACAGCGAATGTGCACACAGTAAGGTTCCACATAACCGCACTGTAACAACCAGTTCATCTGTTTTTAGTAATATTGGTTGAGAGATAAATTTTGGCTAGGTCGCCGAAGAGAACTCCCCTGCTCTTCTTCAAAATAGTGCCATGTGATCTTTTATGTCCATCTGAGAGGACAGACGAGGTCTCAGTTTAACATCTCATCCAAAAGGTGGCATCTCCAACAGTACAGCATTTCATGGCCGGAATCTTCCCAGCCCTGCGTGTGCAGGTTTGGAGGCGAGCCCGCTGACAACATGGCTTTGATTGACAGTGGGTCAGGATCCCGCTCTGAACCCGCCTGCGTGTGAGTTTCTCAAATGTCAGGTCGGTGTGACAACAAGTGGTGGGACAGGTAATTAGCATCATCAAAAAGTACTTAAATGCTATTTAAGAGGATTAAAAGCAGGCATTTACAATTTTACCAACTTTTTGATGGCTTTGCCATCCCTTTGGTTTCATGCCAGGTATGTGGAGTCAGATTCTCCATGACTCCATTACTTTCAATAAGTGGCAGCTGCAAAAATGGTATAAAAGGTACCATTTCACAGCTGTTCACTGCTCAATGTCAGAAGCTGCAGACTTCAGTATTAGAAAGAGTACTTTGAGCCGCATACAGGTTGCAGTTATTTGTAGAGAACTCTATAAGCTTGTAAAAAACTTTCTGACCAGTGTTAGATTGATTCTGCCAATTTAACTGGATCTGGCAGAAGAACAATCAAGATGGGGATGATTATGCTCTCTCATCTTGGTCCTCAGAGTCTGATGAGGAACAGGTGCAGGAGCAGCAGAACCAGCCAAACCAGCAGCAGCAGCAACAACAAGAGCACCAACCTTCCCCTTTGCCTGTCTGGCTGGCTTCCCATGGGTGCAGGGAGTGATTGACTGCACACATGTGGCCATCAGGGTACCTCATCACAATCCACGAGCATTTGTGAATCGTAAGGATTTACACTTGCTAAGCATTCAGCTGGTGTGCAACCACTATAAAATCATTATGCATGTGTACGTCATGTTCCCTGGCAGCTGCCATGAATGGTGCGCCACTCCACCATTCCTCAGCTGTTCGACCCGCCAACTAGTCTTTCAGGTTGGCTGCTTGACAACAAGGGCGATCCCCTCAAGACATGGCTGATGACACCCTTGAGGAGGCCAGCGAACGAGGCTGATGGAAGGTATAATCAGAACCTCATCAGCATGAGAACTATCATCAAGCAAACTATAGGGTTGCTTAAGATGTGGTTCAGGTGCCTGGACAAATCTGGAGGGGCCCTTCAGCATGCACCAGCCAGGGTCTCTGGAATAGTCGTGTTCTGCTGCGCCCTTATCAACATCATGCAACAGCGAGGACCAGTGCTCGATGGGGATGATGGTGCAGAGCCTCATCGGAGGAGGAGGAGGAGGAAGAGCACCACCATGATGTTGGCAGAAATTATGATGAACAACTGAAGGAGCTGGCGCCCCCTAGAAGACCAGTACGTGATCACGTTGCTGCCCGTGACACCAGGGATGCCCTCATACATGCCAGGTTTAACTAGCTTTGTGGAGGTCAAATATTTGGCTGTGACAGGCATTCCCCTGTTGGCATGGCCCCACAGCAACATCATAAACCAAAGAAACACTTACTAGTCCCTTGTTTGCATCCTCACCACTATTGCTGAATGTCAAATCAGCCCTAACTGACCACTCTGCCATCTCCATTCCATCAAACACATTTGTCTGCAACTGCAAAGTATGGTAAATAAATTATTGAATAACACTGGTGCATAAAGTACAAACCTAATAGTGGTAACGAGAAAAACACCCAAGTGAATACCGTTTTGACTATTTCTGTGGGATCTTTCTTTTCTGGGTGCTCTAGGTGGTGCCACCCCTGCGGCTTCAGCAGAGATAGAGGCAGCCTCCTCACCTTCCTGCTGCGCCTCCTTAGATACCTTTGGCGGTCGTCCTCTGGGTTTTGAGCCAGTGAGGGCCCTGCACTAATCTGCTCCTCCTACGACTGTGCAGGGGCAGACTCAGCCATCATTGTCCAGGGTGGCATCTGGGGCTCTGACCGAGGGGTTGGAAAGGGGGTGGAAGTTGGAGTGCTTGCAGAGGAGCCTCCACTTCCATGTGCCCTCCCACCATCATCCCTCTACATCGGCCACCCGCACTTCCCTGCTAGGAAGGAGCTGGAGAGCACTTTACTGCATTTCAGTTGGGCCATGAGGGCCCATGTCTATACTGACATCCCTCGCAGAAAGGGTGTCTATGAGCCTCTGGTTTCTCTCCTCCATAGAAGCCCATTTATCCTCCATAGATGCCCATTTATTCAGATGAAACCATGTTGTCATTATACTGGCGATGTGATTCCTCCATGCAGGTGACCACCCTATCCATCGAGGAAGCTATTTTTGCCATTGAGTGCGCCACAGTGGTGCTCATGTTGGAGAAGGCCTCCAGCATTCTTTTCACACTCATAGTCACCTCGGTTGCAAAACCAGTCAGAGCCTCCTGCACTTGTTCCTGCAGCTCCAGGATTGACCTTTTCTTGGATGGCCCCCAAAGCTCAGCGTCTACATGCAGCCGAGCAGAGCTGGGAGACTCCTGCACCCTCCGACGAGGAGTCTCCACTGCTGTCCCTGTCTCCATCATCTGATGTGGATCACTTGTGATGTATGAGACACCATCTGACAACACTACTCTATGTGGCGTTGGACCAACCAGGTGTGCGCTGGTGCTGGGTTGCACTGGTGCTGGGTTGCGCTGTCTGAGCTCATGCTGCATCCTCAGAGGCAGAAGGCTCCTCTGAGGAGTCTTCTTGTTGTTCCTCCTGGTCAGTGGGCGGGGGGGGGGGGGGCGGGGTGGCTCCAGATGGACCTGTGGGAGAGTAAAGTCATGAGTTACATAAACGAGATGTTAAGTGCAGGCACATACCTCATTATACACATCATGACCATTCATCTCTCTGTTCTCATCACATCCTATGTGAATGACTGATGAAAGACATGCAACTGCATGAATAATAATTCTGTCACCAGCTTCATCTATTGAGCCCCTCCCTCTGTCCCCCACTTCAGGAACCTCCACCATTCCAGCTATGTCCATTGCTGCCTACTCCTCATTTGTCAGATGATACATGAATTGAGGGCCTCCTCCCGTTCTCTCTCTCTCCCTCTTATTGTGGGCAATATTTTCCTGCAAGGAGGGAAAGAAGAAAAGGTTGAATGAGACTGGGAATGGGCATCATTTATG